>NC_136013.1:2542542-2872542 GCF_048128805.1 Centroberyx gerrardi
GAGAGAGAGAGAGAGAGAGAGAGAGAGAGAGAGAAAGGTCATTGGGCCATCCAAGCTGCAGATGTGCTCTTAAAACAGCATCATCTGCATCACACACCAGAATACACTGTCTGTTACTGTTCATCACACACCAGAATACACTGTCTGTTACTGTTCATCACACACCAGAATACACTGTCTGTTACTGTTCATCACTCACCAGAATACACTGTCTGTTACTGTTCATCACACACCAGAATACACTGTCTGTTACTGTTCATCACACACCAGAATACACTGTCTGTTACTGTTCATCACACACCAGAATACACTGTCTGTTACTGTTCATCACACACCAGAATACACTGTCTGTTACTGTTCATCACACACCAGAATACACTGTCTGTTACTGTTCATCACACACCATGTAAACTACATTTCATTGCTTGGCTCATATTAACTCTTCTCACATAGAAACACAGAGGCTGTCTGGCTGCTAGCAGGCTAATGCTAACGCTAACGCTACCACACTGTCTGTCCTTGATGGCATTTCAAAGTCATTCATTCTCACCAATTACAGTCTGCAGTCAGCAGAGGAAACCAGTCATGTAGACATGTTAGTGTTGACATTACTATAATGACAGGCCAACGAATAGATGTTTAGCAGAGGTGTGACCAAGTCAACTTTGCTCGAGTCTCAAGTCAGTCTCAAGTCTAGAGGCACAAGTCTCAAGTCAAGTCCAAGCCATTAATGTCAAGTCTCAAGTCTAAATGTAGAACAGCAAGTCAAGTCAGAACAAATCCAGTCCAGTATCAATTTAATATCTTAAAGAAAACTAAATATCTAGGACTTTTCAATGCAATATGGTTTTAATAGGATAAAGACTTGGTAAGAGCATCATGAGTTTGATTTCTATTATCAGTTTCAACTTCAATAAATTCAATCATTCCATACAAATTCAGAAAACAGAATTTAAATTCAGTCGTCTGCTGGAACAAATCTCATCACTTTCAATCTAAGTCATTTACACAAACACAAGATCTCAAGTCAAGACTTTAGAAACCTTTTCAAGTCATCAAAGTACAAGTCAGAGTCAAGTCCCAAGTCACCAGAACCCAAGTTGAGTCTCAAGTTTTCTCTTCATGCATCAAGTCAAGTTTCAAGCAACTAAAATTGTGACTTGAGTCCCTACCTCTGATGTTTAGATTTATTTTAGCAACGCTTGCTTCTTTATTTGTCTCTGTTACACTCGGCCTCGGGTCTAAGGGCATTCTAGGGCGTTTTTTAACCTGAGGCTGACGGACTGGTGGTTTCACTGTGGTACTGTGGATCTAAAGTAGGCTGAAGCCCTGTTTTTGCAGCGGGGTTAGCCCCTACTTTGCAGGGACAAAAATAGAAATGTGGAACTTAGCCCCGGGCTAGCTGGCTCGGTGTGAAAGAGGGCTAAACAATAGCCCAGGGACAGCTGCTAGCTCGGGGAGCAGGACGGCCGCGGGCGATGAAAGCCATTTCAAAATTACACACTTGTCACATGAACACAGTAATTAGTGCGGCTCTCTGGAGTGACTTCAGTCCGTTCTCGTCTGTTATCGCCCGTTCTCCTCTAAACTACAGCCTGTCGCACATTAATGTGACCTCAACAAAAGTCAGAGACAAATATCCCAACTGGGAAATAACTGCCTGACCCTATTACGATATGAATCAAGGTAGAAAGAGGCATCAACGTGTTAGGGAGTTAACAGAGGTCCTGGAAGATGGCTGTATTGATTAGGGCTAGGTAAGATGAATATTGATTTTCTGGTTAATTGCTCTTTTCATTTGGACAATCCAATATCGACTCTTAAAATCCAGAGATTGATCTTTTAACTTGTGCCTTTTTTCAGTGGATGTGTGTAGATTTTCGCAAAACATTATTCGCAGCGGGCCTCCCCTCCTCCAATTCAAAATGTTAAATATTAACCTTTTTAGTAATGCACCATATCGTAGGGGCTTCCCTGTGCAGCTCACAGCATTCATTCTCAGAGAATTTCTTTCATATCTAACCAGTATTGGTATTGTAGCTGAAGTGCGGGAGTATCGGGTGAGTATTAATATTAATTTCCCAACTAATAGCACAAAATGTCAGGAGAAACATGATAGAAAAGATATTCAACTGCTTATTTATAAGGTGGAGCTTTGTTAAATCACTATATATAGACTTGAATAGAAGTGAAAATTGCCCTGAACAGAGAGACAAACAAACTCCCACCTCGAGAATCAAAGTCCAATCAAATCATTTTGCCCCTGACGATTCTCCTTAACGCTTAATATTTGACTCTTCTCACGTCTCTCCACCCTCTAAAGGGCGAGGAATCGTTCTGACAGTCTTTTACCAAACTGAGAGAGTCTCATTTTCCTTCAGCCCGGACGTGACGCTAAGCTTTTGCGAGCGCTGATCGTCCGCAGCGCCCGCAGAGCGAAGACAAAGAGGAGCGCAGTTTAGCTTCGGCTGTCTTGTTTAAAGCTGAAATGAGTCACGCCCAGCGGATCACGGCGGCGCTCTGTGAAACCTGCCTTAATTGTATTTATTCCATTTCTATATTTTCAGCCTGCTAACGCTCAGAAAATTACCATAATATTGCAGCAAAATCGAATGTGACGGCATGTTACGCCCTTTGAGCACAATACCTAACTCATTTTGTGCTTTTTTTTTTTCTTGCTCTGTACTGCCGCATTGTTCCAAGTGTCAAGTGCTTCTGAAGAGGTCGGATTTTCAATAATGAATAAGCGCGGATGTGTGTGTGTGTGTGTGTGTGTGTGCATAGGAGTGTGTCTTAGAGAGATGAAGGGAGGGGGATAAGAGCGGGGGGTGGGGGGGGATTTAGTGTATGTGAATTCGCTTGTGTGTGTGTGTGTGTGTCATGTGTGTGTGTGTTTCCGTGCACTGGCATCTTGGAGAGATGAAGGGAAAGGTGGATATGGGTGAGGAGGAGAAACTCGTGTGTGTGTGTGTTTAAGAGAGATAAAGGTGCATAAGATGTATCGAAGAGGGTGTGTGTGTGTGTGTGTGTGTGTGTGTGTGTGTGTGTGCGCATCTTGAAGAATTGGAGAAGAATTAGATGTGGAGAATCTGTGTGTGTGTGTGGCTTTATGTGTTTACGTTCACGTGTATTTGACTTGGTATGTGTGTGCATATGTGCATGTGTATGTGTGTATCTGTGTGCATCCATGCATGTCTTTGTGTGTGTGTGTGTGTGTGTGTGTGTGTCTATACGAATGTGTGTGTTTGAGCATTCAAGCGTATCTTGAGTCTTATGTGTGCCCATATGGGAATGTCTATGTATGTCTTCTCCTGTGTGTTTGTGGCTGTGTGTGTATATGGGAATGTGCACTCATGCATGCATGTGTGCACGTATGTATGTGTGTGTGTGTGTGTGTCTGTGTTCCTTGGTGTGTGTGTGTGTGGGTTCTAGTCGACCGTGGGGAGAGGAAGAGAGCGGCAGGGACGAGGTGCAGAGAGGAGAACAAGTCATCCATGCTCACAGGCTCATTTTCTTCTTTTCTCCTCTGTCTGGTAAATAATGAATTGCTGAACTTAAGAGGAAAAGTGACCCATTTTTCCCTCCTGTTAGTCTCCGGAGAAGTCGAGGCTGCGTGAAGGCAAGACGAGGGCGGCTTTTCTCTCTGGACTAGTTGCCAGAAATGAGAAAAACTAACAACGCTCTTAAATGGCGGAGGTGGACGCAGCGGTGTCCACTGCTGCCCCGTCAGCTCTTTAAATATGTTCTGCAGCAGTACAGGCCAGTGTGTGTGTCTGTGTGTGTGTGTGTGTGTGTGTGTTCATCTTTATTGTAGAGTGTGTGTGTGTCCCTACGCACTGCATTGTATGTATATTTATTTTCGAATTGCTGTTGTTATTGGCATAGACGGTCATTCCTATGCTGGACAATTTTTGATTTTGGAATTTTAATGTAATTTTGATGCAATGTAATGGTTTTAAACAATTGTTTTGAATCCATTTATTATTTTAATCAATCTATTTTATGTAAAGCACTTTGAGTTGCATTCTATGTATGAATGGTGCTAAAAATCAAACGTATTATTATTATTATATGTGTGTTTCCATGCATATTAGTGTGCACATGTACGTCCATGCTTGCACTTTCATGTGTGTATTTGTGTTTTTGTGTGTACCGACACTTTCAGTCATTGTGTACTTGTTGCTATGGATTCTATGTGTGTGTGTGTGTGTGTGTGTGTTTGTGTGTGTGTGTGTGTGCGTGTGCGTCTCCTCTCAGCCTGTGGTGAGTGTGTGTGGGAGGGAGATGACAGGCAGGATCACCTGGGGAGGCCGGAGTGTTGTGCTTTCGCCCCCGGGACAGCGCTCTCCCCTGGGTGGGAGAGCGCTGGGAATCTGTCCCCTGACCCCCCCCCCACCCCCCACTCACCCCCCCTCACCCCCCCACCCCCACACACACCCTCACCCCCCACCCACTGCTCCCTAGGGCCCATTTGTGCAGTACCATGGGGGGGGGGCTAGAGACAGAGAATATAGCAAAGAGTAGAGAAAACAAGCTAGAGTTTCCTGTGTGTGTGTGTGTGTGTGTGTGTGTGTGTGTGTGTGTGTGTGTGTGTGTGCATCAGGAATATCTCTTGTTGCCATGTTCAGAAATCCTCATCATCGTATATTACAATTACCAGAAACCAGCTTCATGAGGACTAGGGTTCGACTGATATTGTGTTTTTGAAGGCCGATAGCGATGTTTTTGGCCTGATATCTTTAACTTCCTTTTCCTTACAAGTTATTCATTCATTCATTCATTCAATTTATTCATTCATCAGGGTGGAAAAGCCTCTGAAACAGCATTCAGAGCATCATGGGACACTAAAACTCTCCACTGAAACTCAGACTAATGAATTTCTTTTAGTGTCAGCGGTTCTTTAAGGCAGAGTGACATCACACCTGTTCAATGGTGGAGAAACTCTGGGAAACATTACTAATAAAATGAAATTTCATTGCAAGTTTTATAGGCTTTTTCTGTAGCTGTGATCAGGAGGAACCTCCGTCATATCGCAGGTGGACAACACTGACTGGCTGATATCTGATATTTGATAAATATCGGCCTGATATATCAGTCTAACTCTAATGAGATTTTTCCAAGGGGAAAAGCTTATTTTAGAGCTGGTGGTTCGGGTTAAAATTTGAGTTTGGCAAACATAGGGTTAGCTGTGTATATGTGTCTGTGTGTGTGTGTGTGTGCCAACTGAGGCTATAGCATAAGATACTTTGAAAAGGATGACTGGGTTTGAGACCTCCGTGTGTGTGTGTGTGTGTGTGAGAGAGAGAACACGCATCAAGTATCTTAGAATAAGCTGATCCGCTCTTCAGTCAGTAAAATGTATCACTTCCAGTATATTCTTGCAGTCTTGTATCCTGCCCAGCGATCCCTAACTCTCCGTTCCTATTTTTAGCAGCTTTACGACTACGAGCCCGCTCCGACGGCGGGGAAGTCTGGCAGCACGGAGCTAAAACGGTCCCTCCCTCGCCGCCGCTTCCCCCGCGCCGCGTCCTTTTGTTGTTTCATCTCCTCATTGACGCACGGACCGCGATCAATAGTGGGATCTAGCATATGTGAGCCTGGGGTCCAGTTAGGATCCTTTTATTCATTCCCGCTGATTGTTGTGCGAGCGTTATTGTTCGCGAGCCAGTGGAGTATCTATCCATCACTTTGCCCTGAGGGGGGTGTGTGTGTGTGTGTGTGTGTGTGTGTGTGTGTGTGTGTGTGTGGGTGCAGAGAGAGAACTATAACTCAACAGAAAGAGTCTAATCAAGTGCAGGATTCACACCACCTACACACACACACATGCATGCGCCCACATGCTTGCGGACATGCACACGTATACGGCACGCATGCACACACACATAGAAACTCACATGGACGTGCACACACACACACACACACACACACACACACACACACACAGTTTCCCCTCCAGCATGCAGGATTAAACTTCCCAAGCCAGTCGCGTCTCTGAGGTATTACACGATTACCGCCGCATTCGGCTGCTCTGCAAACTTTTTTTTTTTTTTTATTATTATTATTATTACAGCGCTATCTTTCAGAATGGCTCAGCTAATGTGGGAAAGAAAGGAGAAGCGTCTCCAGCGCAGTTATATCATGTTTTATTACTCTGAGTGCTTTGCATAATTTACAGCGTTTGAAGGCCTGCTGGCTGGCAGCTGCCAGATGGGATGCTGGGATGTGTTTCACTGTGCTGAGCTGGCTTGGCTTTGTGCGGCTCCACCGCCGGCAATTAGATAAATTCTTTTTAACACCGGCACCTGCAGAGAGCAAGGTGAATGAACACAGCTTTTGATTCTGTTTTTTTTTTGCCGTAATGAGTCGGGGTGGGGGGGCCGGACGAAAACGCACACCTGGCTTTCATTACGGCGACGCTAAGCGGCGTGGCGTGTTGTCGCCGGGCGCGGCGTGCATCGCGCCGACTTTTTCCTCCAGGTAGCCGTGGGGTGAAACGCGTCTGTCGCACCCGCTAAACAAACACGGAGGAACGGGTCCATGTGGATAAATTACGCAGCGGGAGGAAGAGTCGGAATATTGCTCGTTCCAATCCGGGCACGGATGGGAAAATCTGGTGCGGAAAGTGAAAGAGGAACGCTCTCCTCCCACGGCAGCTGCTATCGATTAGTGTTGTCACGATGCCAGAATATTGACTAAAATATCAATGCTACATGTCCATCACATAATATGTTGCAGACATTGTAATTCAAGAGAGAGAAAAAAAATAAATAAAGAAACCTAACATTTTATCCCACCCTCCCCTCCCCTCCCCACCCTAGCTTACTCCCTTCCCCTCCCCTGGCTGGCTTCGGATAACTCATGCCTACGTAATACTTAGGCATATAGCATAGTATAAAAATAATAATAAAATGAAAAAATAAATAAATAAAAATAAAAAATGAAAAAATAAATAAATAAATAATAAAAAGTGAAAGTTCAATACTACAATAATACCACGGCAAACCAGAAAAAACATCAAGTAATGACACAGAACAGTGACTGAAATGCTTCGTTGCCACATGTGACTTAGACAGCTTTGTTGCAGCTTTTGCACACGGGTCAGTTGTTTATGTCGGTCGCTTGTCCGTCTTTGTCGGCGCTGTGAGCCAGATCCATATTTCACTCCTGGCACCGGTCTTGCCAGCCAGTTTAGATGGATTGGGATTCAGTTCAAGATGCTGTCGCCTGTTTCCAGCTGTTTGACTCCGACTGCTGCAGTCCAGAGCCAGACCGACGCTCTGTCTATCCCGAGCGGCGGCCAAACTGATCCATCAGAAAATGGACAGAATTATCGGTTGGTTTGTTTTGAGCGTCAACATGGCGGCGAGGCAGAAGAACAGGAAGGATTTGCTCATAACGGAGCTACTGCATAGAAAGAAGAAGAAACAGACTCTACAGTATAAATTCAATAAGAAACTGAGCTGGAAAACCTCCAGTCATCCCAACGTCACACCAGGCGTTCTCTGGTTTATCTTTGTTTTGGTCGGACCGTCGTCTCCGTGTTCGCCGCTAGCTTTCCCAAAAACAAACGTAGGAACGCCTCTGATTAATAATTTTGTGCAATAATTCAAAACAAAGGGGAAGGAAAAAAGCAGGAGTGAAAAGGCCCAGGTCAGGGATTTCTTCCTACTCCTCCTCCCCCACACCCACCCACAAATTTCTTATTTTTCTTATTTCTATATTATTGTTGTTATATATAGTAGTATAATGCACATACTTTACATATTTTTATTTTATTGTAGTATAATGCACATATTTGACATATTTTTATATTTATTTTCTTATTTCTATTTTTCTTATAATTTCTTCATGCCTATATACACTCACCGGCCACTTCATTAGGAACACCTTACTAATACTGGGTAGGTATCAGCTTTCAGCTCAGTGTCAACCGGCTACCAAAGTGACATCTGCCTCAAGGTTGGACGTGTTGCATTCTGGGATGCTTTTCTGCTCACCACAGTTGTAAAGAGGTTATCTGAGTTACTGTTGCCTTTCCATCAGCTCCAACCAGTCTGGCCGTTCTCCTCTGACCTATTTTCTCTTTTTCGGACCGTTCTCTGTAAACCCTGGAGATGGTTGTGTGTGAAAATCCCAGCAGATCAGCAGTTTCTGAATTACTCAAACCAGCCCGTCCGGCACCAACAACCACGCCACCTTCAAAGTCACTTAAATCACCTTTCTTCCCCGTTCTGATGCTCGCTTTGAACTTCAGCAGATCGTCTCGACCGTGTCTACATCTCTAAATGCATTGATTTGCTGCCACGTGATTGGCTGATTAGATATTTTTTGTTAACAAGCAGTTGAACAGATGTACCTGAATGAAGTGGCCGGTGAGTGTATGTTTCTCTTCTAGAATGTGAGCAACCGCAACGAAACCCAATTTCCCCCCGGGGGTCAATGAAGTATTTCTGATTCTGATTGGCTGAACGGATGCTGACGAAAAAGTTCAGCTGGGTTGAACTTTCTGAGAATCCTTTTTCGAGTCTGCATGTGAACGCTGTCTCACAACACATGAGCTTTTTAAGGGTAAATCATTGTCTCCACTGTGTTTCTATAGGATCCAGTTTGAATGTCTGTCTCATGTTTGCTGGTGTCTGACCTGTTACGCAAGGAAGTCATGCACCGCTCTAATAGGCTACTCCGTCATCCCCGTCCGCACGCTGCAAGCGAGCTTCTCCTCCGCGCACACAGCGGCTTTCCGGTGGCTTCCTTCCTTCCTTCCTTCCTTCCTTCCGCACGCAATTATAGTGACGAACGAGCGAGAGAAAGCCGAGCGCCGCGCGAACGCCGCGCGAACGCCGGCGTCTGTGCGTAAACAAGAAATCATAAGCCGTAAAAAAAAGGGAATGATTTCCTATTTGATAGCAGACAGTGAGACAATACAGTAGTATGAGTGATAGGAAGAGAATGACATCAGCGGGGAAAAAAAGAAGGAAAAAAAAGAGTGTGTTGATGGTGAGTGAGGGCGAGGAGGAGAGAGCTAGACGAAGGCGGATGGAGTTAATCATGGCCCACAGTGCAACACAGCAAATCCCTCCAGGGCCACGTTTGATATTGAGTTTGGTAGATAAGGCAGCGAGCATCCTCTCTCTCTCTCTCTGTTTCTCTCTCTCTCTCTCTCTCTCTCCTCCTCAGCCTCTCTTTCTCTCTCTCTCTCTCTCTCTCTCTCTCTCTCTCTCTCTCCTCCTCAGCCTCTCTTTCTCTCCCCTTCGTCTGTATTTTTCTCTCTTATTATTTTTCTTCCCTCACGCTTTTTGCCCAGTGTATATTTTTCTGTCCCTCTCTCTCTTTCTTTCTCTCTCTCTTTCTGTCTCTCTTTCTCTCTCTCTCTCTCTCTCTCCCTCTGTCTCTCTTTCTCTCTCTCTCTCCTCCTCAGCCTCTCTTTCTCTCCCCTTCGTCTGTATTTTTCTCTCTTATTATTTTTCTTTCCTCACGCTTTTTGCCCAGTGTATATTTTTCTGTCCCTCTCTCTCTTTCTCTCTCTCTCTTTCTGTCTCTCTCTTTCTCTCTCTCTCTGTTCTCTCTCTCCCTCTCTCTCCTCCTCAGCCTCTCTTTCTCTCCCCTTCGTCTGTATTTTTCTCTTTTTATTTTTCTTTCCTCACGCTTTTTGCCCAGCGTATATTTTTCTCTCCCTCTCTCTCTCTCTCTCTCTTTTCTTTCTCTTTCTCTCTCTCTCTCTGTTTCTCTCTCTCTCCCTCTCTCTCCTCCTCCTCAGCCTCTCTTTCTCCCCCCTTCGTCTGTATTTTTCTCTCTTATTATTTTTGTCTTTCCTCACGCTTTTTGCCCAGCGTATATTTTCTCTCCCTCCCTCTCTCTCTCTCTCCCTCTCTCTCTTTCTCTCTCTCTCTCTTTGCCTGGCCATATTTAGTATCATGTATTTGTTTTCTGTCTCTTTCTCTCTCTCTCTCTCCTCCCTCTTTCTCCCTCTCGGCCTTAACTTCTCTTTCTCTCCCCTTTGCTCTTTCTATTTTTGTCTTTCTATTTCTTTCTGCCCATTATTACCATTCTCTCTCTTCCTTTCTCCCCCCCAATGTCTCAGTCTCTCCCTCTTTCTCTTTCTGCCTTTCTTTCTGTTCTTTCTGTCTACATGTAGTATAATGTCTGCTGTTTATTCTCTTACTCTCTCTCCTTCTCCTTCTCTTTCTCCCCCTTCCTCTCTCCATTTTTCAGTCTTTCTTTCTTTCTGCCTACTTTTAGTATAATGGATATTTTCTCTTCCTCTCTCTCCCCTTCTCTTTATCTCCCAGTGTCTCTGTTATCTCTCTCTTTCTCTACCTCTCTATTGCTTTGTCCACATTTATTACAATGTATACTCTCTCTTTCTCTTTCTGCCTACAGTTAATATAATGTAATACTTTTTCTATCCCCCGTTCTCTTTCTCCCTCGCTCTCGCTCTCTCTCTCTTTGCTGGCCAGATTCAGCACAATGTATAATGTTTTCTCTAACTGCCCCCCCCAGCCAGAATATTATGGCCTGGCTAAAATGAAGACATTACTCAGCCCAAACAGCTTCTTGCTTGGAAGCACTGAATAAGCCCTGACACTTCCCTTCTGCTCTGCTCCTGGAAGAAAGGGGAATTAAATATTAAACAGCCCAGACGTACATTTGGGCATTTCGTAAACACAGCGCCGCATTTGTTCTGTCTGTAGTTTGCAGCTCTCATTCAGGGAAGAGCTTTATCGATGCTGAAATCCAGTTTATATCCGAACTGTCTTCATAACGAGAGCTTTGAAGTCTGTGCCAAAAATAGATCGTCGTGCCACGATGGTTGGAGTGCCTCTGCACCCACAGCCGTCTGAAGTTCAGAGAGCGCAAAAAAAAAGCCAGCGTACACATGCTTCTCCCCTTAGAAACATGACTGCTCCTCTCGTTATTCTGTCTTTTAGAGAAGTAAAGTCTATGAAGAAAGCGTGAAAAATGATTGACAAGGCAATCAAATTCTCAATGCGCAGAGAAGCAGCATGCATCGCTTCCCAAAATGTCAACAAAAATTGGAGGCGCACTCATTACAGCTGTTGACACGGTAACCATTCCATTCGCAACTTTGCAGCCATGACTTGTTGAAGAATAATCTCTCCGGCGCGGCACAACAACAGATTTTGTTTACTCCTCTTACTGTACCTGTCTTTCTCGATTCAGGAAACGTGGGAACGCCACGCATGTCTTCAGGGATGACAGATGTCTCCAGAACGTGTCGAGAAACGTGATTGATGTAATGGCAGTGCAGATTACCCCTATGACTTTATACAGTTTATCTGATGGATTGGCTGGATGTAGGTTACAGTACACACTGAGAAATAAAGGTTCAAACTGGAACTAAAAATGGTTCTTTGGAGTGATGCCATAGAAGAACTATTTCTGGTTCCACAAAGAACCTTTCAAGAACCTTTTAAAAGGTTCTTAATTCTTTGTTATTGGATGGTGGGTGACGGCATAAATGTGGAAAATAACCAAACCCCTCCATAGTATATTGTCTAAAAGGTTCTTTATACCATTTTTGGTATATAAATACTGTGAGTAGTTGTTTAATAGTAGGAGAAGCTTTTTGGTATTGCAACTTATTTGGCTACACATGTGGCCTAGGTCGGTTTTAAGGATTAGAATCACCTTGCCAAGTACAGTAGATGTACAGGAATTGGTCTTGGTGGCTTTGGTGCAGAGACAGACTGTGGCAGGTCGGGAGGCCTAGTGGTCCGAAAGACTGTCCTGAACGGTCCCAGGTTCAAGACCCCGTGTTGGCAAGAATCCGCCCTGTTTAAGCGTCCGTGAGCAGATTCACTAAAGGTTTGCGCAGGGAAGAGCGTGCACTATATCTCCAAAATGACCAAATCAGAAAAGCCAGAGAGTGGAAAGTGTGCCTAATATAGTGCCTGTCAAAAAAATATAGCCTCTTTACCTGAAAGAAAGAGGTCAGTTTGGCCAGCGGGTCAGGCAAGCAAGGCAGAGGATCTAAAATCTAAAATCAGATCAGAAAATGCTCCAATTAGAAAGGACTGTTAGACCGCAAGGGTGCCAGTCCTGGTGGATTAGTCTGAAAGCTGAAGCACGCAATTTGCGCTTGCAATTAGTGATGAAGGGACTATTTGTTTGCTCAGTGCTCTTTTTGAGGGCGCCACAACTTTATTTCCATAGATTTCATAGTGAATAAGACAAAAACTCTCTCTCACTCTTAGCTGAAGCAAGTGACGTGCAAGAAAATGTGCAAATTGCTGTCGTATTGCAATCTTAGTGAATTTGGACCCTAATCTAGCAGCTTCAGGTGTGCTGTTCGGTAGCTGACTGTACGCTTTTCTCTCCCCATGGTCACGTAAAAAGAGAATTTCTCAATAAAAAAGTACCACATTATCATTATTATGCTGACACACATTGATCAGGGACAACAGAGTGTCACATACAGTGCAAGACAGACCAACAGGAAGGGTGTGACGAAGACACCAGTCACATGTCAGCCTTAGCTTTCTGTGCTTGTCTCAAATCTCCAGTTTTTTTGGAAGCACCGCAGGCTTATCGTTTGAATAATTGATGTGTCTTCTCATGTCTCAGTGAGGGTCCATGTGTTTTTTTTGTTGTTGTTGTTGTTGTTGTGTTATTTCTGATGGGCTTTCTGTTGGGGGTAACCGATCCCCTCCAGGCTGTGCTTGCTAATTCCTCTTTGCCATTAGCATATGCATCCTCGAATCTGCATATGGAGCTCTCAGGAGAGCCGCGGTCCTCTCAGGGGAGCGAGGGGTGAACTCTGAAAGGGCCGCACTGACTTAATGCACATCAGGTCTTAGATAACCACATAGTGTATAATTCAACAAAATGGAGATTCGTGGGAGGGCGACCTGCTGTACTGCCATACAGAAAGCAAACAGCAGTAACTACTTTTTGTGCTTTAAAGGTTAAATGTAATGACTATATTCAAAATAGAAAAAAATACAAACAAATTATACTCATAAATGCTACTAAATGATGTGCTATCTACACCTTAACCAAATATTCCTCTGGCAGGACAGGAGATAGTCTGTAAACTAATTGTTCTTAGTTTCATGACTTCATGATGTGAGTATACTCAAGAGTTATCGTGTGCAGATGAAGTCATATGGTCTCAAATGATTTGATGTTTTGGAGTACTTGAAAAGTGAATGATGTTTGCCTGCCTGACAGTTTCATTTAATGAAACATTCCAGTCCGCACACTTAGCCAGTGCTCCGTTGGGGTAAATTTTATTTCACATGGTGATCATAAATTTACACCATGGGAGCTTTAACAAAGTGCCCTTATTCTACCTTTTCATTTTAGTCCAAGGATTTTCTTGAAGGAAGTAGAGTGCTCAATTCTCATATTACCCAGCAAACACTTTGGCGTTGAATAGATGTTGATACGACATCCTGCAACAACGTTGAAAACCTGTGTAAATGTAGCGCCAAAATGAAAGCTGATGATGTCCGTAGTCGTCCATATCTCAAATTTGGGTCCAATCAGGACCCAAATTTTATTCTAATTTCAGTTCAAAACAGTTTCCAAAGCATTCAAAAAGGACCAAGGCAACTCTTCTTCAACTGAAAAAGCTACAAAAGTCTTTATTGAATGGCTAATTCACATTGAATTTTATTAAAAACTCCAACATGTTTCGGCAATATACCTTCATCAGGAAGTACAATGGAAGTTTCCAAAGCAGTTGGTGCTTGTTTAGGTTGGCACTGACCTTGCATGACCTTCTATCAACTGCTTGCTGGGTAGGACTGTTTCTTATCATAACCCCGTAACCCTTTGACAGGGATGGGTACTGTACAGTGGCTGTTGCAGGGTTCAAACCTGTGACTTTCCGGTCATGGGACGGTCCGTCTGACCACCACACCACACTGACAAACACCTTTTTGAAGTGGCATGTGCACTTTGTTGCATTTCATAAGCGAACAATGGGTCACAGCTGTGTACAGCACTGTAGAGAGGAAGCAGCTACTGCATAACCTCTATTTCCACTACAATGGAAATATGTGACTTTGTTGTTTTGTCTGTGATTGATGTCGCTGTTGGTTTATTTTTACCAGTGTGTCTGCTCGTTCTGTTACCTCTGGTCTCAGTTGTGTTACATCACATGCCCTCCTAGGCCATGCCCCATGTGAGTAGTAGGAGTGTGTGCATGTACAGTTCTGTATCCACCGTTTGAAACAAGTGTCACCTACTGTATAGCACTCTATAATAAATATATATAATATAAATATCTCTCTCTCTCTCTCTCTCTCTCTCTCTCTATATATATATATATGTATATATATATATATATATATATATATATATATATATATATAAGTGATTGCTGATGTCAAAGTATTATTCATTAACATTTATGTTTTTAAAGCTGCACTAGGCAAGATTTCTTATCAGCCTGAATCACAAATTGAGGCTGCAACAGATTGTCCCATTCCCACTAATTGAGATGCCACAGATTTGTCGCTATTTGCCCAAATTAATTTCAGGTGTCAGGTATGGACACTGGCGGGGAGGTGCAGAGGAAGCAATGAATCAAAACTTAAGAGCGAAATACAAAACTTTCTCCAAAACATCAGCGAGCGAGCGCTGCGTCCAGAGAAAGATGGACTCGCCAGCGATGGCTGAGCCTGCTGCCAAAACCTTATTTTTCACCATCTGCTTCCCCACCAGCCACTAACAAGAAGAAGTTAGGTCTGAGCAGTGTGCAGTTTACTGACATCACACGCCATGATTTCTGGGTAATGGCGTTCTGGTTCTTCAAACTTTCAAAAGTTCAAACAGTTACTGCATCACTGCCACAGTGCAACAGACCTTTGTCTATACCAAATAACAACATTGTTATTATTTGGTCTAACATTGTCTAACACTGTTGAGGAAGGAATGATCTATATTTTTGAGCTATTCAGTGATTAATTTCAAAAGTGATTTTATTTCAAACCTAAAACTGCCGGAACTTATTCCACTTGGAACTTTAAAAAATCAAATGAGAGACTTAGAAGCAGATTCTTTTCGTACTTGCACGTTTTTTTATGAACGTTGTAATTGTTTTTATTTATTTTATTGCATGTTTGTGTCTTAATGTTTGTCTGTTTCAATGTTGCAACTTTTATCTCTTTTTATGCTGCTATCTTGGCCAGGCTTCCCTTGAAAAAGAGGTCTTTGTATCTCAACGGGACCGACCTGGTTAAATAAAGGTTAAATAAATAAAAAATAAAACAAGTTTTGCTGTTTGGAAAGTAACCCATCGATTTCAGATTATTGTATTTGATTGGTCTGCTATCTCTGTGAACATGAAATCAGTTATTCCATGTGCATTGATGTCCAGGCTAATAAGGGAGCTATCATCAGCAGTACAGGAGCACAGTGTTTGCCTGGATTTAATTGAATACACTTTGTTTTGTTTGTTCTGTACGCTAATCACTTTATACTTACAAGTGGGACGCATGGGAATAACTTTAATAACAAATATTGTAGATGCCGAAGGTTTGAAAAGATTAAGTCTGGAAAGTCAGTTGTGAAGCTCCATCAATAAGTCAATAATTTAAACACATTGTCTGCGTTCAGAAAGCCTCTGGAAGAACTCCTAACCCGAAGAGGAAAGTAAATACAATACTCACTGCTGTAGTTGAGTAAGCGTGTTGAGTAACATCACTTTTTTGAGTGCTTCCAAAAATCTGTACTTTTACTTGAGCAATTTTAAGTACTTACTCGTAATTATTGTTACCTGAAAAGGTTTTATGTAATCAGAGGCCTTGACATGAGTCACGACGTTAATACTTACCCACAGTGTGCTGTACTTTAATGTCAGCAATCATCTTGTTAGAGCAGGATTTTTTTTTCTCTCTCTTTTTGGAATGAAACTCTTCAAGTGTTGTTTTTAATAACTCTTATCAGCGGTCTTATTCTGGATGAGATCTTTATAATAAATGCAGATGCAGACCCAGCGGTATCATTTATAAAACAAGCTTAAGCACAACTTATGATGAGAAATTGATCTTGATGCCAAAATCACTGGCTTACATTCATCAAATTTTCTGTGATATATCAAATATACAACTAATCTCTGTCATTAACCAAGTTATGAGTGCCGTAGATCTAACATTGCATGTTTTTTTAATGAGATTCTCTGAAGTGATCATACATTGGAATCAAGGATGAAATCAAAGCGTGACAGAGGCGCCTGGTTTCTAATCTCTCCATTAATATGACAGCTACTTGGCTGAGTCACTTGAGAGGTGCGCTTTATCTATCTAGCCTTCTGTCGACTTGTC
This sequence comes from Centroberyx gerrardi, assembly GCF_048128805.1. NCBI lineage: Eukaryota > Metazoa > Chordata > Actinopteri > Beryciformes > Berycidae > Centroberyx > Centroberyx gerrardi. The sequence continues at coordinate 2,558,835 of NC_136013.1, forward strand.
ACTTCTCAGACACCGACAAAAGAAAAAAAGAGCCATTCATCACCAGTACTCATAATGCCCTGTTATTTGGTGCGTGTGTCATGGCGGATGGCCATTTCAGAGTGTGAATGAGGCTCCATATGTGAGCGATGGTTATTGAGGAGACAGAAGGAGGGAATAATTGGGTCAGCAGAAATTAGGCTGAGTGCGGGATATGAGTCAGGCCACTCAACGCGGCCCTTGTCTTGAGGAGGTTTAGGACGCTTAGCGCTGCCAACCGTCACCGCCAAGCCAACCGGTTTTCAGTACAGCCTTTTTAAAAGCTCCGACTGGCAGCCAAACTCCTCTGAGTGAAACATCTGAGCAAAATACAGTGTTTATAATGATTTATAAAAAGACATTAAAGCTTCTTATCACTTGAGAAGAGCAGCAGTGAGGCAGTGTACTGAGTAGGAAGACCTTCCTTCACTCAGAGGACCCGGGTTCAACAAGCATCTCTGCTGAAGTGTCCTTGAGCAAGACAATGAATCCCTGCCAGCTCCTCTGACCTTGCTGAGGAGGGAGTGAAGCGAAAAGAGTGTTCCCCAACTGGGATCAATAAGGTTTCACAAAAGAAAGACCCTTTTAGAGGCTTTTAGAGGACAATTGGTTTCACACAAATAATGACTAGATGGGTAACAACCAGGCTAGAAAACGAGAAGTACCTTAAGTCAAGTCATATTGATTTGTATAGCCCTTAATCTTAGTTACAGCCTCAAAGGGCTTCACACACCCACATTTTAACACAATAAATGGAAAACACCATCACCCAGTCTCAGACCCTCAATGAGAACAAGGAAAAACTCCCACGAAAACCTCATTAGGAAAAGAAAATGGAAGAAACCTTGAGAAGGGCCTCGCAGAGAGGGATTCCCCTTCCTGGATGGTCTGGCAGCAACGGGTGCTGAGAGTGGGCAAAGATTAAATATATAAGATAACAAAATGGAACATCAACAATATAGACAGAAAAAGATTGTTGTGGTTTCCATTCAGTAATGTTGGTAAAAGTGAACAGCTTGATGGGGGTAGCTTTGTTTCCAAATTTAGGCAGCTGTGACACAGTAAAGTCTTGTCTTTAGCCCGAGTCTCTACTTCAAAACACTGACTTGTAGCTTGAGAAGAGTCAGCTCAGTTAACCTGAACAAACTGTTGGTTTTTGGCTTTGTTAGCTAGCTAACTAGCCAGCAGGTTAATTTAGCAAAGTAACTCGCATTAATGTTAACATGCAGCTACTAGCCAGTTCTAACGCTAGCTTGTACTAGATACGTTAGCTAGTGTGCAAATCAGATGTGTTTACGTCAAGATAGCGATGCTTGGCTAACCAGATAGTTAGCTAGTTAGCATTTCTACACACAAAAGTGAACAGACGAATCAGTAGGGAAATTATCAGTTCAAAATAACAGAAATTAACCATGTCTATCGTGCTTTTATCCCTTTGCTCGGATACTGTTTACTGATTCAACCCATTCACAGCTGTTTGTTTCGGTTTTTTTTACATCAGGTTAAGCCTACCTTGCGGCTCCCATTTACTCCAATACAGAACAATAAAATACCCTCAAGACTATACTGATGCAAATGAATGGGTGCTGACAATGTAGAGAATCACTTGGAATTCAGTAAAAAAAAAAAAATCCTCAAAAGTTAAATAAGCACATTAGGAAAATCTTACTTTAAAACTTTTTTTATTTTGCCAATTCACACTCTATATCTGCTACATCTCTATTATTCCCATTTCCACCCCGCAGGTATAATGTCCCGTCGCCACGAAGCCAATCAGAATATGACACAGTGGTGCAATGCTGTCATTCAACATATTATGCAAAGGCTTGTTATAGTGGCATTTCCATGACAAAACTTCCGAGAATAAGTGAGAACTTGCACGCAAGCAAGAGGACTAGCCCACGCAAGGAAATGGCACCTCCGCACGCGTGGGTACATCCAGCGACCGCGGTGACAGCTCTCGCACAAGAGGGAACTTTGTCTTTACATTATATTTAGAAGTTATATTTTGTTTTGACAGTTGGGGGCGGGCTCTGCGCTGGGCCATCGTGTCCATAAATTTCATTGGCTGCTGTAAAGTCCCCGCCCCTTGTTGGAAACTGTGTTGGAATCGGCTTGTGCAACGACTTCAACGCAGATTAAAACGAAGACAAAGAAGAAAGGGGTAGAACCGGGAAATGTTTAAATTGTAAACAGTGGCGTTCAATTTTGGAGACTTTACGGACTTTATGGACATAATGCCCAGCGCTGAGCCCAAAACTAAATGAAACTTGAGCACATAAAAATGGTTTGGAGAGTACACAGAGTAATTGTGTGTGTGGAATGAATTGCTTTGTGTTCATAAGATCCCCGTGAGTTGGCAGTCCTCTTGCTTGCGCACAAGTTCTCACTTATTCTCACAAGTTTTGTCATGAAAATGCCACCATATTTGAGGAGCAGAACGATGAGCTGTCCACTGGCCAAGTTTTGGCCTTCCTTACTGCCAATGAAATAGACAGACTTCCCAAACCTGGTGGTGAGACTATAGAGGATTTATCTACCTGTTCCCATGAGCAGCGACCAGGCTGAGCACATTTTCAGTCAGCAGAAACTACTAAAACATTTATTTGACTCATCTGTGAGTGAGGAGTGTCTCTATCAGCTTGCTGTCCTCTTCATTGAGAGAGAAATAACTGAGAATATTGAGCTGAACAGTCACTGACAAATTTGCAAAGATGAAATCAAGGAAAGGGCACTTGTGGTTCATGCATCATGACAGATATGGAAAAGATTGTTGATGTTTTTTGTGATTTTGATGCACTTACTTGACCTAATGTAGTACTTGTAAATAAATACGTCAAATTTTGATTGAACGCTGTTGGGTTCTACTTGGGCTCTACTTTCATTCACTTGCATCACATAGTAGAAGGCAATGGCTGTACTGGGCAGCTCCCATGGGGTGAATGTGTGTAACTGTATAAATATTAATAGACGCATTGCTGGAAACTAGCATGCAAGCTCAGCAACTCTTCCCTGAATAAATAAAGTAAAAAAATAATAGAATAATGTGTTCCCATACCAGCATTGATGGGCATTCTTGCCCATGTTGAAATTCAGATTCTGAAATAATAATTTCACACAAGAGGCAATTCTACCGCTCCACTGTGTTTTATACTTTTTTAAATGCACTTTGGATGACATTTCAGATGCACTTTGGTTCTTGACAAGATAATCCTCTTTTGTATTCTACCTGTCAAAGACAGTAGACTCTTTGTTCTTTTCAGCCAGCAAAAAGCAGAAAACACCATTGCACAATGGAAACGATCAGATCATTATCTCGTCAATGATAACTTCTCATGTACTTTTCATCAAACCATGCTGAACTTATCATAGTTTTCTTAAATTAATAGCCTTAGCTTTCCAAGTTATGCCTCCAGCCAGCCGGGCAGAGCTGGGATGATTGACGTGGCGTCTCAGTCTCCCCTTCCTGTTAACCTCCTGAGCTGAGAGCAGAGGCTTTGCTTGGTTTGGCTCAGGAACCTCCAACAGTGGTGGATGGATGAGAGGGAAGGAGGAAAGGAGGTGACGGGCGGGATGGATAGATGGAGGGATAGATGGATGAAGGGAGGGAGGTAAGGAGGTGTGGATGGTTGGATGGGTAGATCATGGATGGGTGGAAAGAAGCCGATCCTTAACTTTTTCTAAAGATCGACCCGCCCAGCTTGCCAGCTACGGGGAACATTATCATTTTAACCAAGAATAACACTTATATCGCGTGTTGGATGGCTGACTGCCTGCCTGCCAGGGATTTCTGTCATTCCCAATGTAATTAGTGTGTAAGGGGAGCCAGGAGAGAGCATGGCGCCAGACTTAGGTTGAATAATACAGGGGGAGGTGCAGGAGCACTGATGGATAATTTAACACAGATCTCCGAAAGCCAGCTGCACTTTGCAGCACCTGAGTGCACTGCAGAGGGAATGTGACATGTGACCGTATTAGAGAGAAAAACTTAAGACAGACTGACAGATTTCCATAATAATAAATCTCCCTGGCTCTTTTTTTGTCACTGTAAAAAAACACTTTTCTCACCAATGATTAATGTGCTACCCTCTGTGAGGAATGCAAGAGAGAGAATTATTATTCATATTATTCATATGAAATGATAAGTGTTCTGATAAGCGCTCTGTTGTTCTTTTCTTTGTGTTTCCCCCGGCAGATAATTTTCCGCAAGATCAGTGAGGTGAAGAAGGAGGAGGAGGAGAGGCAGCGCGCTAAGAACGAGGTGCAGCTCACCATCCCGCAGGACCACCCGGTCCGGAAGCTCTTCCAGAAGTTCAAGCAGCAGAAGGAGCTCCGGAACCAGGGAGCCGCCGCCTCGCAGCTGGACCTGGAGAAGAACCAGCTCCAGGTGGAGCAGCACCACCACCAGCACCTGCACCCCCACAGCCTGCAGCTGGGCCACTCCAGCCTGCAGCACTCCCTGCCGCTCAGCCTGCAGCGTCCCCACTCCTCCCTGCAGAACGGGGCTCCGCCCAGCAGCAGCGTGCTGACCGTGTCTCAGGTCACGCCCATGCAGAGCTCCCTGGCTTACAGCCATCCCAGTGAGCCCCCTGCCAAGCAGAACAACTGTGATATTATGGAGCTGCAGCCCAGTTCTGCTGGAGGGGGAGGTGAGCAGACTTCAACTGCCAGGCTCAAAGTCAGTACCAGCCCCGCGGTGGCTAAGCCGGCCGCAAAGGCCAGCGGCTGGATGCGCCTCAAAAACAACATGGCCCCTCCTGTCGCACCAACGGAGGTCAGGAAGGAGGGGCTGAACAACAATGTTACCAAGGCTGTTTCTGTGGAGATGCTTTCTCAGGAGGGCAAGGGTCAGGAAGCAGGAGGCAGAGGGGATGTGGAGGAGGGTGGGGTGTCCAGCAACAACCCTCTCCGCAAGACGGACTCCTGCGACAGCGGCATCACCAAGAGTGAGCTGCGGATTGACCGGGCAGGGGAGGCGCGGACCCCGGCCGCGGTCACCCCGCTCCTCCACAGCCCTCTCCCAGGAGGAGCGGGGTCCCCTCACCCCTTTTGCCCCATCCCGGAGCAGGCCCTGCAGGCCGCGCTGCACGAGACCCGGCTGGAGCTCCGGGGGGACATCCAGACTCTGGGAGGCCGTCTGGGCGCCCTGGAGAGTCAGGTAGCCGAGATTATCAAACTGCTGTCGGACAAGAGGAGGCCCTCCATGGGGGTGCCCTCCACCTCCACCACACCCAAAACCAAAATCAAACGTCAGGACATCTTCACCGTCTCCAGACCCGTGTCTCCAGACTCGGAAAAGGATGACGGGCTCTGAAGGGAACTAAGCCAGTGGTGTAGAGGCGGCCGAGGACATCTGGCAGCCTGCTGGAATATTGTGACCCCATGGCACACTGTAGTAGTGACCATTACTATCAATGGGAGTTAGGCTGATGTGTGGGAATACTCTGCTCTGTTGGATTTAACTACACCACTGGTCTCAATTCCCCGGTATACGAACTGGCTACTTTAACATTTGCACACAGACTTTTGTCTCCTGGTCATGTGAGAGCAAGCACTACTCAATGACTCGGACCCCCTTTTTTTGATTGTACATACCTCTCTATGCATGTCCAGCTGGATTCTGGCCTGCCAAAGAAACGACTCAACGTACTTATTGCCTGTATATTATGCAGTTGACTGCATGCAAAACTCATTTAAAGAGAACTGAGATTTTATTGAGCTACACTGTATATATGAATATTTTTCATTGATGATTTATTATGTGAACATTCAGGGTTTGCATACTGGTAGCACTATAAACATTGAATAACAAAAGGGTTTACTGAATAAGGGATAGTGCATGGATTATTTGCAAATAGAGAAATCAAAAGGGTTGGAGGTTTGGTTTTTTTTTGCCCGTGAGATGAAATAGAAGTTTGATAATACTCTCACCTCACCCTCTAAGAAGAACACAGATTCCCATATGTGATGCAGCATTATCCCTTAACACAGTGAGGAATTTTATGGTTTAAGGCAAATCTTTTTTATATGAGACCTTGGTTGGCGATGTTGCTTCTTACAATGATTTCTATTTTTGATTACTGAAATGCCCTTTGCCTCCGTTTGATGTCCAGTAAACCCTAAACCGTTATTTTTGTTAGAATCCTCCTCGTGTCTATGCATCGCTCGGGTACGCCACTAGAATATTCTTAATATTGTACCTTTTGTTATCATGTTGTCGAATGAAGGACGTTTTTTTTTTTCAGTTCCTCTGCATGAATCAGGGCTGGCAGAATGCACTTTGGGTAAAGCCGGGATGACAAGAAGGCTTTGGGGAAATAACATAGAGTTTAGTTCACATAAAAGTCCACTCAGCACAGTGACACGTAATCCCACAGCCCCACCGCACACGGCAGTCTTACCAGCAAGCGAGTATGCCACAAAGCCTGCTCTGAATTCCATTACTGAAAGCAGCTTCACCGCAAAAAAGCTCAAGTAATAAAAAATGGAATACTGTACTTTTATGAAATCAGTTTTCTAAATCTGCATGCAAAGGAGTAGTTTTATGCTCCAGAGCGCGTACATACATACGTGTGCGCGCATGCGAGAACAGACACACACACACACACACACACGCACGCACAGTGTGAGCGTGTGTCTTGATGTGAGCCCCGATGGCCCGGGAGACGTTTCTTCACAGAGGGCACATCAGTCGGTTTTTGTCAGAGAACACACCGAGTGGAGCTCGGCCTGCGAGGCTTCAGGTCTTGTGAGATTCAGACGCTGTCCCTCTCTCTGCTCATCTCCGCCTCGACCTGTAGTGCAGCAGCACAGAGCCCATGACACACACACACACACACACACACACACACACACACAGCCCTAGTCAATATACAGTAAGGCAGGGTACCGATATAGCCATCATGGAAGTCCCATCTTGGAAGCTATATATATAGATATAGTGCTATATTATATTGTGTACAGTGTGGAGTGGGTGGAAGGAAAAGGGCTGATGTGAGAAAAAAGTCACAAGCCAGATCCACTGTAGATATAGAGAGTTTTCAGATGGAGTAACGCACCGTCTGGCGGCCATATTGGAGGTCCTCAGCTCCTGGGTAACAGTGACTGTAAACAGCTGATTGTGTTTCTAAAACTTGGCTGTCTCAACAGAATTTATTAGACGGTTAATTTCTGTTTTAATATTATTGACAGGGAATTGTCATTTTGTTGCTGATATATCTGATCGATTTTGTGTTTAAATGTTAGCTTGTTAGCTAGCTAACCATAGTATCTAGCTGGTCAACTAACTCCCTGTCCTGTTGTTTATACATCTGATTAGCACACAAGAAAACTTATTTAGTAGAACCTAGCATTAGTAGTGGCTAGTAGTTGCATGTTATCATGAGGGGCCGGTTCCACTCTTTAGCATTTCGCTAATTGAACCCAATGGAACCACGATTAGCTACACTATCGTTTTTTTCTTTGATGAAAGCTATACGCTTTTGAATGTGCAGGGTGACAACATTGTATTTACATGGTGCAGTTAAATCTCGTAATGCACAATGAAGAGTTTTCAAAATTTCTGATAAAATCGCTACAAGCGCTTGCTGATTGATGTTTACTCCTGTCTAACAGTAGCTAGCTAGCTAACGTTTTGTTGACATACCACCCTCTTTGGATTGTTAGTGTTTTCCATTACTTACCTTGAAACAGCTGCAATCAGAAAATCAGGTGTTGAGTGGAACTGTTTACCAGAGAACATGGTGCCATGGACCGCAGTATCGCTCACGACTACAGTGACCAGGGGGCGTGACTTATATAGCGTACTACGTAAAACCTCTATAAGCAAAAAGGTGTGGCTAAGCGAAAAACAAACAAAAAGAAAAAGGTAAAAACATGCTTGTCTTTCACATTTTCCGCCGCTCATAGCTTCCCACCCAAGCCACTTATTAGAACCAAATCTAAACATCTATTTTCATTTTTTGTTAGCCCCAAGACTCTTTCATATTTGTCTCTCTCCGCTGTCAACAGACTGGAAAATGATGAGAATTGATAACTTTGTAATGCTAATAGACATAGAATCAGAGTAGTTGGAGGCGAGTTAGAGACATAAGATTTATGTCTTAATATGCTAATTAGGTTTTTGCTGTGGAACATTTGAGAAAGAATACAATGTAATGGCTGCTGTGATGCTAATGAGGGATTTTTGTAAACTTCATTGTAAGAAGGAAGAGTTTCTCTGAGCGTACAAGCCCGTTTTCTTTACCACCCTGCTTCACCTTCACGCCCAGTCTCGCCTGGGAGCTGTCCAGTAAAACCACAGTCTTCTCCTGTTGGCCACTGAGCAGATCCCCTGGAACTATTGGGGGTAAGTGCCTTGCTCAAGGGGCGCCCCGACAGCAGTTTTAGGCTAGTGTTGCCCTGCTAGGATGGATGCAGAATAACTTTATGATGGGGGACTTCTGTGATGGCCGCCACCTCTGTATAGCAGCACGTGCCGATGTGCATCATATCTCCATTTCACACTCACATTATTATGGAATATCGAAATATTGCAAAGCTATGCAACTTCTGATTTTCTTGGACTCTTATTGTTTCACAGTACAGTGACTGATGTGTGTCTAGATGTGTGACAATAGGCAATCTGAGATTAGTGTGTTTACTGCAGTTACTCCCATTTGAGGTGTGTGTGTGTGTATGAGTTTGGTTCCAAAATTTATATCCTCCACCAAAAAAATGACACCTAATCTTACCAAGTGATTGGTAGCATAAAATTAAAAGAAATTATGGTACTTTTTACAGGACAGTTGGTAATTTTAAATCCATGGATGACACAATGATAATACCCTTGTAGACTATATTAGGATTCTCTATATTTTAGAGACATTGAATGAACTTAGGGTAATGATTTTTTTTTTTACAAACAGGATATATTCTGTTTTAGACAAGAACTCTTCATGTACATGAGTCATCATACAGTAACTTACATACTGCACATCACATCCAAAAGTTAACTTAGACTGACTTAGAGTGACTTTCCAGCAAGGTTTGTGATGCTCGCTCAGAGATACACAAGTCCTGATTAAAACCAGTTGAGTGTGTGTGTGTGTGTGTGTGTGTGTGTGTGTGTGTGTGTGTGTACATGAGTCGTCATACAATACTGTAACACTCTTGCAGGGTTCCTACACATTTCCCATTTCAAAATTCTTGTTTTTTCCCAGTTTTTTCCTGCATATACAGGAAAAATCCACCCTAAAACTCTTTAACACTGTTAAAAAAACGCTATTGGTGATGTACTTTGCATTTCTGGCCCCATTCTGTTTGGCGGTGTATTTTTTCTTATTCCTGTGAATAACTGGCCAAATGTAGACATCACGACTTCACACAGAGGTATTTTCAGTGCAGTTTTTTCAGTGCAGTTTGATGTCAGAAAATGTTCCAGCGATCTAAAACATCAGCGGTAAACGTCAGGTTTTGGTGTCAGTCCCTCAGAATCAAAGAGCGAGGGCTTCTTTCTAGAGCCGCCATTTTGCACCGAGAGACGTTCAACAATCATACAGGGAGAAATCCATCGTAGAAGAGGAGAGAGAGACCAGTTTCTCCACCCACAGGAGCAGGAGAGAGAGACCAGAATGCAATGCAGACACAACTTGCATCTTTTTGGATCCATGACAGCCTTTTTTTTTGTAATTTGGACAACCGGGCACGGCACACCAAGGCCTTGTTCTCTCACATTTTCTCAACTGGAAACCTTATCACGCTCTCAGAGAACACTTTTCTCTGGGGGTTGTCAAAAGGCATTCTGGGAAACCAGGAAATCACTGACTGAAGTAGAAGTAGAGGAGGCAGGTTGAGGGAAAGTGAGTACACCAAAAAGTAAATTACAACACTTCATCACAAAATAACTCCTGGAATGCACTGAACATCACATATTTATGATCTCTAACCGAGTATCCGAGGTGGATTTTTCTTGTAAAGATTTCTGAAGATGTTCAATATGACGCATGCTGATAGTGGCCTGGCAATATGGCTGCCAACGAGGTCATATAATACTGAAATTGAAGAGTACAAATTTTACAGGACATGAAATTACAGTGTGGGGGTCTGCAACTGCATAAAATGTGTCATTCTATGCGTGTTGGGACTTTTTTCCTTTTTTGAGACTTAGAAAGGAATCCAATCCATTTGACATACTCTTCCAGACTTTCCAAACCTGCGTAGGAACCCGGTTCTTGTCCACGTCACATCTGAAAGTTTACCTCAGCTGACATGCCTAAAACTTAGAGTGACTTCCCAGCAGGGTTTGTTAAGCTTTCTCGAAGATTAGTGCGATCACTGCAGTTACATCCAGTTGAATGGTGTGTGTGTGTGTGTGTGTGTGTGTGTGTGTGTGTGTGTGTGTGTGTGTGTGTTATCCCACAGTTCTCTAACACTCTGGTAAACAGATGGAGCCATCTTAGAAGTCCCGCTTTATACTGCACGCTTTGGACTTTTAGTTGTGCAAACATTTCTCAGAGGCAGAGCTGCAGAAATAATCTCATTGGTTCAGTTAAATTTCAGTGGGCGGAGCCAAACAACTACAGGTGACTGTCTATTGAACAGCAAAGTTCACAGGTGTGTTGATGCTCTCGATGCATTTGAATGAGAGCAGGCGTAGACATTTTGTGGAGGTTTGTGGGAAGGTTCATATTTCCTTCTTTGCCATTCAGGTCTGCCAGTTGCTTAACTTGCGCTCTGAAAAACTGTGGTTCTTTGGCTCCGCCCACTGAGGTTTAACTCAACCAATGAGATTATTTCTGTCACCTCTGAGAAATGTTTGTAGAACTAAAACTCAAATCTGCGAATTGAGGAATTGGGGAATTATTTTTCAAAATTCACAAATGATATTTTTTAGCCATCAGAAGGCTCACAGAATGGTTTGGGAATCTGCTGTTGGGTTTTGCCGTGTTGAAGACACACATTTGAAGTTGCACTGTACTGATATTATTTTGATGTATACTATTTAATAAATAAACTGTCCTTACTTGCTGCAGTGCTGATGCAGGACAGGTGCAGGTAGGGCCGGGCGATATATCGTATAATATCGTTATCGTGATACGAGACTGGATATCGTCTGGGCTTTTTTGGTTATCGTTCTTGTGAAATAACTTAAATGTTACTTCTTCCTTACTTTTCTGAACTTATTAGCCTGTTCTGTCTGAGTAAAATGAAGAATGATTGGCTTTACCTGCTCATCATATCCACATTACTTATTACTGATTACACATTATTGATTTCTAATGATTATTACCAATTTTCAACATTTTCTCATTCCCCCAAAAAATATCGCCACATTATCGATATGGAGGAATTCGGTCTAAAATATCGTGATATTTGATCGTGTCAGCATCGCCCGGCCCTACAGGTGCAGGAGGGGGAACTTCTTCGATGGCTACAGCTGGACATCACAGCCCAGAGTTTGCCTCTCAGGTGACTCCCCTGAAACTCAGACACCTGTCAGGTAGTGAGAGGGACAGAGGCGGCGGGCGGGCGGGTGGGCGGGCAGCAGGGGATTCTGGGAGAGAGAGAGAGAGAGAGAGGAGTTTTTTGCGCCGCTCCTCTCCTTTATTAATTTGACAAGCGAATGAAGGGCATCTCCTCCTGTGATCTGGGCCCGCTCCCTCACCAGACCGCTCATCACAGGAACCGCCGCGGGTTTTTTCGGCTTTGCCACTTGAATGTACTACAAACCCCCCCCTCCTCCTCCTCCCTCAGCATCCCTTCTTCTCTCTCTCCCTCTCTCTCTCTCTCTCTCTCTCACCTGACTGGTCCTCCCACTCTCTCTCACGTCCATCTTTTGACTCGGAGCAATCCTTTTCTCCCTTTATTTCTTTATACTTTGGGCAGAATTCCTCGCTCTCTCCCTCTCTCTCTCTCTCTCTCTCTGCCTTTGCTTTCTCCTTTGTCTCTCTTCCTTTCTCTCTTTTTCTCTCTCCACCTCTAGACTGGTAGGAGGTCCTCTTCTCTCTCCCCATCTCTCTCTCTCTCTCTCTTTCTTTTGTCTCCATCTCTGTACTTTATCTTTGAGGTGCACATCTCTTCTCTTCTCGTTCCTTGTCTCTCCCTTCTCAGTAGTTTCTCTTCCAGGAACTTTTCCCCTTTCTCTCTTCTGCTCTCTTTTCTCCGCACTTTCCTCCACCTCAACCCCTCCTCTCCCTTCTCTTTCATCTCTCTCTCTCCTACATCTCCATCATGGTCTCCTCAGCATGCTAATGTACAGTCTGTCTGTGTCTTACTGACTGACTGACGGTGCGACTCCACCTCTCTGGAGACAGACAGGCAGGACCAAGGGGCCTCATTTATAAAAACCGTCATTTAAATCGACTATTGCATTGAATATGATACAAAAACAAAGTGAAAGTGATGCCTTTATCATTCATGAATAAAGAAAGAATTGGTGGAAAAACGACGCAACCTGCTCATTTTGCCACCGTCAAACTCTTCATCGATCACAATGAATTTGTTCGTAAACGCCAAAAATTAGTGCATGAGATTGTTTTTATGAATGAGGCCGTCAGGCGAGCTCCTAGTCAGTCATGGACTAGAGCGAAACATCCTCTCTCTTTTTTCTACTGGAATGTTACGTTTTATACTGTTTTTGTTAAAGCAGCGGCATCGAGCAGCACTGAAATCCCACAATGACTCATGTATTGTTTTACAGTTGCACACCTAAACTGTAGTGTCAGAATAATAAACACCTGTCTGGGATACTCTCTTGGGCTCTCTGTGTGTGTATATGTGTGTGTGTGTGTGTGTGAGAGAGAGAGAGATGTTCAAGCTGCCTTTCTCTCTAGAAACTTCTTCCTCTTCAGTCTGTCAGTTTCTTAAAGCGGCTTAAAGTAATCTATGACCGCTATTGACAACCAGTAGGAATTATACGGCACGTTTACATGGACTGCAATATTCTGATATTAACCCGATTAAGACAATACTCTGAATAAGAAACTGCCATGTAAACAGCATTTTCTGATTACCTTAACCCGAATAAGGTCATAGTCGGAGTAAGCAACAGTCGAATTAAGACATGTGGAGTATTCCGATCTTAGTCGCATTATTGAAGTGCGTTGTAGACATGTAAACACCTTAATCGCACTATCAGAGTTTTTGCAGCATTTTGCGACACGTACGGCAATCCGACTGCTTGACGACGCACGCTCTGGCTTCCAGCGAGTGTTGCGCAACTTGTTTACAGAAGAAAAGACGACCGCCACCGGTAAAAACAAGTCCCAACATTTTGTCCCGACCACGGCAGCAACATGACAGAAAGGGTTTCAGGTTAAATTATGGAGAGAAACTCAGACGTAAGACGTAGGGACATAATGTGGGCGTGCGTCTTCAGTCATTAATCGGACTCTGAACGGGAATATGAATGGAATATTATATAAGCAACTCATGTAAACACCTTAATTGAAATATTGTCTTATTTAGGATAAGGTCAATAGTCGGATTATTGCAGTCCATATAAACGTAGCAGAATTTACCTCCCTACACACACACACACACACACCACCCCCCTTCCCCTTATGTTAATTATGGTGGCCTCTAATTGACACATAGCCTACAATAAAGTCACATTTTCACAATAGAGAGGAGTAAACTAGCTAATTAGAGCAGAGATCCAACAGAAATGTCTAGTGGAGAGGTAAAATATCACCAGGCTAAATACTGGAATAGTAATACTGCTTTGCTTTTTTTTTGCTTGAGAACGAGCGTTTTTTAGCCTTGAAATTCCAATGGACAGAGGGTTTTTGTTCGGGCCAGAAATTGAGTTTTGAAAGCCAGAAATCTCAGCAGCTGGCCAAGTAATTGCTTAGTCACTGGTACTGATCAACCAGCCCACAGATATATGATGGTTATTTTGTGCTACTGGCCAGTAAAGATCTTACATAGTGCCCCTTCACTTCCCGTGAGGTGGTGAGACTCTGCAGCTTGCTCAAGCATACAACATCGCATGATACTTCAAATTAAAAGACCGCAATTGGAGAGATGTAAGTTTCATTAATTGAATTCTTGAAACTTTCACAGTTCGATTGGATATTCTCTGCAGGTTCTAATTCTCGCTGCACCAACTGGAAAACTCAAACCTTTCACCATTAGTCCTCTCCTTCACAGAAACTTTTTCAGACACCTCTGGTAATATTTATTGCTTTCTCCCTTTCCCTCCTTCTTTCTTTATTTCTAGCTCTCTTATTTCTCTCTCTCTCTCTGTCTCTCTGTGCCCAGAATACCAATGACACGCTATTAGTTGCTGGTTTCGAAGGGGATCAGTCTAATATGTGATAATCTTTCATAAATATTTGCCTCACAGTCCCAGTTTAACATGAAAGAATCTCATTAAGGTTCTTTGGTAGTTTTGAGGCGCTCACAAACTTTGATGGCACATTTTTTGTGTGTAATAATAACGCTGCAATCACTGCAATGATTTCTGTTATTTTATCATACAAAAAAAAGGCTCTGTCTGCCTGTCTGCCTGTCTATCTGTCCATCGATCTGTCTAACTGATCTAATCTGGCTTCTCTCCGGCACAGGAACGGTGGGTGGTGCGGGGGGGGGGTCTGAATCTCCACGGCCAATTACCGCTAGACAGCAGAATTATCACGGTTAGTTTCCCCATGGATGGTGCGTACTGACACCCAGCCAAAGGAAACAGGGAGGAGAAATTAGCTTGTCAAGACATAGCTGGAGCTGCAGCCTGCCCACCTGCGGCTCCGCCCGGACAGACGAAGCCGCCCCCGTCTCCAGAAGTAATAGCCGAGCCTTATTTTCGGTGCCAAGATGGAGTACATGCTTATCCCCATTAGCGTCTCCTCGCTGCTCCCGAAAATAGAGGAGGAGAATCATTCCTTTACCCCCCCGAACTGACACCCGTCAGGCCGGGATGTGCCGGCGGATCCTCCGGGGGATCCTCCGGGGGAAAACATATTTAATTGCCGCTGGAGAAATGACAGTGCTGCGGGTTTTCTGTCACGATTTACAGTTCTGAGGCGCTACAGTATGAGGTTGTGGAGGAAGCTGCTACTGAAGTTCGTTTACTCCAGAAGTGTTTCTTTTCAGTGTCAATCATGATGTGGAGGTGTGGGCATCGTTCTTTCTTTCTTTTACTTTGAGTCAACATTCTCAGTATCTTTATAACTATTGTCAGTGGAAAAGCAATGTCAGCCCACAGACATGTTGAGCTCAGTCATGCAATACTTATAAGTTACATTGCATAACTTATATGAAGTTCATCATTCAATAATAACTTTATTTATATAGCACTTTTCAAAACACAAAGTTACAAAGTGCTTTACAATAAAAACAGACACATTTAAAATGCAAAGAGAATAAAACAAACTAAAAGCCATAAAAACGAATCACATTATAAAAACACAAATAGAGTAAAATTAACTACTAAATATAATGAAATCGCCACCTTGGAACAACCTTGGAACAACAAGTAACGACGTATCCGATGATCTCAGGGAGCGGGAAGGGACATGGGGCAACAAGAGATCTGATAGATAGCTTGGGGCAAGGCCTCTCTGGGCGTTGTAAGTAATCAATAAATTCTTAAAATCAATTCTAAAAGCAACAGGTAGCCAGTGTAGGGAAGACAGGATCGGTGAAATGTGATCATGTTTCCTCGACCGAGCTCAAATCCTGGCAGCAGAGTTTTGGATGAGCTGGAGGCGGGAGAGGGATTTTAAAATGGTTACCTACCTGTTATTCAAAAAGTACCATCATTATTTTTTACATTTGTGCTAAGCATTGATTTTTAAGAGCGTTCCACTTCATTCAGATGCGGATATCTCACTTAGCGATGAAACTCTTCGATTGCTTACAGCTTTGCTCCGGTCTTCATCTGTGAATTCAGCAGCATCCGTTTGCTGTTCTCTATGCAGGTTTAGATGGATGATAGATTTAATATCAAACATAGAGTAGATCTGTGAGATTATGGTGCAGCCAGTTACGGGAGATAAAAAGTGAGTGAAATCCAGTAAAATGGGTGGAGCCTGACCAGGAAATGTCTTGTGATAGATAGCCTACTCTATTGATCCTTGAGGGGGATCAATAGCATCAGAAAAGGGCCTCAACAAAGTGCTGCTTGAAGTCCCTAAATAACCAATTATGTTTTTGAAAATGTCATCTAACAGTAGAATGTAAGCTTGCACAGAGGCCTCGCATTTCCGTGATTTTAACATTCATTTTTGGTCCCACGCATACAAACAATCTAAAATGTTAGCATTTTACTTTTTGCATAATAATTTACGTTTTGATCTAAAATTAAATATCCACCGTTAAATATCCACTGTTTACAAAACTGAAAACAAATGATGGTACTTAAAAGACAGAAGCCATATAAGTCCTTGGTTGACAAAATGGTAAACCTTTCCCAGAATGGAGCCTCTATATTTTAGAGATACTAAATGATGAACTTAAGGAAATCATTTTTTCCCCAAAAATATGAGTTAATACAGGCCATTCAATTATTCATATACATATACCTTTCAACAGTTAGAAATTGTGTGACTTTGTGGAAGCACTGGTCGATTTTGTGAAACCTTAAACCAGCTTTCACATAAAGTAAAAAAAATAAAAATACTAAAACCAGTTCCTGGAACAATGGTAGCAGCAGGACTTGGCCAAATCCAGAGTTACCAGTTCACTAACCAAAACCAAGGGTGAGTTCAGCAAAAGAAGAACACCGTCTAGATTTTTCTAATACATCTTGAGCTGAAATGAAATGTTAGTGACCCACAGCACGAGGTGAGATCTGTCAAATAACTTTCCTGAATTGATGTTACAGCTTTAAAACCGTCATAAATATTGCACTGTGCAAAAATGTTGTTATAAAGGAGCATAATATTTACTCTTGCATCAAGTTTGACTTCAGCCTTTTTTGTGTTGTCCCACTTCATCAGACCCAAAGTGGGACAGTGTTTCAGTCTTGTGTTACAGAGGAAAGAATCCAGTTTACATAAGAACACCTGAAGTGCAGAAAGTGTCCCATTTACACTGAATTCACCTTAGTTTCACCCAGAAGCAGTTACACAACCTTTTACAAGACAAAAAATAAAAAATAACTAAATAAAAAATAATAATTATTTAGCCCTGATTCATAAAACGGATGGTTATGATCCTCAATTTGGAGGCTGAGTCATGTTGGGGAAAAAAACAAAAACTATTATCCAAATAGCTCCAATTAAAACACCATTTATTCCAGTACCAATGGTGCTTAGCAAGCACTTTGTTTAGCTACTGTTCAAGAATCGCTTGGCAGGATAGTAACATTTAATCATCATTCTCATTATTTAATTAGTATAAATAAATAAATGATTTCTTGAACATATGGGGTCTTTGTTTTTTAATACAATAGTGCGTTACTGCTGTTTTATGAAAATCAACAAGCCGCTGGGTGCCGAGCTTCACGGTGACTCCGGAGCGGCTCGGAGGGTTTCAGGCGATAACAACAAAGTCTCCAGTGCCTCATTTCTTAAATCTACGCCTGTTGTAAACAATGCTTCCTCCAAAATTAACTCAGCCTCGCTCAGTTTGGAACATTTTGCGCTTCACTTCCAGCCGCAAATGAAGCTCGGCAGCCAATATTTAGGAGATTCTGCCGCTCTACTTAACAGAGTGAGGTTATCAAAACTAATAGCTGTGGAAATGAAGAGTGGGAATGCTTCACCTGCTCATTATGGAGTTCAGCTGATCTTTAAGTGTCTCTTACTTTGATATAAAACTGAATTTTTTTTTCCCATGACAGTCAGTTGCAGCTTCTTGTGCCTCCTGCTTTGGACTCCAACACTCAGAGCTTCATGAGGATGAGACGTTCTTCATCTTCACCTCCATATCTTCTGCTCCTGTTGTCAATATCAATGAAAATAGTGTAGCCTCATGCTTATGAAATAACCTTTGATTATCTTGTGCAAGTTCAATTTTGATGTCTGAAGCCTTTGCAAGAAATTGGAAGATTGGACCGTGATCCGGACTGATAGAAAATGCCTCGCAGTGTTTTTTCCCCGTGCGCCGGACCGCCTTAGATTCAGAATTGATTCCGGTCATTGATCCAGGCAACTTCAGGAGTGTTAGCTGCTGCTATGAACTGATCAATTGGGTGTGAAAATGAAAGCATGCTGTCCTCTTTGAGTCTGCAACTTTAGTCTCCCATTTATCCTCAACAGAGACGCTTCAGGCTCGGTCTCTTAATGACGTCACATAGGTTTTGTTTTTCTTTTTTTCACAGAATCAGTCCATCATGTTTTACCTGTACTGGCACATTGCAGTTATGTTTTTCCGTCATGTTTTGTTTATAGTTTGGTTGGGTATGGGGATGTTAAAGGAGTGCTGGTAAGACGCCCAAGCAAATTTGGTACTGATGCTGTATCAGGTTTATATCTGCTTATTCTTCTTTTACACAAACTGGACCACAGAGGACAGGTACAGAGCGATACTGGCATAATGGGAATTAGGGTTCGACTGATACAGGTTTTTGAAGGCCAATACCAATATTCTTAGACTGAAGTTGCCGATAACTGATATTCTGTGCCGATTTTCAATGTCTTTAAATTTCACCATTTTCATGCCAAGAAATTATAAGTATTCAGTGTTTTGCCCCAGAATTTTCTTCTTGTCAGGGTGGAAAAGCCTCTGAAACAGAACAGCGGCTCTCAATCCTGGTCTTCAGCATCGGAGTACACTGCTGGTTTTCTGTCCTGCCAGGTAGTTAAATGCAGTCAATTGGATTCACCTGGAGTCCAGGTGTGAGTCAGTCCCTGATTAGATTGCTAGACTGAAAGCCAGCAGGACTCTGAGTCCACAGGACCAAAATTGAGAACTGCTGGTTTAGACTGTCAGGCGACACCAAAACTCTCCACTGAAGCCCAAACTGATGAAATGACTTGACTGCAGGTAGGAAAACTCTGGGATCGATTCAAAACGTAATCGAACATTTAAATGAATAAATAAAATGTGCAAAGGAAGCGAGATTTGACTGTAGCTGTGATCAGGAGGAACCTCCATCATATCAGCAGCAGACGACACTGACCGGCTGATATCTGATATTTAATAAAAGGACAAAATTAGCCCCGATGTGTCGTCTAACCCCGGTGGGAACGGCCCTAACAAATGAGAATCCTGCCTCTCTTGGCTTTAGCTTTGCAGGAGATTTAATTGTGTTCACAAATCTAGACTTTCAAATAAGACAAGATGAACTTTATTGATCCCTGGGGGGGAGTTTGGTCTTTACAACAGCAAAGAATAGAGGTGCAGGTTGGAGAACAAAGAGTGAAAAAGCTAATAAAGGATATGAGTAAAAATAAGATCTAAATATAGAGCGTCTGTAACACGTTTCTTCATAGTGGCTAAAATAAAATTTGCACCAGGATAGCTTGTCACATATTGACGACCCACAAGGAATATACAGTACGTGAATTCAGTCTCAGAGTGAATTTTTCCTTTTTTTCCCTGAATGCATCTCTCAACTCTTTTATTGTTAAAACACTCTTGACGCTGTTCACCACCGATCAGACAGAATCACATGTGCTTGCCTGGAAGTAAGTGTGTGTGTGTGTGTGTGTGTGTGTGTGCATACATGAAACTGGATCTATGTGCACGTGTATGACAAAGCAGGTGTGCACGTGTAGCTGCATGTGATCCTGTGCACGTGTGCATATGTATCTCACTTGTATAGAAATTTTGCCTTATTCCAGTAGATTGCATCATCATCTACCCCCCCGTGTGTGTGTGTGTGTGTGTGTGTGTGTGTGTGTGTGTGTGTGTGTTCTGTGTGATCTGAACACAGCTGAAAGACACTCTGAAACAATGAGGACTTTTACTTTTGATCCTTAAGTACATTTTACTGCTAATACTTCTGTACTTTTACTTAAGTAAACTTTTGAATGCAGGACTTTTAGTGCACAGTGCTGTGCTGTTCCACAATGACCATCACCACCACCATCATCATCATCACCACTACAATCACAACCTTCACCATCATCATCACCACTATCATAATAGAGGCAGTGTGGCTGGACAATATTTCAAATTCACATCAATACTGCTATGTGAGAGACCACATATACGGTTGCAATAGCTGCATTTATGTTCATTTTTATAATAAACTCAATCAATGAGTGAAGCTATAGATTGAGAACCTCAGCCCCACAAACACTATTTAATATAAGGAGATTGGTTACTGGTCCAGCGGGAGAGATTCCCTTAATCTGCTGTTGTAGAGCGACTGAAAGTGTGTCAAACATTAAAACCTAATAGGCTTCAATAGGCTAAAACTATAGAGTGTAGTCACATCACAGGTACAGTATCTCTCTAAATAATTGCAGTATTGCAGATCCACATTTTCCACATCATCAATGATTCTATGTTTTGAGTTTTTAAGCATGCAGCTGTCACTCTTACACTGACTGAGCAGGTCAGGGTTCAGTGGGAATAATCGTAAACGTAAAAATCAAACTTCCGACCGGTTGTTTTGGATTTTGAACATGGCGCGGGGCTTATTTCCATCTGGTCAGGTTTCTGTCTTATTACTTATTACTTAGGGTTGCAAAACAGTTTCCAAAAGTGAGTCGCCATGCTATTAGATGTTTCCTGCTTCCGGGGACGTTGTTCTCTATCCGGTTACGTTTCTCATAATGTGTTAACAGCCTTTATCCGATTAAAGGAAATCACACTGCTGCTGTTTACATGACCAGCTGAATAATCGGGGAATTGCCTTAATTGGACTATAATCTTTTTATTAGTGTGCATGTAAACAGGCTCAGTGGCTGTTTGCTAGAATCAAACCCGTGGCATTTCGTTTACAAGGCAGCCTCTGGACCCACTAAACCCCTCTGCTAGCCAGACTTAATGAAGTCATGAGCTGCAGTATAGAGTTATACAGTTTGTATTTATATAAGATACACCAGTATGGATCCATACAAAGTTATGTGTTTCACCATCATTGCCTTTAGGTATTTTCTCATCATTTTCTCTCCTCTATTCACTCTCAACACAAAAAAAGATGCATCTATCTTTCTACTTTTATTAGATTTCTTTTCCCACCACTTCTCTCTCACATGATCGCTCTGCTCACAGGAGTAGCATCAGACTGACGTTTGCTCTCCTAACTATTAGCTGCTTTTAATTTTACTCAAAAGGGAATTGAAGCCTTTTTTTGTAACTGCCTAAAATGAGAATGTAAAATCTGGATCTTTTGGCTGTTTTCACTCTCGTCTTCTCCTGGGATTACGTAACGCCTGACGCTGCGGCGAAGTGGCGTTGTTGTTTTATCTCCCGCCGAGGAGGTGGGCGTGCTGCGACCCCGCCGCCACCCCTCACGGTTACAGTATGCGTCGATGGTATTTAAGGCTGACAGGTTGACATAATATATCCAGTGGGCGGTTTGCTCTAACTCAACAAGGGGGATGGTGAGCAGCAGATTTGCTCAAAACAAACCAGGAATTGGTGATAAAATATCGCTTCCCCTGACTCTTTGATACACTCTTCTGTTTCTGCCTCACTGTGTTTTAACTCTTATGTTTTACATGATTTCTAAACTGTCTGTTTTTAATTAAGCTGTTTTTCTCTCACTCTGTATTTTACCTTAATTTGAGCTGCATTTTATGTACACTGCAAAAACTGACAAACTTGTTCAGTTATTTTATCTTGTATCCAGATTTATCAAGATTATTTTAGGATAATAAATTAGGATAATAAATAAATAAATAAATAATAATAATCAACTTTATTTAAATAGCACCCTTTGTACACTGCAAAAAATTACAAGCTGTCCAATAATTTTAACTTGTTTCCAGACCTATCAAGCTTATTTTGTGATATTTGTAATGAAATCATCTTACTGCACTGGCAGATAATTTTACCAGTTTCAACGAATCACTTTTTTGTTCAGGAGAATGTAACTTGTTTCAGGACATTTACTTGGTAAAAGTGAAATTGTCTTGGAGAAAGTTTCTCGTTTCAAGATTTTCTTGATTGTTTTATTATGATTTCTCAAAAGAAGTCATATTGGCATGAATCAAGTGAAACCAGCAAGATGATCTTCCAGTGCAGTGAGAGAATTTGACTAAAAATATCATGAAATAAGATTGATAGGTCTGGAAACAAGTTAAAATCACTGGACAGCTTGTCATTTTGTGCAGTGTACGAAGGGTGCTATATAAATACCGTTTATTATTATTAGTTATTATTCTGTTTTTCCTCAAAAAAAACATCTATAGTGGACCAAATGCTGCATGTAAAATATTCTTCCGACAGAAGCGAGTTCATCAGTCCTCCGTCACCCCCGCTAACTTCGCCCCGTCGTGTCACATGTCAGAGATAATAAAGCCGATATCTCTCTCAGGCTCAGTGGATCCCCAGAGGAACCGTAACACCGCCTCGACTCCCTGCTCCGGCTTTGACGTCAGCGTGCCGCTCTGCCCTTCTCTTCATCGGAGCCGTGCGCACAGACCCCTGTCCCGTGCACACAGACCCCTGTCCCGTGCACACAGACCCTGGCCCCGTGCACACAGACCCCTGTCCCGTGCACACAGACCCCTGTCCCGTGCACACAGACCCCTGTCCCGTGCACACAGACCCCGGCCCCGTGCACACAGACCCCGGCCCCGTGCGCACAGACCCCGGCCCTCCCCGGGTCACTGCAGGAGCAACTGTATAATTCATAACTCCAGTTGGAAGCTGTCAGGCTGGAGTGAGGCGGCGGAGGGGAAGTTGCCCTTAAGCTCTGACTGCAAATCAGCTTACCTGCCCTTAATCCCAACCTACAGTTCATTAGCGAGGAAAATTGGGAAACTGACCCTGCATCAGTGGCCTAGATAGAGACATTTTGGCTCTGACCTTTTACGCCCCGGCCTGGGAGAATACTCCATTCTAACCGGCTTGAACGGTGTCAATCAAATTTGATTTAATGTACATGATAACCTGGCAGCTCTGCCACAACTCTTGATGACTGTTCACAATTACTTCAAGAGTTGAGCTTTCCATTTCAGTGAAGAAAACTGGATATATTTGTTTTGGTTATTTTACTAGATGAAACACCACAATGGGAATAAGTCTGTGTTTCAAATAACTAGTCTCTGGCACCCTCCCCACCCGATCATGACCTGTAATTCACAGTAGAGAGGTAAGCTAGCTAATTAGAGCCGAGATCCAACAGACACGTCTAGTAAAGAGGTAATTTATCACCAAGCTTTTGCTTTTTACCCCTGCCAAAGCTGGAAGGAGGTTATGTTTTCACCCCATTTGTTTGTTTATTTGTCTGCAAGATGTCTGGAAAAGAAAAGTTGCAAATGGATTTAGCTCAGATTTGGTGGCAAGATAGCCCTTGGTCATGAAATTAGATTTTGGTGGTGATTCGGATCCAGGATTTTCCGCCAGTTTTTCAGCCATAACTATTATGCTGCATTCATGTGCTGATGGGAAAGTCCGACATCTGGGACTTCCAAGTCGGCCGCTGAACAGCGTTGCATTCAGCTGCTGTTTTGTTGGAAAATCAAACCCAGGAGAGAAACAATTAAACAAACATAATCCATTATGGAAGCTGCAGTTCTAAGAGTTGTTTAGTGTTGGTGGAGGTTTGCGCTCTACCAAGTGCCTTCTGGTTTGGTTTGAGAATGAGGATTTGTAGCTTTTGTGGCTGAAACGTCTTGCAACTGCGGTCACCTGCTAGAAGAACCGTCCTCCGTTGCTGAGCGGTCACCAGGCGGAGTGGAGGAGGGGACTGGGAGTGTTTTGAAACTCCAATGGGTGAGAAGTGCGGGGCCGGAAAGTGAGTTTTGAAAGCCAGAAATCTCAGCAGCTGGTGACACCCCTATCAACCCCCACAGATATACGTAGTAGGCTACTCATTTCACTCTAAATAACTGGTCAGTCTCTCACATCATTCTGGACACCTTGCGTCTCCCCTCCACATATCAGGAAACCTCCAGTGAGGCTGCAGAGCTCCGGTCAGGAACCTCTGTCCATGGTGACACTGATGTGGAGCCTCCTCCTCCTCCTCAGTCTTCCTCCCTCTCCACTTCCTCTTTCCTCCTCCTGCCAAGAGCTGTTCCAGGCCCCCCCTCCCCCATCACCCCCCCCCCCGGCCCAAGGAGGTAGTGGTAATGTCAGAAACGATTAGGTCGACGGGGGTTGTGAGAGAGACTCTCCTGTCCCCGGAGAGCCAACAGCCCAGACAGCTAACCTCTCCTCTCTGCCTTTAACCTCGCCCTTTTCTGTTCACCCTTTAAAAGCCTCTTCAGTGTTTGCTTGCACATTTTCTCCCCTTTGTTTCCTGGTATTGGGTAGCTTTGTCAATATAAGGTACTGCTTTTTTTTGCTGTGAGTCGAGTTGTGGGCTGCTAAAAAAAGTGGGCAGAATCGATGGCTGCTGAGGATTGTCTTTGCATGAAATGGCATATTGTCGTTATTGTCATTTTATCTGTTGTACACTGTGAAAGAGAGTCCAGCAAACTGATTCAACCTGTTGTCTTTTGTTTGGTTCCTGGTATTAGCTACCAATGGAAATGTATGGTACTGCACTGCAAAAAATCTCCATCTTAACAGGTCATTTAGTCTATTATTGAGTCCTAAAATCGTAATTTTCTTAAAATAAATGAAAAAATCCGCCAGTGGGGTTTGATAATTTCACTTGTTTCCAAAACAAATCAACTAATTTCGTAGAATCAAGTGTCATTTTCTTGATAGTAGTGCAGTGATCTGCCTCATTCTGACTGGTTTCAACATACTGACACTCATGTCAAGATTGAAATAATTTATTGCAACAAAAAGAGGGGTGTAAATTTCTTTTAAAGCTGCAATAAATCAAATTTTCTGACCACTAGAGGGCGGCAGAAACAGCAACACATTTGTAAATAACACACAGCAAAGACACTCGCCCACTGCACTACAGAGGCCAGGTAGGTGCAGCTAACCACACCTGCAGAGAAGTCTCACTTTGCCAGATCTTTCTCCCGCTGAAGTGAAGTGAAGAGGCAGGTAACAAGTTTACTAGTTTAACAAGTTTACTCGCTCACTTCATTGATTCTGCCATTCTGACAAAATGTTTAGGGAGAGCGCCGATTTTAAACAGCGAGGGAGGAGACAAGCTGGTTTAAAAACATGAAAAGCTGCTGAATGGAGCGGGAGGAGCTTCGTTCAGGAGCGGAATCTGACAACAAGCTTGTTATGTCTCAATGAAATCTCCATGTAGCATATATTAGGTTCAGGATTGGTTATAAGGTTTGTTATCGCTTATTGCAGGTTTAATTAGTAATCACAAGTTTACATTAGTTCTATTCTTGTGTTTTGTGGCAGTCGCCTACCTTCGCCAAATGCTAAGACCGCCCCTGCTTAGTAATTCACCCTCTATGTTTAGAGTTTGTTTCCTGGTATAAGGCAGTCATGTCAATACACGCTACTGTGTGAGTTGAGTTTTTAGCTTTAAAAAAAAAAAAGGCTGGAATCAATGACTGCAAAGGACTGTAAGGAAAGTACTGATTTGGCTTCTCGGAAAAGAACACAATCTATAACACCTAATGATTATCTTTGCACTAACTGACAGAGTGTGAGTCATAACGATGACTCATCTTCACTCAGTGTCACTCATCTACACGACCTGCTCGTTAGAGGCCGTCCGCCCGGTGAGCAGAAGGTCATTTGATCACAGGTTTGATCCTACTGTGAACCTCTACCTCCTCACTTACTGAAAGCCTCAAATTAAGATGTAAATTACATGATTGCAATGATTCATTTGAAATTAAATATGAATATGTGATGAAAATGAATATTTTAAATATTGACCTATTTCGTTCCTTTTTTTTTCTGCTTTGTGTGGGGAAACTGCAGCCAACACAGTGTAATCCAACCTGTGTTTGAGGTCTGGAGATGTAATGATGAGAACAGAAAACACTTTTTTATGAGTAACACCCTTGCCAGCTTATGTGTGTGTGTGAGAGAGAGAGAGAGAGAGAGAAAAATAGAGCAAGTGAGAGACAGTCAGTGACAAGATAGATAGATATTTTGTGTATTGAACATGGATGTGTGTGTGAAGAGTGACAAAAAAGGCTCCGTTCACACTGCAGCTGAAAGTGTCCCAATTTGAATTTTTCCTCAAATTTTTCCTCCCATGTGACTCCAATCAGATGTTTTCTAATCAGTGGGAACAGCAAAAAAACTGCATGGAGTTGCATTTTATCAATTCCCATCTGGATCACATGGATATGTGGCACAAAATCAGATCCTGAGGCATGAGACCCACATGCAACTTGTATTTGAACGCTCAAATCAGAATTTGTCAGTTTCCATGACAACCGGTAAATCTTACATTATTCACCTGAGGCGATTGTCATAATTTTGGCAGCTTGGCTGAGTCAGCGTTAGCATGGAGGACAACAACACACAAGACAAATAGCTGACTTGGTCGGTATTTAGGGAGACGCCTCAATTCAGTCAAAACTCGAAGCCACATACTGTGACTAAAGTGTTTGAATACCAACACCAACAACTGCTGAGAGGTGCTGATCACTGGAAGTAGACCGGAGAAAACAAGGAAGAGTGTGTCGTACGGAAGCCGAGAACGGCCATGCTTGCAATTATTTTTTTAATGCCGTTATCTTGAGATCACAAGTTAATTATTTCGTTATCTCGAGATGACAAAGCTCGTTTTCTCGAGATAACGGGTTCATTTATCTCGTTATCTCGAGAAAACAAGACACAATACAATTTCTGCCTGTGTTAGACCTTGATTGAAGTACAGTCTGATGCGTTGATCAATAATGGATACTCCTTGATCTGACATTTTCAGCTTAAATCAGTTGCTACAGCTGTCAAGACGCCATCTATGCATGCTGGCATGGCACTCCTGATCTCTGATAAATATTATAAGTAATAAGAGGAAACGATATTTTGTTTTCTCATGATAACAGGTTGATTATCTCGTTATCTCAAGATAACAAAGCTCGTTTTCTCGAGATCACGAGATAATTAACTCGTGATCTCGAGATAACGGCATTAAAAAAACTATCAAAACACTCTAGCTCCGTAGCAAATATTCTTTGATGACGTTTCGGCCCAAGCTGCGGCCTTCTTCAAGATTAAAGGTCCCATATTCTCCACTTTCCAGAGTTTTATTTTGTGTCTTGAGGTCCATTCAAAGCTGTGTGTGTGGTGTCATGAACCAAAAACACTCTCAATCCATTTCTCCACGTTCATTTTCCAGCATCTCTCTGAGCCTTACCAAGAACAGGCCGTTTCTGTCGCCGTGTCTTTAAGGCTCATTAATATTAACGACCCCTCTGTTCCGATTGGCTAACCGTTTCGAGAGTGAAACGTGAGACGCCGCGGCCCGGCGGCTACAGGTAGGGAAAACTCTCCGGTAATAAACGATGACGACCGCTCGACCGCTTTAAAAAAAAACACTTTGTTAGTCTATTATTTCTTACAGAAATGATAATGAGCGAACCTTTGTGACGCCACAAAGTTACGGAAGTCCAAACGGCTCGTTTAGAGGCTCGCTTTTCTAATATGGATTGTGTGGATTTAGTTGGGTTATGTTTTGATACTTTCACCATGTTTAGATAGACCATCCAACTCCTTTATCATCACAGAGGCAAGGGGAATCCTGTTTTACATGATATGGGACCTTTAAGTGTCTCACTTAATCAAGAGTCACTCTTGATCTTGAATAAGGCCTCAGGGCCAAAACGTCATCAAAAAAAGAATATTTTCTATGGAGCTAGAGTGTGTGACACTTTTTTTTGTTTTCTTAAAATGTCTTTTGCTATTGTTATTTGGTGCACACACGTCTTTTTGGCATCACTGTCAGTTCACATTGGTATCAGATATGGGTTACATCTTTGAATAGATATGAACTGTCATCCAAAAAAACAAAACAAAAAACAGATTTCAGCAGCAATTCAGAATTGAGCATGAAGGCCTGCGGTGTGAACGCAGCCAAAACGAGGCAGACAGAGAACCAGAGAGACAGAGTTCATATGATGGCAGTACTGTATGCTCCTCATCCTTCCTGTAGCATGAGAACGCCCCTCAGCCCCGGATCCCCTTAGTGACACGTGAGCACACAGGGATTACATAAGCCCTTTCTCCTTGGGAATCATATGAATAACAACACTTAGTAAGGCCTGTTTTTCTGCCCTGCCGCTGATGACTAACCAGCAGGAAATTTGGCCTTAGAGATCAGATTGGTTAATTAAGCACTAACGAGCGGTCACATCATTAGGCGCCCATCAAAGACTAATTATTCCTTGTCAATTACAGCAATTGCAAGTCTCACACTGATTGCTTTGTTTATGATGAAAAGTTTTAAGTTAAAAAAAGAAGCACTGAGGAAAGTTTGTGACATATTTTGTGGTATTCTGCAGTTTTAAAGAAGAGATATGAAGATATGATATGAATTTATATCATGTTTATATGTGTACATGTATTGCCTGCACAGACAGACTGACCAGGTGTACTGTCAGACTCAATTCAGGTGGCATAGTGAGGAGGGAGGCCCAGAAGACCCAGGTTTGAGCCCCTGTGACAGTAAATTTCTCCTTTGGGGGAGAAAAAGAAGTCTGCTTCCATTTAAAAACACAAGTGATGAGAATGAGAGTTCAATAGATGTTTTTGTAGTTCAACAGTCCAAGTTGTACACCATGTACTTCGCTGTATGTCCTTCAATCAAGCAGAAGTCCCTTCAAACTGGATGACATTTGATTATAAATCCAACTAATAATTGTTTTGTTTTCTCTGCCTGTTTTAATAGAGAAAATTAGGTTCAATGAGTGATAACTTTAATTAAAATAAGAGCTAAATAGGTGTTTTAGTGGGCCAGTAACCTAAGATGCAAACCATATATTTGTAACGTATATGAGTCAAAAAACATTTTGTTGATAGTATGCATCTGAATAAAGCAGAAATCCCCTGAAAAATGAGAGATTATGATCCACTGAACTCTTACAGCATATTGGATTTATTGAATAGTACATCTGGATTACATTATAAGCAGGCCAGGAAACTAACATGAACTTTGTTACGTACAGAGCAACACAGTGGCTGAGTTTCTAGTTCTACAAACATTTCTTGGATTCAGAGCTGCTCTGGAGGCAGAATTAATCTCATTGGTTGAGTTAAACCTCAGTGGGCGGAGCCAAAGAACCACAGTTTTTGGAGTGTAAGTTAGCTAACTGCCAAACTTGAATGGCAAAGAAGAACTTTATATAAATAAAAAATATAAATGTCAATGACTTCTATGTTTTTCATTAATTCATGACCACGGCATTCATGATGTTGAAGGTCAGCAGCTAGCTAACTAGCTTACCTAGACAGCTATAGGCTAGTATGGCTAGTTTGAACTTGAAGGTCAGCTAGCTAACTAGCTAACCTAGATAACTTAGTATGACTAGATAGTAGTTTTTCAGTTTTTCAAAAGCCCCAGCTCCCATTACTTACATTCATACATACATAACACTAGCACCTTCCCCACACATGTACACTTACACATAAAACATATACATACATTCATATATATGCACATACGACAGATTAGATTCCCACCCTGATTGTGTAACACTCATTATAAGAAAAATTAATGATTTTTTAAATTGTCTTCCGCCTGTTCAGATTTGTGTGTGTGTGTGGGTCCTGTGGGAGCGTCAGACGGAGGTTATACATTCAGTGGTGCTGGTGAGGCAGACGCCACAGTCGCACCTCAGGGCCACAGGGTAGGTGTAGACCGGGTCCACGTTAGCCGAGCAGTTGGGCAGTCGCACGGTGACCAGGCGGGTCTCGTTGTAGGTACAGACTCGCTGGTAGGACTCGATGAAGGGAGGGTCCAGGACGGGCTTCTGGGAAAAAGAAACAACAACAGACTTATTCACTTCTATATAATCACAGAACTATTCCAAGATTGTCCCCAAAACCAAGATTCTGAGTAATGTGAAAAAATTCTACCTTTTACCTTTTCTACTCTGCTGCCCCTCTGACTCCGCCCCCTGCTCTGGCCCCACCCCCTGCGCTGGCTCCACCCCCTGCGCTGGCTCCACCCCCTGCTCTACAAGTGGCCACTCGCATGACGTATGCTGCTACATAGCACCAAGTACCGAGGGAAAGTCACCTGATGACTAATGAATGACTAATGAAATGGGGCTTTGGACCCAAGGGGCAAGAGCCACAGACAAGACAGTTTCCTGAATTTGGAAACAAATCTACTTTATTAGATTATCCAGATCCTGATTTGATCCACAACCACACCACAACAATATTTTCAGGTGTCTCTCTTTTTCTTGCCTGGTTGTTATTTATTTATCCAATATTTGCACACAACCAATTCACCAATGGATCTCCGTGATAGCACCAGCCGTGTTTGCTGGGAGATTTGTGACGCAGCTGCAAAAGCCTCTATTGATTGCTTGTAATGTTGGTGATGAAGGAATTTAATCTTATTCTACTGTTGCAGTAATTGAAATTTGCTCTGGATAAGAACATCACCCAAACGCCTAGAATGTAAAAATGTAAACGCTGAAGCGGGGGGGAGTGTGGTTGTAAACGGAGACTCGTCCTGTAAACCATAAGGTCCCAGATTTGATCCTCCGTGACTCCCAGTGTCTGTCCCACAGAATGTCCTAAAGCAGGACATCGAATCCTGACGCTGCGCTCTGACCTCTCTGTGCAGGGAGCAGGTGAAAAGATGAGTTTCCTCCCTGGGGGATCACAAAAAGCAGCCAGGCCCTGCTATATGCATACTCACTGGACTGCAATAATAAAGCAGAAAGAACCACGAGCTTCCTAATGCGTCCTGTCACTGAATACAATGAACCCGATGAAACTTGAGATTTCACAGCATTTTGTAACCACTACCCGGCAAGTTATGAAATCCAATCGTCGCTTTTATGCACTTGAGGCATTGTTAAGAAAACTACTACTGTCACTTCAATTTCTGGATTCCGTGCTGCTTTCTATTCTGGCTGAACACTAACTCGATTTCAAATGTACGGCTCTCCAAAGCCTTCTGCACTCCTCTATTCTTCTGCAGGGTTTACACTTCAGACTTATCCAGCCACTTATTATATGTGACAGTGATGGCAGTCTGAACAGAATTATAAACAGAATATATTTTCCCCTGCTTAGACAACTACAGTATCTATCTATCTATCTATCTATCTATCTATCTATCTATCTATCTATCTATCTATCTGTTTGTATTTTTGTCTCTCTGTCAGGCACTGAGCAGCTGAATCCCTGCCAGTACTAGTAGACCTTGCACTGACCTCCCTGTGGAGGGGGCAAGCAAAAACAGAATGTCTCTGTGGGGATCACCTGTCTATCTGCACATGTGTCTATTTGTCTCACTCTCTCTCTCTCTGTCTGTCTTCCTGTCTCTCTCTCTCTCTCTCTGTCTCTGTGTCTATTTGGCTGGCCAGCTGGCTGAATCTCGCTCTCATCCATCTACTCTGTCTCTCTTGCTTCAGATTTAAGCTGATGCAAACGGCAGGCTAATTTCTTTTGTGTAAAGTTGTCAGCAGTGCTTGGGTATAATTACATTACGCCCCCCTCTCCCCCGCCTGTGTGTACAGTAGCCGCCTCCC
The DNA here is from genome assembly GCF_048128805.1 of Centroberyx gerrardi. Lineage (NCBI taxonomy): Eukaryota > Metazoa > Chordata > Actinopteri > Beryciformes > Berycidae > Centroberyx > Centroberyx gerrardi. The sequence goes on from NC_136013.1 coordinate 2,590,433, forward strand.
AGCGCCTCACCTCCCAGGTCTCGCAGCGCCCCCAGCAGGCGTCGGTGGTGATGTGCAGCCCCCCGCAGCCGGGCTTCCTGGCCAGGAAGGTGAACTCCCGGACTGCGCAGCCGATGAAGCGCCGCAGGTTGACGGCCGAGGCTCGGTGCGGGGAGTCCGGCTGCAGACAGATCCACAGCACCAGGCAGGACAGAACCAGACCAGACCTGCTGGTGTCGAGAAGTTCAGATACATTCCAGAATACTTCAGCACCTTTAATGTGTTAGACTGTATGTAACCAGCACCTTTAATGTGTTAGACTGTATATAACCAGCACCTTTAATGTGTTAGACTGTATATAACCAGCACCTTTAATGTGTTAGACTGTATATAACCAGCACCTCTAATGTGTTAGACTGTATATAACCAGCACCTCTAATGTGTTAGACTGTATATAACCAGCACCTTTAATGTGTTAGACTGTATATAACCAGCTCCTTTAATGTGTTAGACTGTATATAACCAGCACCTTTAATGTGTTAGACTGTATATAACCAGCACCTTTAATGTGTTAGACTGTATATAACCAGCACCTCTAATGTGTTAGACTGTATATAACCAGCACCTTTAATGTGTTAGACTGTATATAACCAGCACCTTTAATGTGTTAGACTGTATATAACCAGCACCTTTAATGTGTTAGACTGTATATAACCAGCTCCTTTAATGTGTTAGACTGTATATAACCAGCACCTTTAATGTGTTAGACTGTATGTACAGAACATTCAGGAACATGTCACATCTGCCTGGAGAAAGTCTTTTATCTCCAAAAAACTCAGGTTTTCAGGAATTAAGGAAACTAAATTATGATGATGATGATGATGATTATTATCCAGGGTTTTAAAAGGGTTTCATAAGCCCAAGGGTCGTAATTCAAAGGGTTCAGTTTTTAAATCACTTCTTAAAAGTTGCTTTCTGTAATAACTCTTCTTAATTCTTTGGTTCTTTTTTAAATTTGATTTCGTTTCATTACTTTTTATGTAGTCTCTTGTTTTTATGTATTTTTATGCTCTGGAAAGTGCTTCGTAAACTCTTTTTCTTTTTAATTATGATGATTATTATTATTATTATTATTATTATTAACATTTCCTCAACCCACAGAGGACACTGTAATTCTTCAAATCAGTAATCAGTAATCACTCACCAAAATTGGAGGTAGGCTACAAGGTTTTCAACTAAGAACTGCATCATCATCATCCTCATCATCATCATCATACATGACAGATCAGGTACTCAGAATAAAAGGTCAACATTGTACCTTTTGTCAAAATTTAGGTGATGTATTCTGCTTAGGAAATTCATTTCAATGGCAATTAAGCTGATCGGTGAGTTTTCTCCACATGCCCAGACATTCCTGTGTGTATCCTCAACTAAACTACTTGTTCTGTGTCATATCAGCTGTGATATTCACACTGCCATGAAAGAAATAACCACAAAGATGATGGGATCAAAATGGGATCAAAACGATTCTCAGAGAACACCGAGCGGACAAAAAATGGACCGATCAAGTGAGTACAGGTGAGAGCTATCGCACCTTATTGATTTCACTTATTAAATCCATTTCAGCCATGAAGGAGAGATGGAGACGGATGAGAGGATGCAGCTAAAGAAGGATCTTTAAACAACTGAGACATGGAATGTGCAAGAGGTCAGAGGTCAGGCTTCAGCTTCAGTGATTTGCTCAAGGACACTTCAGCAGGGTGGATGCTGAAAGAGAAGTGTCCTATTACACTGCTTTGTTGAACACTAAATCCAGGAAACGCATCACAACTGGACTCGGCCCTGATTGGCTCTCCTCACTAAAGAATTACTTTCAATCAGGACTGAAAGTAACTGGAAAGCCTCCACTCAGCAGGTTTACCTCATTTGACTTAGAGGAGCTGCTGCTGTCGGCCAATCAGGACCCAGTATTAGTCTTCACATTCATTCAATTTAACTAATTCAATTCAACTAAACTGCATTTATTTTCAAATCATCATGAAGAACGTTTTTCTTATCCTGAGCCATAGTCTATTTTAACAACAAAATCATGAAAAATTAAACAAAATCATGAAAAATTAAACGTTTAATCCTACAAATGAGTCCCGTTAGTCCCATATTTAGTCCAGCTGATGTCATTGGTAGGTTAAGTAGCAGTGTAATAAGCAGGATAATGTACCTGGAGCCGGTCATTATTGTGAAATAAGCCCCTTGACGGCGATCAAGCCCCTGATGCCAAGCGGATTCACTCTGTTGGGGCTTATTTTGCTGTAATGACTGCCTCGCTGTACATTATCCATCACTTATTACTTTGTACACTCAGTGAACATCAGAAATACAACCATGAAGTCCTGGGTTCAAATCCAGGTCCAGGACCTTTATCGCATGTCATTCTCCTCTCTCTCTCTCCCAATCTTTCCTGTCTATCTCTACTGTCAACTATCCAAAATAAAGCCAAAATGTCCCCAAAAATAATAATCTTAGAAATACAATCACAACATGATTCTGACCTTCTTAAATTCACTCACCATTGTGGCCTTCTCCTCTGCAGGGTCATCTCAGCCGTGGGTCACAGTCGCCCAGTCCTAACAGGGTCAGAGATGTCGGCTGTCAATCAAACACAGACACAGCAGAGTAAAACACAGCGAAACAGCAGAAGTTAGTGTCTCTGTGCTGCTGTCTCTCTTATTCGTCAAACGGTTCTAGCGCAGGCCCACAGTCTCTATCCCGAGGTTACTCTCCGGCAGTGTGGACGGGTAACGTGAAGTCACCGTGTGCTCCTCAGACCCCCGAACCACCTGCTAATGGATCTGACAGAACAAGCCGGGGCTTTTTATCGTCCTGCGTCCCGTCAATCAAGAGGCAGCCAGCCGAGCCGGGGCTGAAGTCCTCCTCTCTGTTTCCCTGACTCACTAAATCCCCCTCGGGCCCTTCTACCTGTCGCTGCCCATCTCCTTCAGCCACCGGCTTGTTCCCACTCCATTAGCTTGATTAGGGAGAGAGCCTGGCCTTTTGTTCATAGTCATCCACACGGAAGAAGGGGAACAACGCACTCATACACACAACCTACCTGTGTCTACTCTCTCATCCGAGCTCAATTAGTTGGCTCCGGAGACAGACCCGGCTCCTGTTCTCACATGCTGGATGTAAGAACTTCACCCCCGAGCTCACCGCTGTTTGTCTTTTATTCGCTATTCTTCCGCTTTGTCTCATTCTTTTCATTATGCCTTTTTGCCTTTTTGCCAATGACATTTCCACATGACATTTTCTCACACGGAGAGAGAGAAAGAGAGCTGGCTGTTACTCGGGGCGTCTTATAGGCCGATTACAACGCCGATCCCTTCACTGAAGACAGGATGCGTGTCGGGCCGAGCAGGAGGAGGAGGAGGAGGAGGAGGAGGAGGAGGGGGGAGGAAGAGATGGAGAGATGACGAGAAGGGGGGAGAATTGATCTGGGTGAGTAAGCACCTCATCAAGAAATTACCATCGTTGGAAGCCCTGCGGGTGCCTTGTAGAGCCAGCGGAGCAGAACTGCTTTCAAGTAGTTTAGGAAATGAATGTTTAAAAGTAAAGTTGAAAGTTGAGGCCAAGCAATTAAAGTTAGATTAGACGAAATATCGAGGAGGATGAGTCAGAGACGGGTCCACGCTCCGCCCAGAGACCCCAAACACACCCATCTGGAGACCGTGGTGGGGAATAACACAATGCATGTAGTGGGCTAACGATGACCATTACAAAAAGGTTAATTGTAATCCAGTGCAAGGCCAGTAACAGAACGCGTGTGTCATGATTAAAGTAAAAGCGTCACAAAACTGTAATCTGTTACAAAGCGCAGACAGCAGAGGGAATGTTGCCGTAGTGAAGCGGAGGGGAAGGTGATGTTTTGTACTCAGATTACAGTAATATGAGTTCAGATTACAGTAATCTGAGTACAACATTCAAAAATATAGGCTTCCACACACTATCTCCACTGCAAGTATCGCATCATTCATCCAAAAATGTCCAAAAAATGACATTTGTAATACACTGCAGCTACTGAAATGAACACAGCAATCAAAATGCAGATGCTTTTGAAAAACAGGAGATTACCTGTTGGATCACTCAAACATATTCAAAGGTAAAAGAAAAAAAACATATGGATTGATATAATTTGCACTCTATGAGAATAGCAATATGCAAAAAAGTGTTTGGATAAGGAAGTGTTATAAATTCTTTTTCTGCGTTTTCTATGGTTTATGGAGGCAAAATAATCCAAAAGTGATTGAAAGTAATCATATTACCTTACTAAGTTTGGGCATTTCAGAGAATTGATTGTATTTTGAAGTAGCAGAAGGCAGAAGAAGACAGCAGGCTTCGGTTTGAATCCGGTTGGGAGAATCTGGGCAGGGAAAGTAAATTAGAAACTCTCACTACAGCCAAGGAACCTCACCTCCAACTGCCCAGTGGAGCTGCGCAGGGGCCAGGAGTAGAAGAAGAAATTATACTGGGCAGCTCCCAGTGGCCAGGAGTAGAAGAAGAAATTATACTGGGCAGCTCCCAGTGGCCAACAGTAGAAGAAGAGGTTGTACAGAATCAGACTTAGAATCAGAAACTTTATTCGCCAAGAACAATGTACAGGGAATTTCTCTTGGTGCAGGTGTCAACATAAAATCTAATAAGAATAAGAAAAATGTAAAAAAAATATATTCAATACAAAACAAATAAAAATAAAAGACATGTGGCCTGTGTGTGATGGTGTGAGTGAAGCAGGACGCTGCTGAAAAACAGCATGAACATCCCGTCAGTTTTCCTTGGATTTATAAAGACTAAAACACTCATCACTATCATTATGGCAGCATGAGTGTTTTGCCTGTAGGCATCAGCAGCTGCTCAGACCAGCAGTCTCTCTGTTGGATGATGCTGCACTGACCTCTGGTGCTCACTTGTAGTATTGATACTTTCCAAGCATCAGTGAACGCACCATTCAATGAGATCTGACATTTCAAGTTTGCAACAATTACTCAGTTATTCTCTTGATGCCATTTTTTTGGAATTCTGATTTTCTGTGCATCGTCTTTATTCTGTTCCTTGTCGTTTTACTTCTCGTTTTTTTAATTTTAGAATAGAATAGAATACAACTTTATTGTCCTCAAGGCAGGAAAATCGTCTTTGGTCTCACCATTTAAAAGACAACATCACATCCATGTACATTACATCAATAAAACAAATCACATCATATCAATAAAACAAAAACATCACATCAGTGAGAGAAAGGGGAGATTAGTGCAGCTTGTTAATGACGTTAATTGCACTCGGGACAAAAGATCCCTTGTAGATCTTTTAGTTTGCCAGGGGTTTTTCTGTAATTTTATGTGGAAGCCAAGTGTGTCAGATAATGGGGATCCTTAATAAAGTAATAACTAAAACAAAAAAAGCTAATTTCAGTACTGTATAGTGTCTGAAATTAGCTTTGGCTGCCTCACATGTGCAGTGCACCAGGTTCTGTAACGGATATCAGTGCTGTCTGAGCTGTGACCTTCTAGTAAATCAATAAAGCCATTCATTCATTCATTCATTCATTCATTCATTCATTCATTCAATAAACTCACACAACCTTATGTATGTACCTTATTCTATATTCTCTGTGTTTTGCAGAAACCTGCTGTGTTCAGTTTTGCCATTTTATTACTGTAATTGACAGCTGACAATTTCCCCTACGCTTAGATTTATTTTTTTTTTTCTGGCTCTGCATGGAACAAACTACTCAAACTGTGCAGAAGACACAGTAGAACGTCAAAAGACCTGGAGCTTCACACAGAGCTCAACTGCTGAGGCGGCCTGTGTGAACTTTGACCTCTGTGTCATGTCTCCAGCGGGATCTGTAACAGCGAGCCTCCAGACGTTCAGTTTGACTCACATGGCCAGCAGAAATCTATTTTTTTTCTTCCACCACCAGGCACAAACTGATATGGTTTCAGTGACGTCACAAGATGAATCCTCCACCCATAAAGTGTGATGAGAAGTTGTAATCTTTCACAGAAGATAAAAAAAATTGTTTATTAGTTGACAGTACAAATCCAGAACTGAGCTGGATATAACTTGAGTAAATATAATAAACTACCAGTCAGAAGTTTAGACCCACCTGATTGAATGTTCTGTGTTTTTCATTCTCTTAAAGCCATTTTGATCTAAAGGCTTCTGCTTAAATGTTTTAAAATTAGTTTCTTAGACAAATATAAATAGTGAAGTTGATCCTATGTATGAATTTCTTTCCAAAGCCTTTGCCTTTCCATCAAGGCAAAGAATCTAAAATATAAGATAGTTTTGGTTTGTTTGTTTTCATAGTTTTGATGTCTTTGCTGTTATTCTAAAATGTGAAAAAATAGTAAAAATAAAGAAAAATGTGTGTCCAAACTTTTGACTGGTGTAGATATATGTGTGTGTGTGTGTGTGTGTGTGTGTGTGTGTGAAATATAAGTATGTATAAATACAACATTGTAAAACATAAAAATATAAAAATATCAATATATACAGTATGAAATAGTGGAATAATGACAGTAAATACCATGAATCAGAACGGTCAGGTATGTCAGAGTGATTTGCTGATCCAGACTGAGCCGAAGTGAAACCTGCAGCTCTTACTGAGGCTCACTGAGGCTGGACCTTTAACCCGGCCAGGTGACAGCCAGTGCCAAACTGGGGAGAGGGGTGTGTGTGTGTGTGTGTGTGTTGAACCCTGACTGCTTTCTATATTTAGTCTCCAGTGAGTTTCCTGGCCTCGGTGTGGCTCCGGCTTCTCCGGTGTCAGTCCGGCCGGTTACTGCGGGAGCTGCGGACTCCAGATCAGTGTGACTGCGCTTCAAGTTTAATCTCTACCAAACTACTAGAGTGCAATATCTGTCATACGGGATTGTAGATCTTTATTGACTGGACTGGACTGGACTGGCATCTGCACCGCATCCTGCATCCTCACCAAAACTCGCTCTATCGACTTTCGCTGCACGTGAGTAGAAAGCAACTTTGTGATTTTGAATATTCCCATTTAGCAGAAACCTAATGAAAAGTGTGCCGCTGAAGTGCCTTGCCTACTGGCTGCGTTATTTCATATTGAGGTTTACAAAATGCCAAATTTAGCCGCTGTAATTGATACCACAGATCATCCCATAAGTCCCCTTGGTCCCTTGTGTTTTCTCTGCAGTGCTTTTGTTTTAAAGCTCACTTCTCATCCCGGCCCTCTGAACCTGCGGGCCAGCCGCTTGTTATCTGCTTTATTAAAAAGTCCTCTGGTCCTCCTCAAGGACTAATTACGGCTCCGCTGAACTGATCTGGAAGCAGCCGTAGACACGTGTTCTCTGCTGCTATTTCGGGCCTGACAGCTTCATAACACCAGCCGTATCTCACATTCCTGCAGTCACAGGCAGCGCACTTTGTGGCAACTGATACTATACAATAAAAAAAATGACGGATAATGTAAAAACTGGTCAAAATCAAATGGGAAATATCCATCTAAATGGGTTGAAAAGGTAGTAAAACCTCTTAATGTGACAAATTGCTCTGTAATGCATCAACATCACATTACTATATAGGCCTATTAATAATGTATAACATATTTTTGCTGATGGAATAGTTACATTGACTAACAATGTAGTCCTTATAAGAAAAAGGATAATTTAATATCTACGTTGTCTGAGAATTTATTCTGCTAACATTTTATAACATTTTCAACCCATTTAGACTGACATTTTAATACATTTTAATAAGTAAATACATCAAGCTGCTGTTAGTTTCTGCACACTTTATTCTTATGTGATGGTGAATATTTAGACTTTTCAGGCATGTAGTGGAGGCTAAGCCCATTAAAAACACAGTTAACCAACTTTTATTGTTACTCGTATTATTTGAGAAATAGTTAACCTACCTTTTTAACAGAGATAAATAACATTTGTGACTTAAATTGTAAAGTTAGTAAGTGGTATCAAATTGATTTAAGTAGATGAAGGTAAGGTCTCTTAAGGAAAACATGCTTCTCAGAACATATAATTGATTTTTTGTTGATACTGGTGGTTGTTTGCCTTATGATGATCACTGGAGGTCGACCCACCAATTTATTTACCACTACTCCACTGGTTGTAATGAGGAGGAAACCTGCTGTTAAGTCAGTTCTCATTACAGAATATGACTTTCTTCCTATATTTGATTGAGCTGGCAGTAGCAGTATTGTGACACTCAATTATACAAAGTGGCCAGTTGTAAGAGAAGCTGGTTGATGATGTACTTCAGGAATGGAGTTGCTTTTTACATTACAGTTTAGGCTTGTACTGCAACTCACATTAGCAACAAATCTACCGTTTCTAGTTCATATCGTTGCTCCTGCATTTGAGCCACCATATTTTGAAGGAAGCCCTTTCTGTCTCTTCAGTGCTGTTGTCATAACATTTAATGAAGGAAGCCTTGGAGAAAATCCAAGTGGATAAAGTGTCTTGGTGAGACTTTATGTGCAAATGGCAATGTAAGCTCACTGTAATCTGCTCTGCGCCTCCTGAAGAGATGTGATTTATCTGTTTATTTTAGGGTTACAGGCTTCTCAAAACTTCCATTGACTTCTGATGGAAAAGGTCAGATCACATCCCTGCTTGTGCTTATGAACTGATTTTATACTGCATAATAAATGCCATTTAGTAGATGTTTTTATCCAAAGTGGCTTATGGTACCATGAGTGCATGTATTGTGTTTTTGTTTTTGTGCACTGGTTGCCTCGGTGGGATTTGAACCCCAAACCCTGGCAGTGCGTTTTGTCCATAGAGTTAAGTTGAATTCCCCCAAAAAACTGGGCTACAGCATACAGTTATCTTGCCATTTTACTTTACAATCTTTCTTGTTCTATACTGCAGTAGTACAGTATACAGGACAGGAGCTGCACAGGGTGTTGGATCACTGCTTAGTTGTAATTCATATGTTGAAACCCAGAGACTCTGCTGAGGCCTGAGAGCTCCTTCTAATTTTTCCGACATGTAAATTCATGCTTCCTGGCTTGTAAAACAGATAAACAACATTTACACAACATGCCTATGTACAAGCTAACTCAAGTGAACTATGTGCCAGTGAGTGTCGCTCTGCAAAGCACACTGGATTAGAAATGCGTATGATGGCATGCCGAGCAGTGTGGCCTTTAGTTTGATGGACTGGCAGGATGGAGCTGGTGGAGAGGTGACAGCCCAAAAGGTCGGAGCAGCAGGCCGGTGACCGGAGGGTTTGAATCCCTGGGAAATTCTGCACAGGGATTGTGAATGAGTGTGAATGAGTAGCGCTCCTCCCCAACTGCCTTCGAGGTGCCGTTGAGCAAGACACTGAACTCCTGTCTGCTCCAGTGAAGATGCTCAGTGGCCAACAGGAAGGACTGGTTATACTGGGCAGCTCCCAGCAGTGTGTGTGTGTGTGTGTGTGTGTGTGTGTGTGTGTGTGTGTGTGGAACTGTGAATGAAAGAATGAAGCAGAATTTTAAAAAAACTCAACCATTAGTTGGAATTGTGTCTTTGCCCCTGCTGTGCTGTAGCAGAATAGCCCACACTGAGATTAAAGTGCTAATATGCAACATTCTAGTTCTTTTTATTTTGTCTCCATCTTTGGTGCTAACCCTGCTTTTAAGTGATGTCGGGTCGTACTTTTCTCCGAGTCGGGAATACGTCACAACTCAGCCATCTGAGTAGTTCGCATTCATGTGCTTTATGATCGGAAAATTGTTTCCTCACCTGTTTCCACACATTGCCAGCCTTGTAGGCTAATGTTAGCAATCAAGCTAGCAATAGCCTTCAATAGGAAATCGAATGCAGTAGCACTTTAGTTATCAAGGAATATCCATGTATTTTAAATTTGTACTTGAAATGAAATTTATAACGTTCGTGTACGACTCTGCTCTGTTCAGCCATGTTGGAAAGAGAGATGACGTCACAACTCGACCAATTCCTGCTGCATCTACAATCCTGATTTCTCCGACTTGATCACCCGACATAATTCGGTGTTCATGTGGCACTTCCTGGTCGGAAACTCTCATTGCTGTGGTGTTTTTGCATGTGCTTCCCAGAGATCACCTGTCAATCACACAGTGTGGGCGGTACTCCGCCCCAGAGAAATGTTTGTAGAGCTGAAATTTCAGTCTGCTAACATCCAAGCCAGGTTTCTATAGGTGCTAACCCTAAGAGTACGTCCAGAGATGTTGTGTATTTTAAATGACACACTGCACCTGCAAGATGTTTGTCCCAAACTGCCCTCTGCGCTGACTGTGTGTCTCCATCAATACGAAACAAGAGCTTGCCTCTCCCATGTTCTATTATCCGATCTGCCGGGGTGTGTCTGTGAACGCTCGGCCTGACGGGTTCAACAACACTGACACTATTGATTTATCACCCCGGCTTAAACAAAGACTACAAAGAGCATCTGCTGAAAATCATTTAGAGGAGGTGAATGAGAGTCTATTGTTGTTCACGCCATGAATGATGGGAAAGAGGAAGAGGAACGAAGGTTATTGTTGGAATTAAACCCAGGCCTGCAAGGTATATGTGGTTCCAGAGGTGTTTTGTTTCAGTCACTGTGCCATCTCTGGACGTCAAAGGTTTTATTTCAATATTTTCAATCAGTTCAGTTCAGTTCAGTTAAATTCAATGCTGTTCATTCCACTTCAGTCATTTCAATCTAATCCCATTCCATTCTTTATTGTTCCATAAGGGAAATGAGATTTGCAGACAAAGTGTAACATAAAAATATACAACTAATCCCCACATTATACTCTATACCATATAGGCAAACATCAAGAAAGCACCAGTTGATAAGACAAGACAAGTGAAGGCAAAAAAAAAAAGCAAATCACGGTGTAAATTGATTGGTTTTCCTTTGGCATCTTCCACATACAAGTGAAAAAAGTCCACACAATACCAACAAAACATACAATAGTGCAAAGCAGATGATGGTGGCATGAGAAGCGTTATATTACAATGAGTGAAGGACTGTAATTGGGCAAATGAGTCCCTCCTCCTCTCCTGTAGTGTAAACTGGGTTGAGCATCTGTTATGTTGAAGAAGTCTATTAAATTGACTCCTTTCTCTTGTAGTGAGTCCCAGCAGAATACAGAGAGTCTGGTTGATTGATTGCTGCAGTAATCTATCAAACTGACAGGGAAAGGACTTATGAGTTCAGTACAGAGGAACGATTCACTCAGAGAGGAAGCTGCGCTCGTATGAATGACATGTGGTACTTCAGCAAATTAATGTGGAAACTGAGAGTCCCTCATTGTGAATGCACGGGGAATGTACGGCAGTCCGTAGAGGACATGCATAAAGATTTTTTTTCTCTTTTGTTATTTCGAGATAACGACTTAATTACCTCATTATCACAATAAAACAACTTGTTTTCTCGTCATAACAATTTAATTATCTTATCACGTCAAAACAAGTAATTTTCTCCTCATAACGACTTAATTATCTTGTTATCTTGACAAAACAAAAGTTGTTTTCTCGTCATAACGACTTATTTCATCATGTGAATTAACCTGATGGCTAGAACACACGTTAGCATGCCATGGTGTTGCTGTATAATTGTCTATTATTGAAAGACATAATGCTATTTCTGCCTGTGATAAGCTGTGGTCAAAATAAAATTGGATCCTCTCGCTCATTGTTTGGCTTCCTACAACAGTCTAGAATTAATTCACACTCACACTTGTATAAACATAAAATATCATCTCGTTATGACAAGAAAACACCTTTTGTTTTGTTGTGAAAACAGCAATTATCTTGTTATCTTGTCATAACAAAAGAGAAAAAACAGTGTTTGTGTTTGTCCTCTACAGGCTGCCGTAGGAATGTGGTGTAGCGGGAGGCAAACAGTGGCGCTGCCTGATAATAATATTATAATAATAATCTATGTTATTAAACAGGCTGGGCCGGTGGCGGTGTAATGGTCAGAGGAGAGAGAGTGTGACTGGAAGGTTGCTGGTTTGAATCCTCGGGTCGTGTTGGTGATCAGGACAGGGGGCGTGGCCTAAGTGCCGCAGTTTGGAGACACAATGTTTTTACCCAGCAGCAGTGATTTGTGCACCTCGCCTGGTTGAATGTGGGTTAAAGGTGTGTGTCACGGCCCACTCCCCCCTGTCTGTTTTCCACCGCAGTGTGTGATGTGTTTTAGAGCCGACCTGAGTGACTTCCACTCTGTCTTTCTCTCTCCCTTTCTCTCTCTCATCGTCTCTTCCTCTCCCTTTCTCTCCCCCCCTCTCTCTGTCTCCCTCTCAATTTTAATAGCAATAATAACAAATAATACAAATAATTGAACAATAGAAAATTGCAATTATTCTCTCTCTCTCTCTCTGTTGCTCTTTCTCATTGCTGTCTTGTTCTGTTCCTTACTCTTTTCTTTCTTTCCCTCCCTCTCTCTTTCACTCTCTCCCAATTTCTTGGACTCTATCTTTCTCTCTCTCTCTGTCTTCTCTCTCTGGTTCTCAGTCACTTCCTCTCTCTCTCTCTCGCTCTTACTCATCCTCTCATTCCCTTCCCTTGTCTTTTATCTCTCTCTCTCTCTCTCTTTCAGACTCTATCCTCATCTTTCGTTCTGGTTCTCGGTCTCTTCCTCTCTGTCTCTCCCTCTGTCTCTCTCTCGCTCCATGTCAGTTTCTCTTGCTCTCTCATTCCCTTCCCTTCTCTTTTCCTCTCGTTCCTTCTGTCTCTTCCTGGTTCTCGATCTCTCTTGCTCTCTCTCTCTCTCTCTCTCCTTTCCTCACTTGTGCCCACTCTTTCTTCCTCTCTCTCTCTCTCTCACTCCTGCTCTCTCGCCCTTATCCACTGACACCCCTGTCACTCTTCCAGCAGCTGACACGAAGCCTTAGGATAGCTCAGATGCCGTGCTATAGTGGTTTAAGCGACGACACAGCGCAACACACACACACACACACACACACACACACACACACTTGACTCGCTGTCCCTCAGTTGTGTTTTTAGAAATCCCGCAGGTGTTTACTGCTGCGGCGCTCTGTGTCCTCTCTGTGGAAAGGTTGCATAGCAGCGCAGGCCGGACCGGGCCAAACCGTATCTGGAAATACTCAGAAATACTATTTTATGCTTTTGTTTTGCCAGATAGGTAGAGTTTGCCACGAAAGATAAGGCAGCGATTGTCCTTGCTCCTTTTGTATTTCAATACTCTTGCAGATGGCGCTAAACGCAGAGCAAATAGTAGGATTCAATTGATATATCGGGCCAATATTGTTGTTTTATTAACAATCGGATATCGGCCAGTCGGTGTCGTCCACCTCGGATGTGACTGAGGTTCCTCCCCAAAAAGAGTCAGTAAAACCTGCAATGAATTTTTATTTCCTTTGCACGTTTTTGCGTTCATTTCACTGTTTCATAATAGTTTTTGTAAATTAATTCCTCATTTAAAGGCAGTAATGCATCCCAGAGTTTCTTTATATAGGTGTGGTGGGTCAACCTGCCGAACTGCAACCACTAAAAACAAATTTCATTAGTTTCATTGGAGAGTTGTCCCATGATGTGTCCCATGATGGTCTAAATGTCCCATGATGTGTCCCATGATGGTCTAAATGTCCCATGATGTGTCCCATGATGGTCTAAATGTTGTTTCAGAGGCTTTTCCACCCTGACAAGAATACAGTTCTGGGGGGAAACACTGAATATTTGTAATTTTTTGGTATGAAGATGGTCAAATTTAAAGATATTGAATATTACTACACACAATATCGGCAACTTCCACACAAAAATATTGGTATCACCTTCAAAAACCCAGATCTGTCAAACCTTTGGAAAGACAAATAGCATTTGTATTGGGAAGTAAATTTTTCTGTGATTGACAACTCAAAGAACACTGTCTGAATTGTTCTGTTGAATTAAACCCCACCCATCTGGTACCTCAAGCAGGTTAAAACGAACTTGCAGCTATAGGCAAAGGCTAGTTCTATTTTCCTCTGTTTTATTTTGGCCTGGCTCACCTGTCTGTTTTCCAAAGCTGTCAGTCATGAAGGAAGACAGACTCGTCAAATCAAAGGCTCCTTCCTCTTCACAGCCCGATTGTTCAGGCAGGCGTGTTGGGAAAGACGTTTTAAATGTCACACATTTTTCTCAGTTCACTTATTCATGTCCCAGGGCGAGACTCGACTCGACTCGACTGAACACCCAGCACCTTTCACCCAGCACACAATGTAAACTGACAGAACAGAGTGTTTTATTGGTCTAAATGATGATAAACTCCCCTGAACTTGTATTTGAAAGTGTTCTCTGCTCGTCTGGTGCAGTTTCCTTGGGCGTTGCTATCCTGTTTCTCTGTGTGTTTTCTCTCTTTTTCTCTGTATGCCTTTTGTTAGTTTCTGAAGCACTTTGTAAAGCAAATTATTTAGTCCAAAGCACTTTATGAATAAATGTCACTTGTGCTACATGTGTGCGAGTTGGTTAAAATGTGTGCAGCAATTGTTTTTTGTCCTATTTTCCGCAGTGAGAGTGCAGGAACGTGAGTCTGAACATCTGATAGTCAAAAGCCTCCATGTCAATCTGTAGATTTCCTTGATTTGAGAAGTGCATGCTCTCAAATGCAAGGTGTCATATAGTACAGTAGAAGTCACTGCTATTCATTAAAATCTCTCTCTATTTTTTGTATTTGTGCCTTGTGCAAGTTAAAGCGTCGACCAAATGCTAGCTGTGATGTTGGTCTTTTTTTTAATTATTATAACAGTAACAGTTCACTCTTTAATGTTGACTCTCCTCTCTGTTTCCAGAGCGGTGCCATGCTGCTGGGAGTTTGCGGGTGAGAAATCATGGCGTCGGACTTCTACAGCCGGGACGTCCCGGTGGAGCGGGGCTCCATCCCCCTGGACATCGACAACGTCCAGCTGCTGCTGCAGGGTCAGTCTGCACCTCCTGTTCAGTAACGAATGAAATAGTCAAACAAAGAAATCTATGAGCACAGAAAATGTCTTCATGTTCCTGTTTCTCTGTCTGTGGAGGAAGGAAGGAAGGAAGAAAGAAAGAGAGACAGAAAGAAAGACAGAAAGAAAGAAAGAAAGAAAGAAAAAGAGAGAGAAAGAATGAAAGAAAGAAGTTTCTTTTTTTATTTCAATTTCAGTTCAGTTTTAGCTAGTTTTGAGTTTGGATTTGGTAGTTTTAGTTGTTTTTTTTACAGGTATAATGATAGAAGTTCAGAACAGGTATTTTCTATATTTTTAACACCTAGTTTTTGTCTTTGTTTTGTTCTACTATAATAACCTTGGTTAACACAAGATCAGTGATTTACTTGAAGGAAAACAGGGTGGGAAATGAATTCAAGGAGGATTCAAGTCAAACTGTGCTAAAGGCTCATGGTTCTGAGGTCACGCCTGTGTGAAACATCCCTCATGTCTTCATGTCACTGTTTTATCTCGGTTTCCATGGCAACATAATAACCATTAAGCCCGCCTCACTCAGGGGAACAGTTAGAGTCCTGCGCTGGCTCCGGCCCGTTCGGACTCACACTTCACTTTCGTCACTTTCTGAGCTCATACTCGCTTTTATCTGGTGAAATTGAAACCTTCTTCTTCTCTGAGACGTGAGTCATGTTGCAAACACTCACCCAGCGGGAGAGAGAGAGGAGGCGTCCGTGATAAACAGGGCGACATCAAGCCACTGTCTCGTGTGTGTGTTCGCTAAGCTGTGATGCAGCAGGATCTGATTTGGTTTTCACTGAATGTGTGAGATTCACAATCAGTTATAGAAATAACAATTTAAGTCAGTTTCCAGTGGGTGTGTCACATTAGCTGTAAGGTTTTTGCAGTTGGATCTCTGATGCTGTGACGCATCAGAATTGTGACTGAAGAATTTTGAGTAACACTTTATTTATAAGGGGGGTGAATAAGGCTGACAACACTGTCATAACTACGCCAGGACAACTGACATGAACATGAATTAGACGTTATGAATGTTTATTCGGTTGATAATGTCACTTTCAATGCAGAGACATCTAGAAAAGTGTCAACTTTGCATTGAAATTATTATTATTATTCAACCCCCTTCAGATAAAATGTTACCGAATTTTGTTTCAAAAATGAAATATCATCCATTTGAAAAAAAGAGACAATTTTGCAAGACTGCTTTTGCAAAATGATTAATAGAAAAAAATGAAACACATTCTGGTGCGTCAGGTGAATTAAGTTCTTTGTTGACAAAATGAAAAGCACTTTAACAGACTGGATTTTCTGTATTTTAGAAGAATTGAATGGATGAACTTCAGAGATTTTTGAAGTTTCATTTCAAAGTGAGATATCCACGAAAATGGTGACATCTACTCTTACTTTTTAAATAATTAACACAAAATACAAATTAATTATTGCACTTTTTAAAGGATAGTTGGTAACTTAAGTTTTGTTGACAAAATGATGACAGTTTGACTGGATTTTACATTTTAGAGATACTGAACGCTGAATAGCATGTGGAAATGGAACTGATCAATTTGACTCTGTTAGCGGGACGCTGTCCGGTGTTAGCGGGACGCTGTCCGGTGTTAGCGGGACGCAGTCCGGTGTTGAAGGTCGCTCTGCGCTGACCTTGGCAGTCCGGACAGGTTTCATCCTGACAGACCGCATCTGACTCTCATTAATAGTTTCTTTGTTCTGGTGCGATGGATGCACCGGTGATACACTGTGGCACCGAGTCTGACAGGAGCTTCACTCTCGTTTTCTCTCTCTCTCTCTCTCTCTCTCTCTCTCTCTCTCTCTCTGTGTCTCTTTCCCTTTCTCTCTCTCTCTGTCTTTTTCATTCTCTCACTGTGTCTCTTTCCCTTTCTCTCTCTCTCTGTCTTTTTCATTCTCTCACTGTGTCTCTTTCCCTTTCTCTCTCTCTCTCTCTCTCTGTCTCTTTCCCTTTCTCTCTCTGTCTCTCTCTCTCTGTCTTTTTCGTTCTCTCTCTCTCTCTCTCTCTGTCTGTTTTTTTCATTCTCTCTCTCTGCCTGTCTCGTTCCCTTTCTCTCTCTCTCTCTCTCTCTCTCTCTCTCTCTGTGTGTGTCTCTTTCCCTTTCTCTCTCTCTCTGTCTTTTTCATTCTCTCGCTCTGTCTCTTTCCCTTTCTCTCTCTCTGTCTTTCATTCTCTCGCTGTGTCTCTTTCCCTTTCTCTCTCTCTCTCTCTCTTTCCCTTTCTCTCTCTGTCTCTCTCTCTGTCTGTCTTTTTCATTCTCTCTCTCTCTCTGTCTCTTTCCCTTTCTCTCTCTCTCTCTCTCTCTCTCTCTCTCTCTCTCTTTTTCATTCTCTCTGCCTGTCTCTTTCCCTTTCAAATTTGCTTTATTGCCATTACAAGAGTTATGTGTTACCAAAGCATTCAGTGAGATCACAGGTCAATATAATTACATACAACACAGTCATCATTGTAATATTTTAGTATATAGAGAACATACTGTACATACATACATACATACATGCTTTATATGTACAGTATATACAGTCTTTACATTACAGTCAACACAGCAAAGTAGTGTTCCGGAGAGAGGGCAGGGAAATCTGATATTAAAATTTTGAATTTATTGAAATAAATTTTTCTTGCATATTTGGGTCATTCAAATAAGAAATGTATGTGTGTTTCTGTCTTGTTTAAATCACTCTCTCTATCTCAACATTATGATCTGATCATCTGAGTTCTTCTTTCTTTAAAATTCTTGATTTTAAGGTCGCTTGCCAGTTGAAACTTTGGATTTAGTAGTGAGTAGCACTTCAGCTTGTTTTGATTTTTCTTTTTCATATCTCCAATTTTCAATGTGTCTCTTTTTCAATGTGGTGCCAAGCTGCTTTGTTTTTGATGGTGGGTTTTTTGTGGATGGGGCACCTCTCTTTCTCTCTGTCTTTTTCATTCTCTCTCTCTCTCTTTACTCCGACATCTATCCACTTCACTTCCTTTGCTCCCTCGCTTCTCATATATTTATTATCCTCTGTAGAGCTCACTGTCGTTCTTTTCACTTTTTTCTCCCTCTCTTCTTCCCTCTCCCACTCTCTGTCTGTCTCTCTCTCTCTCTCTCTCTCTCTCTCCATCTCTCTCCATCTCGTTCTCTCTCCTCAGAGACAGCCTCTCTCTATCTACCCACCACCCTTCTTCTCTTTCTTCTCTTTTATTCTCCATATTTTTTGGGGCCCATTACTGCGAGGTTTTCCACTGAACTATTTCAGGCACACGACTGTTTTCTCCCCATATTTAGAAACAGTGTTTTCTGGATCACTTTATTCGAGCCTTGTAAATCCTCCAAAGCTGAGCAGTTACCAGATGGTACGATGTGCAGAGTGGGTGATGTAAGCCTGAAGCCGCGATGACAAGCCAGCTTGTTAAAAAACGAGTGGGAAAGTCTTTTTTTCTGTGGATATTTGAAGTGGTAATGATGAAGGAATGTGGCTAAATATAACTTGTGCTGTGTGTGAATGTATGTGAGGTTTGGAAGGCGACTTTCACACTGTCCTAATGTACAGATGAAGACTGATCTACTTGTTAGAGTGACCGTCCTGTAACTGAAACGCCACGGGTTCGATCCCCACAGCACCCGATGTGTCCTCGAACCATCAACCACATGCAATAAACACAGTGACTTTAGCAAGACGCTGAACCCCAGCCTGTCCCTCTGGATGAGAGCGTCAGCTGCATACCTAACAGAAATGTAATCAGTGATGCAATCCGCTCAAACTCAGTGGAATAATCTAATTATTTTCAGTTACTTATGTATTACTTTGCCTTCAAAAACCACAGAACATGCAGATAAATGAGACATTTATCTCATTTTGCTGACTGTGAACTGTTTGACTGTAAATCACCACTGACAAGATTTGTGAAATGATGTGTTTCTAATTCTAATCTCACAGTCTACATGCAGTTTCTCTTAAAACATACAGTATATCTGAGTAACAAAGTCAACAATCACATACTTTTTTTATCTGCAATCTGATTACTATCTACAGTTCCATAACATGTAATTTATTTTATGCATACTTTAGATTTTTTTTACATTATCCAATGCTCTTAGACAAGGACGAGTTGCATTTGAGGGCTACATACTGGCTCTTGTTGGGATCAAACATGATCTTCAGGTACAGAACAGACTCATTGACCATTAGTCTGCTCTGGATGCTATTCCAGAAGCTAATAAACAAGTATATATATATAATACACTGCATTAAGGCTATTGGACAGTGTTACAGAAAGTCTAATCCAGATGCAAGCTGGGAAAATATGCAGCGGGCTATATAATGTTTCTGACTCAACCCTATGGCACTGTGATGGACATGCAGGGTCTTGATAGCTGGGTAACATTTACATACTACTGGAGTTGGGTGTGATTTCAGTCTATAATCATACCGTGTTAAACAGACTTACACATGTGCCGTCATGTAATAATCATGAACTTTATTTGTGTTTTAAAACAGAGTTACAGAATGCAGCAGGGTTACAGAAAAACAATAAGGGCAAATAAACTCTATAGAAGTTAATACAACTTATATAAAACTTCTTTTTAAGAAGCCATTTAAAAGATTTACAAGTATTTGAATTGGAGGCAATATGAATTATCACAGTGTTTCATGTCTCTGAGGATCACTGCAGGTCTTTGCATTGTGAAACATTGGATGTGTATATTTAGTGATATCTACAGTCTACTGTCTGTAGTATGCAGTGTAATTATAGTCTGGCTCGTTGTCTTTGCATTCTCGTCCCTGCACCATGTGTGTCGGTATGTGCTGTGCAACTATATTAGTCGTCTATAGAGTATATTTAACTTGACTCCCTGGACTGATTCATTTCTACATGACACTCCTCACTGCCAGTTCCTTATTAACTGTTAGTTACTTAATGATCCTGGATTCGGGGCTCATTCTATGGGAGCACTCATTGTAAATAACTGTATATAGTTTAATACATAGTACATTTTAACCTATATGTAAATGCCAAGTATTTCAGATGTTTTACTTGGATGGAAATGGAAATGCAATGGCACAAGGTTTTCAGTTCTGCCTCTGTTTTATTAGATGCTAGACCTCCTACATGATGTGAGCGCAGGTGGGTCCCCCTGCTGGGCGTTTCTGGCTGACGCACCTCCGACGGTGCCAGTGTCCCGGCTGCAGGGTCGTCAGCCGGGCGCCACCCTTCACTGATGTTTCGCTCCTTTAATCCCGGGAAACATCTCAAGGTGGTGGAGCAGCGGCAGGGAGGACAGGCTTGTTGCTG
The DNA here is from genome assembly GCF_048128805.1 of Centroberyx gerrardi. Taxonomy (NCBI): domain Eukaryota; kingdom Metazoa; phylum Chordata; class Actinopteri; order Beryciformes; family Berycidae; genus Centroberyx; species Centroberyx gerrardi. The sequence continues at coordinate 2,610,643 of NC_136013.1, forward strand.
GTCTTTGAAGTGACCAGCATATTTCTGCATATTTATATTTTTGCATAGAAATATGCAAAAATACAAATTAATTACATAGTATGTCAAACAATATCTTGATTAAATACTTCTCTTTTACCATCAGATGTTGACATGTCTGACATGTTCTCCGACACCTAAACATCACATCTTAGCAACACAGGTATCACAGAAAACTTCCACTTTCCAAGTCCTATTTATCTCTGTGTCAGGTCGTTCATGTGCGTTCAACTCGTAATTTTGATATTTCCGACAGCACCTGAACTCAGCAGTTTTTCAGTCAAGTCATGCCTGCATAAAGTACCCATGAAGCAGCAGGAGGATAGGCTTGCTGCTGGTCTTGTTTGGGCAGGCCTGCAGCCCGTGTGAGTCAGACCCAGAAGAGGCGGAGCCGGCTGGATCCACCTGCCTCCCTGCAGGCTGGATGTTAGCTGGTTTTACAAGAATCACTCACTAACGAATTTCATATCTGTTTGTTGTTTATGTCTGTTCTCCTTTTGGATATGGATCTGCTGCCGTGTTTAGCGTTAGTGAAGTGAACCATGCATCTGCAGGAAAAAGAGTTTTTGGTTTTAAACTGAGGTGCAACAGAGTTTGCTGATCTGACAATTTTCCCTGCTGAATCAGCATTTATGATCCCGTCATGGGTGAGTTCTTTCTTCTTCGTCTTCATGTACCTTTTTAGGAAAACAGAACTATATTAAATGCTATGTGTAGAGGCACAATACTATGATGGATATTATGCCCAAATAATGTTCATATTACAGTAACCTGTATCTATAATATAGTAGCTGTAGAGGCTCAGCAATACAGATCTACAAAAAGACTTTTTTCATATGCATTGAGTTATAATTTGGCTCACAGTCTATACTTCTGTTAGAGTCAAATGTAAGATCTTTATCTAGAGCGGAGAGTTTTGAGCTTGTGTGGAGCGAGTCATATTTAATTTACAACTCAATTCTGCTCAGTGGAGTACGGAGGGATTGGCACAGGTGAGTCATATCAATAAACTGATGCATGATTGATCAATTCAGCAGTGGGTCAGAAAAGTCAAAATTCTGCATCTCATTAAAATCCCAAGTTGTTCAATGCACCAGAGAGGATTCCCATGATCCTTTCCCTTTTTAAGTAAAGTAGGTTTTGGTTCCCTCAACTCCTACACATTCTTCATTTCAAATCATCCATTCACTTATTCATTCATTCATTCATTCATTCATTACAGCTGAGGAAGGATGTAAAGATTCGTGGACATAATGTAATCCCTACTCAGAGAAAATAGGTGCTTTCATTGTTTGCAGTGCTTCAGTAGGTCTAATGCACTGCAGCAGCAGCCAGTGAAACACACTGTACAGTAGGATAAAAACACAAGGTGAGAAGTGGCTCCCATCCAGAGAATGTACCTGTATTGTTTGTGGATAAAGCGTTGAGCAGAGCCTTGCCCTGAAGGCAGCGCTCTGCTCTGACATTCAGGAGAACACGTCCTTCTGGATTTCACAATAAATAAATATGCTTGTTAGAAATATGAAAGCACAGTGGGAAATTAACACCAGCCGCCCGTCAAATGCTTTTAAATTTTGGTTTAGAATTGCTGGTGATTAAGCTTGTCTTCTCCACCACCCACTTTACCCGAGTAACCAAGCGTCATGTGGAGGCTCTGTCCTAAAAAAGTTAGTTCTTGTCCAATAGAGGCTTTGCAGCTGCATCACAAACCTCCAAGCAGCCCGTCTGGTGCCTCATGGAGGTCCAGGTTGTGCTCAAATATGGCTAAATATATAACAAGGCTAGAAAAGACTGTAGTGGGGCAGGTGTAGATTAATGAAGTAACGATTAATTAAGTAAAAGTGAATATTCTGACGAAGTAGCCTAGATTTGTTCCTGAATTTAGGTTAGTGTGACATAGGAAACAGTCTTTAACCCTGACCCTTTGGTCATTGTCTCTACTCCAAAACTCAGCTCAGTTAACCAGAACAAACAGTTGACTTTTGGATTTGTTATCTATAGCCAACAACCTGACAAGGTAATTTAGCAAAGCAACTGATCGTTAGCATGTGACCACATCAAGCCACAACTAACACTATAGCTTCTACTAGATATGTCGTGCAAATCTGATATTAACAACAAGACAGCGATGGTTAGCTGACCAGATACTATGGTTAGCTAGCTAACAAGCTGACATTATCTAAACACTAAATCAATCAGATGGATCAGTGATGAAATGATCAGTTCAGTCAGAAAGAGAACACAAATTAACCGTCTGTTCAGTTCTGTTTAGATGGCCAAACTGTATATTTTGAAATGCAATCAGCTGTTCAGCTCTGTTGCTAAAAGCCGAGGCTCTCCAATATGGTCGCCAGTGGGTGTGTTCACCTGAAAGCCGTCTATTCTATGAAAAATAATTGAAAATATCTATGATAACTTTTTGGAAGTGGTAGTTGCAAGACTTGTCTTTTATAAATTGTCACTATTTGTGTTTCATATTGTTAACCTCGTGCTTCTTTTCCAATTATCGAGGTAGCAGGGATTCACGTCCAGCAGCCTGCAGCTGCTAACTGGTAGCATGTGGAACCCTGTTTAAAGGGCAGTGGTTGCCGTGAGCAAGCGGGGGTTGTTTAAAATAATTTGCACCTTGGCAAACTCACAAGTGTGTCACAGCTCTGGTTTCCACTTCCTCTGGACTCGCCAATCAGGAACTCTTAAATCTCAAATCACTTATCATGGTTTGAAGATCGATGATTAGGAGTGTAACATCCAGACGTAACACGGCACAGAGGGTCGACATGTCACTGCAGAAAACCGACACCTCCCCTCCCCCAATATCTTTGTTTGTCATATCAGATTCGTCTTTATTAGTCGTCTGAGTCTATTGGAGGGGCTTTTTATGATTAAGATTAGACTGTGAGTGAACTCAAGCCAAGGGCGGCCTGCTGCTAAACAGATTACTGAGGAAACTAGTCTGTAAAGCATCCCAGAGCCCAGAAACACAGACAGACAGACAGACAGACAGACAGAAACACAGACAGAAACACAGACAGACAGACAGACAGACAGGAGTTGAACTGGAGCTCAGCATGCAGGAGAAAGGACCTCTAACAACGCAGTGACCTGGGAGATTGATGGATCAAGAGTTCAACTGGAACTTAGTTAAAGTATTCAAGATCTATGGCTGAGAAAAGAAACGATGAGACGAGCTATGAAATACCAGTGATAGGAAAAAGTGGAACCCATCGCTCTGGTGCTGTTTCTTTTTTTTCTTACTTGAATTGAAGTTTTACATTGGTTGTTTATGTGCTGAGCGAAATCGATGACCATCTGGTACCTCTTAATTTAAACGTACACCTGTACATTTTATGAGGAAATTAAAAATAAGAATTCCTGGAAAACGGACTTGTCGGAGATACTGTACGTGGTTTTCGTCTGACCACAGCGACACATGGAGAGTTTTAAAACGGCCTATCAGACATGTGAGTGGAGTCAGGAAGTCGGCCTTATGAGGACAACGGAGATTCAGGACTGGATTATATGTGAGACTCTTCACACTGTCGCTGACCTGAATGACTTTATAGAGATTTACAATGGTGAGTGGTGGCTGTGCTGCTGCTGACCAAGCCTGTTAGTATTATACTGGCCTGTCTGAATAAGGCTGAAACTGCTCTGTAGCCTCTATAATATTCTCTATTTTCTAATATAATATACTCTCCAAATATCCAGCAATATTATGCTTACAGTCTAAGATCACAGTCCTGCGTTCTTCTTAAAGTTCCCAGAATCGGAACTGTTTTTGGTGAAAAGGTATTTGATTATTTTGCATCCCGGTCCTGGAACAATCTCCAGTCGAAGCTCCAGCTCGACCATTTTATTCCCCTAAATCAGTTCAAACAAATTATTCACAGTTTTATGCAAGATGTGTGCAATACAGTAGATGTATTTTCTACTGTATTGTATGTTTTATTGTGTAACCCCCTGCTGCCATTTCTTGGCCAGGTCTCCCTTGGAAAAGAGATCTCAGTGGGACTTCCTGGTAAAAGGCTAAATAAATAAATAAAAATATATAAAAATGATAAGTATGATGCATTAATTTTTATTTATTGCATATTTATCTCCGGACTATCCTATTCTTTACTGCTGTATTGACCCAATTTTCCTTCGGGCTTCGACAGAATTCAAATGATTGATACTAAACTTAATTTATTTAAAATCTTTTATTTATCCAGGGAAAACTGTATGAGTATGCATGCTCTTTTTCAGCAACACCCTGCTTTACATTCATACAGTTACACTCATTGACACCTGGCACTGCCCGGTGCAGTGGTTGGTTCTGTGTTTTGCTCACCTTTAAAGCCCGCCTCTCTCCCTGCAGAGCGTGTTGGAACCACGCTCTCTCTGTGCAGAGTTATTGTCTGTGGCTCTCTACCTGTCCAGACAACACACACACTGAATACTTCTGTTGGTGCTTATTATCCTGCAAGGTTTTCACAACTGTTTGACCAATCCCTTGGGTGTCTGTAATAACTCGCTTTAATTATCGTAGTTGTAGATGCCTAGCTAATTTCAGAATGTGTGTACAAACCGGTAAGACCACCTGTTGTTTACATGAATTACACTGAGGTGAAACCTCATTGGTTTTACTGGTTAAATCCATTTCATTTGAAGGCCTTCAGCTGACTCTCAACCAAAGTAAGGATGAGTGAGCAGGTAGAGGTTCAGTGTCTTGCTCAAAGATGCTTTGACAGGACACACACTGGCTGTTGGAAGGGTCAAACCTGTGACTTTTTGGAATGGCTGAGACATAAACTTTGTGTGTGCAACATGTATGCAAATGTAATATCAACTTTGTGTTTGTCTTCCTTCAACAGTGGAGCAGGAACAGATTCAGAAGCGGACCTTCACCAACTGGGTCAACGCTCAGCTGGCAAAGGTGAGCTGTGGCTCTGACCCTTCACCTCACTACTATGGGTTGCTTATAATGTTGACAATTTGAGCTAATTTTACTGTTGTACTCATTGTAAGTTGCACTGGATAAGAGCATCAGGTAAATGCCTAAAATGTACATGTAACATTTAAAAAGATTTGTACAAGTTCAAGTTATTTCTACAGCCTTTCATCACAAGCCTGTCTCAAAGTTCTGTCTCAGAGAATGAGCCTAACTAGATCTAACTGATCACCAATCAATCACAGAACAGATTGATGTCACACAAACTTAAGGATGCAGAACAAAGCACAAGACACACAACAGCAGGTTTTAGCAAGACATAACAGCCTACCTACTCTACATATCCTCACCTCCCACCAGCCTTAGACGCTCGAAGCATACAAGGACAAAACTCCCAAGAAACTTTATTAGGAAAAAATGGAATTGACAAAACCTTCCTCTTCCTCGGAGGCTGGAGGCGTCCGACTGAAGAAACACAGGAACACAACAGTAAACAACATCTGTAAATCTGTCAGTAGTCAACACAGTGACAATTTGTTCTAGCTCATTAGAACTTTATATCAGCATAAAGAAGACACTGTTTCTTCAGTATGTGTTATTTATTGTATTTTTATCTATATGGTATTCTTTACTCCTGTTATGGCCCACTTTCCCCTCAGGGATCAATAAAGCTCATCTTATCTCATCTTATCTTAGTATAATAATATCATTTCCATCCTCAAACCTCAATGAATGCAGCTGTATACAAAATGGGGATGAGCAAGATCATGTAAGGGCAAAATACGATGGATCAACAGCTGTGCTCACATGCACACCAATATTTAATTAATATTTGGGATACTTAGGTGTTTCATTTATGCCTAAAATATGTTGAAAAAAAAAGTCTTGTAATGAAGATATACTGTACATATGCATTGTTGGTAAAATTCATCATAAAGGCTCAATTATGGCTGAAATTCAATATTTTAGTAGTTCATCATTCGATATTTTCACATTCAATATCTTTAAAATATGGAGGATCCATTCTGCAAAACTGTCAACTAAGGACTCATATCAACTACTATTCTTTAAAATGGACCATCATTTGTTCAATTTAGTGTCATCAATCATTTCATTAGAGTAGATAGTTTTTCCATATGATGGATATTATTGTTTTTCAGTGGAATCATATCATGATGATTTGGTGATTTTGGGATATTGTGACACATAATTCTTCCGCCTAAATTGATGATAAGAAGCAAATTTTATTTAAAAACTCAAAATTAGGGATATTGGTAGCCATATTGTGATATATATCAATATAAAAAAAATCTTTATGATAATCGTGATATTGATTTCAACCATATTGCCCAGCCTTAACTTATAGTAAATCCACTACTTTCTGTGTAACAATGGGTGGAGACAATTGGCTGTACTTTGGCCCTCCCTATGTACATGCACCCCCATTTTCCACTTTTCTATTTTCCTGACGAAGACCAATAGAGGTTGAAACGTTGCTGCTGCAGTTCAACACCTGGCCTGCTTTTTTGGATGTGCACACACTTATCATTCTGTGGTAAATCCGATGTGACACGACTGCAGCATGAGGCCATGTGGAGACGTGATGCGGTGGATCAGTGTTTTTATTCTGGAGCTCCACCTTCACAGTGAGCCAATGTGAGCGCGAGTGGAAAGTCTCATGGTGGAGGTCAGCTGTGAATGTGACAGTGGAGGAAGAGGGGGGGATGTAAATATAGCCTTCAGGAGCATGGTTCACACACACAGACAGACAGCGACAGACGGCTCCCCCCCCCCTCCCCCACCCACCATAGTGTCAGTGTCAGGCTGTGTTGGGCTCAGCTGTGGATCCACATCGCCTGGACACTCTGCCAGTAAACTGAATGGTGGAGATAATTGTTAATCTGGGGGGGGGGGCTGTTCGCATTAGAGCTCGCATTGCAACAGAAACTCATGTTCCATGTGAAGGGTTTCTGCTATGCTATACAGAATATCCATATTTTGTAAGATCATAACTAGCTGAAATTCATCAGTCAGTATTTATAGTCACTATTTTGTAAGCAAAGGTCTTAAAGGGGCAATAAGTAAGATATTGCCCCTAGCACAAAATGATATATCTGTGAGGGGTTGACTGGGTTGTTGATCAATACCAATGACTCAATTATTACTTGGCCAGCTGCTGAGATTTTTGCCTTTCAAAACTCATTTTCTGGCCCGTTTTGCGTATAGAAACCAGACCTGAGAGTAATAAAATATAATGAGTACCATCAATTTTAGACAATCACAGGAGAGAGTTTGAAAGTCAATATTTGCATACTTTTCTGTGACTGCCAACTCACCTGAATTGACCTGAACTGTCCTGATGCGGTAAACTCCTCCCATCCGGCACGCCACACAGGTTAAAACAAACGCTGAGAAGCTTTTGAATAATAGTCGGTTGATCCACTTCTGCACAGGAAAGTTAAACAGGGAAAGACAGATTTAATCGAACTGCATCATGCCTATTTGAGTCCATGCAGTTATAGAAAGGCACACACACACACACACACACACACACACGCACACGCACACACACACACACACACACACACACACGATAGGCAGGGAGGGTATTAGGAGATATGGCACTCTCAGTTTTACACATTGTGCCCCTCAGTTTTTTTCAGAGTGCTTGAAGTTTATGTCTCATTTATTTGTGCGTGTGTGATTGTGTGTGTGTGTGTGTGTGTGTGTGTGTGTGTGTGTGTGTGTTGTCGGAACAGAGGAGGCCACCATGTAGGGTTCTGGACCTGTTCAGTGATTTCCGTGACGGCTCCAAACTGCTGGACCTGCTGGAGGTGATGAGCGGCCAGCGCATGGTGAGTCTCACCTCAGATCAGCGCTTCACATGGTCTCTACTGACGCCAGGCTGGGAAATTAATACCAGACACCAGCCAAGGACTGGAAAAGGTTTTGGTGTCAGTCCCTCAGACTCAAAGAGAGAGGGCTTCTTTCTAGAGCCGCCATTTTGCACCGAGAGACGTTCAACAATCATACAGGGAGAAATCCATCGTAGAAGAGGAGAGAGACCAATTTCTCCACCCACAGGAGCAGGAGAGAGACCAGAATGCACTGCAACAGAGAGACAGGCTGGGGTTTGCAAAGGAAGGGGGCGTGACTCTCACTTTCTCTCAACTGGAAAAACTCACTAAAAGTAATTCTGGGAAATGTTGGAAATCAACTAACTGCAGTAGAAGTGGATGAGGCGGGTTGAGGGAAAGAAAGTAAATTACAACTTTTCATCACAAAATATGATTGATATATGACGATTGAACATAACAGATTGATGATATAAAACAGAGTAAAAGTATCCAAAAGTGGATTTTTCCTTGAAGAAGCTGCAAACAAAGTGGTTTCAGTGGAGAATTTGAATGTCCCATGGTGGTCTAAATGCCGTTTCAGAGGCTTTTCCACCCTCACAAGAAGAAAATGCTGGTGTAAACACTGAATCCTTGTTCTTTTTGTCATAAAAACGGTCAGATTGGCAGGTTCAATCCAAAAATATCAGTATCAGCCTTCAAAAACCCATATCAGCCAAACCCTAGACTCCACTACCTAAAACTGCCTTTACATGCTGCAGCAAGCAAATTGATGTTTGTCTTCTTTATCTCCCCTTCCCCATCTTTGATGTTATCATATGAGTGAATAAATAAACTCAAACTCAGTGACAGACAGGTTTAGCAGCAATAAAAGGTGAGTAGGGCGTCGGTCCAAATTTCTGTAGTAAACAACATTGTCAAGATGCTGTTCATTCCAACCAGCTGGCTTAATAATAATTAATATTGTCTTCTGATGCATGAAACAGCCGCTACTGTAATATAATCAGTCATGTGGAACAATGACTGTGATTTGATGCTGCTGCCATAAATCGAAATCTATTATGATTCCAATTCTTATAAATGAATTAATAAAGATAGTGATAGTAATGCATGACAGTAAGTATAACCGGATTTGTTACTGTGATTTGTTGTTGTTATTGAAATAGAGTCTTTTGCTGAAATAAAACAAAGATTGTGATAATGTAATTTTTTGCAGCAGTTTGTCTTTACGGTGTTTTGTTGTACCCAGCTTCTTATTTAATGCTGCATGACTGATGACGCTGGTTTCCTTTTGCAGAGTCGGGAGAGAGGCAGAGGGATGTTTCAGCACAGGAGCAACATTGAGAAAGCCCTGTCCTTTTTAAAGAAGAAATCAGTAAGGGACGCTTTGTATTGTATATGTGAGAATGTACTGTATGCTCAGTTGATGGCCATGGATCGGTCTGTGTCTGTCTGTCCATCAAACATGATATCTCAGACACGTGCGGTCTGATTTTGACAAAACTTGTGCTGTGTTCCAGCGTTTAAAAAATAACACTGATTGACCGAATGAGGGCACTATGATTAATTTGAAACTCAAATGTGATGTCTCAGACAACACTGGGTCAATTTTCAGGGGTGTTCTCACTGATTTGGGGGCCCTGGGCAAAGGCAAGCATGGGGCCCCCTGAATTCCAGCTCTCACCCATTTCGAATCCATCCATCCTATACATTTACACACTATTTCTAACATTTACTTGCCCTTGGCTCGGAGCATTGGTTCATTGTTGCCGTTGGTGCCGGCAGTTGAGCGAGTGTTTGCTCCACTAGAGCTGGTTGAGCCTGGAGGCAGGGGGAATGCTGCTGGCAGCAAACACTAGCAGCAGTTGATCTTTGATGAAAAACGCTGTCAACAAAGCTTTTATTTTCCTCTGTCTTGGGTAGCTTTGATTCATTTTTTTAACCTCATATAAGCAACTGCTACAGTGGCAAGGAAAGTCAAGTGGCAATATCACACTATAAGTGGAATAGTTCACTATAGCCTGACGCCTTTTGTAACAAAAGGCGTTGTGTTTTTCAAAAAGTGAATTTCTTTTAAATTCCTGACAATTTTTCAATATTACTTACAAATTACACTGATTGGCCTAATGAGGGCGCTATAATTAAAGGTCAAAAGTTCAAAATTTGAAAGGCCATAACTGCTGCACCACTGGTCTGATTTTGATGAAACTTGGAGGGAAGAAGCATCTTGTTACTGATTGGTCCAGGGGGAGCTGCATCGTTTGTGTTTACTTGTTTTCTGGAAGTCTTCCATGTGAGAAGAATCCTGTTTCTCTGCTTTTCCCCAGATCAAACTAGTCAACATAAACATTCCTGACATCATCGATGGGAAACCATCCATCATCCTGGGCCTCATATGGACAATCATTCTACAGTATCATGTGAGTTTATTATGTTTTCTTATCATAGCATTTTTTCTTTCTTTCTTTCTTTCTTTCTTTCTTTCTTTCTTTCTTTCTTTCTTTCTCTTTTTTTCTTATGTTTTTTTGTGTCCTTGTGCACAGATCACACCTGAAACCGAAAGCTTGCTCTTAGTGTGTCCCTGGTCCAAATAATGAAGTTTGAATTGAAAACATTTTCATACTGGACAGGTGAAGTCTTGTTGTAGTTTTTATAGAAAAGCAATGCAGCCAGAAAAGTATAAAAGTGAGTGCAGGCCATGTTTTCTTGTTCTGGACTCATACATGTTTCCCTGGATATGTTTTTTTTCCCATTGAAATGCTCTCCAAGACATACCTAACTCCTGAAAAATCTTATTGGAGATATGAGGTTTTTGTCTGCCAGCAGTGATAATGGCTGTCAGATAAAAATTTCATATCGTCAAGGAATGGAGAATTCTTATTTTCTGCACAACATTGATTTCGAATAGGTATCCTGGCACCCAAGGGTCAGGGTTGACAAGGTTTTCATGCAACAGCAGCATTTTAAATGTAAATGCCTGAACCGTAAAAGCTGAAATGTTGCGTCTGTGGTGCCGTCAGATCGAGGAGCTGGCCAGCGGCTTGTCCTTCAGCTCCCGCCAGTCGTCCATGGAGTCTCTGGCCAGCCTGGACTCTCGCTCCACGCTGTCGAGCCGCTCGGCCAGCAGCAGCCCGGTTCCCCCCAGAGGCTCGCCGCTGCACAGCCGCTTCAGGGTCTCCGCCAAGAAGGCCCTGCTGCTCTGGGTCCGGGAGCAGTGCCACAAGTAAGCCGACAGAAAGACAGCGAAGTGTGTCCTGCTACAGATAGGGTTAGGCTGATATATCGGTTCGCCGAAGCTCTGAGAAACGAATTGATGCAAGTTTTCTGTTGTGGTCCGACTCTGTGATGTAAGCGGTGATATATCCTCATGCAGGAACCCCTGGGCCGGTCTCAGGTCTGGGCTAAAGACCGAAAAGTGACCAGGCCTTTCCTGTCCGGGCCGCAGGATTATTTGGGAACACTTTAAAATCACTTCTTAAAACACTTTCTATAGACAGGCTTTAGTGGAGTTCATTTTGTTTCATTCCAATTGTATTTGCCAGTTTTCATCCTTTATAACCATTTTGATTTTTTTCTAATATATATATATATTATTTATTTTTTTTAATCTTACTGGCTTTTATTTATTATTGTTGTATTTTTCTGTAAAGCTGCTGATAACTGTTTTGAAAAGTGTTACACAAACAAAGTTTATAATAGTGATAGTATTATATTATTAGTATTTACAGTATAATAGGAATGGTAGTAGTATCATAGTAGTCTTGTCATAGTAGTAGTAGCAGTAGTAGTAGAAGCAGTAGTAGTAGTAGCAGTAGTAGTAGTGGTAGTAGTAGTATTAGTGGTAATACTAGTAGTAGTGTTAGTATTAGCAGTAGCATTAGAAGTAGTAGAAGTAGTAGTAGCAGTACCAGTACTAGCCGCAGTAGCAGTAGTAGTAGCAGTAGTAGTAGTAGCAGTTGCAGTAGTAGCAGTAGTAGCAGTAGTAGTAGTAGCAGTAGCAGTAGTAGCAGTAGTAGTAGTGGCAGTAGCAGTAGCAGTAGCAGTAGCTGTAGTAGTAGTGGTAGTAGTTGTAGTAGTAGTAGTAGTAGTAGTGGTAGTAGTTGTAGTATTATTATATTATACTGATCTGAACTCCCTCTCCCTCTTCAGAGCTGGCTGCACTCTGAATGTGAAAGACTTCAAGTCCAGCTGGAGGAGTGGAGTGGTGTTCCTGGCGGTGCTGTACGCCCTGCGGCCCGACCTGGTGGATCTGTCCAAGGCCAGGACCAGAACCAACAGGCAGAACCTGGAGGAGGCCTTCCGCACCGCCGAGAGAGAGCTGAGGATCCCCCGGCTGCTGGAGCCTGACGGTACGGAGCCGAGCTGCTCAGGAGGGGGTTTGTGTCAGTGTAGCAGGACTGTCCCGACCTGAGTCACTTTTATAGCCAAGAAAAACAGCGTACAGGAATTTGTCTCTGTAACGCTGTTGGAGAGGCATTTTAAAATGGTAATCAGGAAGATAATATTTTTAAAGTTGGTGGGCGGTACTGTGACGTCTTCTCCTGTTGATCCAAACAAACCTCTGTTGCTGCTGCTGCTGGTGTCGTGCCAACATTTTTTATCCCTTAAAAATACTTTTCCCCTGGTGGTGTGTTTCTGCCTTGATTTCACACCAGAGAAGAAAGCAACAAAGTCATTTTGATTTTTGTGGATGTTTTCCTATCGCTGGCTCTTCAAATGGTAAAACAACATTTGGAAAACATTTCACAAGATTACAAAGTAGCCTACAGAAAGTAATCTACCTGGTTGCCTAGTAATAAACGAGTATCATCTTACTATCTCAACCCACAAGGAAGTCAGCTATAAAGTTTACTTAAGCGTGTTTCCCCCGTGATCATTTCCTTGTGCAGTGGCAAAACAAGAACACACACAGAATAGTGTGTTAGAGTTTCAACTACTTAGTCCCACAGCTCATACTGACACACACCACCTGGCCAGCTGCACTTTTTTGATTCAAGAATCTGTCTTTTCCATATTTTGACATTGTTTCCTTGGTCTCTGCTGATGTCCACAGGCTTGATTTCATCTTGTTATTGAATTGGTGAAGTGCAGAAACTTATGTTACATGGTAGCTATGAACTAGATCTTTAGTTATTATCAATATTACAATATAGTGAGAAAGTAGTGAGGATGAGAAGTGTGTGGCAGGCGGGTCTGCTTTGATCATCAGTGGGAATCCTAGTGGCAGATATTCCCACAGTCCGCTGTGGTCGAGCTACTGAAAGTGCGTCAAACTACATCAATAGGTATTGTAGATCTAAAAGTTAAAACTGAATTTAAAAGAAATACTGCAAGCGGTTTTCTAACTGCGATATCTGTCAAAATAATTCCAGTAGGATATTCAGTATATATCAGTGTTGTGTATATCAGTGTGTGGTTGGCCCGGCCCACTGTTGGATGTTTTGTGGCAGTGTGTCCAAAACAGAATCAGAAAGTACATTTTATAAAATATAATAGACATGAGATTTATCCAAGTAGAATTAAAGCTGTAATCGCTGCCAAAGGTGTTTCTGCAAAGTACTGAGTCAGGAGGTTGAATACATATTTATATGAGATATTAGAGCATTTCAGTTTCAATAAATTTGCAGAACCCCCCCCCCCAAAAAAAACAAAAAACAAAAACAACAACAACACATTTTCACTTTGGGATTCTGGGAATTTTGTGTAGATTGTTGAGAAAAAAATCTGAATTTAATCCATTTTGATGCAGACTAGCCACATGTCGCACTTGTTCTGACTTATCAACCTATCTTTCCTTCATCTTTTTGCGCTATTTTCCTCTGGTTAGTCTCTACTGAAGTCCTTTCCTCAGCCTGGAGCGTTTCCCACCACGCCTGTTGGTCAGTACAGAGACGAAACACTCCGTGGCGATTACTTTCTCATCCCAAATATGATTCATCCAATTTCGTTCTTCACTGGCACCAACTGATGTGGCGCCACGTGAATCTGTGTGAGTCTGAGCAGAGTGCAGCTGGGTGTCGTAACTGTGCGGTACCCAGCATGCCTCAGGGCGAGGGGGATGACGGTCGGACGGTCTGCTGACTCGCTCGGTGGTTGTTTGTTTCAATTTTATATGAAGCCCTCGCTTGTTCGGCCTTGTCGTGCCTGTTAGCCTGTCAGTTCATTACCAGATTTCATCAGTTTTGGAGCCTGAAATGGTTCAGAGAAAGCATTTAAACTTTCGCTCCTCAGCTTCCAATATCAAATCGAAGAGCTGAGCTTGATGTGTCAGCGTGTTTGACCTGAACTCTTGGCAGTAGTTTTGTAGTGTGAGATTGATCATGGAGAACTGTGATCTGGATGCAGATGTGGACGTTCGGGACCCTGATGAGAAGTCCATCATGACCTACGTGGCTCAGTTCCTGCAGTACTCCAAAGACCTGCCGGTGCCAGAGGAAGACATGCAGGTCTGTATCTCATTCTTTGCCTTACTCATTTTCAGTTTGATACCAATATCAAGTGCAATATCTAAAAATGCAATACTACTACAAAACCACGGTAAACAAGAACAACCACAATTGACTTTGAAGCAACGTTTGCAAGGCGGTTTTGACACCTGACACCAGTTTGCCAACCAGTTTAGATGGACTGGGATCCAGTTGAAGACATGGTGGACTGTTTGATGCTGTTGCCATGTTTTCAGCTTCTTCTTCCTTCAATCAATAACTTTATTGTCCTCTCCTCTCCTCTCCTCTCCTCTCCTCTCCTCTCCTCCTCTCCTCTCCTCTCCTCTCCTCTCCTCCTCTCCTCTCCTCTCCTCCTCTCCTCTCCTCTCCTCTCCTCTCCTCTCCTCTCCTCTCCTCTCCTCTCCTCTTTTCCTCCCAGACACAATACCTGACTCCTCCTAAAAGTCTTTCTCCTGTCAACCTGCCTGTTCACTACACTCCTGCTATTTCTGCCTCACCTCTGCGACAGGTATCCCCCCCCCCCCCCTCCCCCCCCCTCCCCCCCCCTTCCCCCGCCTCACTGTTTCACCTCTCATTGTTTCACCCTTCATCCCAATGACCTTCCTTCCTCCCTGTGTGTTGAGAGACATCCATTCATCTTTGGATCCACTGAGTCAGATTTAGTACTAACACACGGGCTTCATTCCAAATTGTGATACCCACCATTTTGACTTTAACAAAATAATTATTATGTTATTAGTTACTGGACATCAGGGCTTTTGTACAAATATAACATTTTAGAGGATCGGATAGAGCTGGGAATTTCAGGTAATGCATTTTTCTCAAACAATAAATAAGTAAATAAGTAAGTCGTTAAATAAATGGATAAATGAATAAATGAATAAACAAACAGATAGATAGATAAACAAACAAATTAACACATAAATAAATGCATAAATAAATAAGCAAATAAATGAAACCATTCATATTCACCTGTATTATACACTTTATAGAGCACTTCATCAAAACGGTGTTACAAGACAAATACAAATATAAGCAATAAATAATAACATGAAATGTGAAAATTTGACTAAAGTCCATATGATTTCCTGACTTTTGTCTGAAACCTGCTTCATCAGTGCCACAGCAGCCTGTCATTAGTTTGTGGTTTAAGAAGAAGAGCAGCAGTGATGGTTAGTGATTGTCAGCAGTGTCGTACGTCGTAAATCAGCCTCATCAAACCTTTGTACCACCCGCAAACAAGTTTAGATTTCATTGCTGACAATTATATCTCTTAAAGGCATGCCAGGAAACTTGTTTAGTGGGACCGCAGTGCATCTGCTTTAAAAAAAAATCATTCAATTGCTCAAAGCCAAGATTACCTTCAAATCACATGGTGGTTCAAAACAGGACTGATCATGCCGTTTCGGACTAGTTTGTCCTGTTTTCTGGGAGCAAATCCAAAGCCGCAGGAGGGCGTGTTCCCCCGCCTGCCTCCCAACACAAGAATGAGGCGCAGAGCGGCTGAGCAGCGCTGAGATCTGCTGGTATCAACTGTCAAGTCATGCCAGATCCGTCACGGCGGACACAGACCCGTCAACTCAGGTTTCTGACAAGGCATCGGGACGTACAGATGTAGCCGTCGTAGAAATCTGAGTTTTTAATAGTCTTGCTGCTGCTGCTGCTGCTGCTGCACCCCCACGAGGAATTTCTGTAATAATCCTGCAGTACTTATGTAGGATCAGATGCAGAGTGGTGTTAGAGTCTGGAAAACCTTCTGGAAAGGTTTTGTCCTAACATGAGATGTCAGCCCATCTGAAAAAAGAGACACTCTTACGTAATGCACAAAATCAAAACAAATGATTGTTTTTAAAGGTAATAGGTAACTGAAGCCTTCATGCTATTACACACTGCATTCTTTATGTTTTAGAGGCAGTGAATGATGCAACATTTTGGAAATGGACTCCTAAAAAGGTGCAATTAACCTCCAGTTTGAGGAGAGTTCCCCAGTTCTCCTGGGTGCAGATACACAGGACTAAAGTTCAATAAAAACCTCGTATGAACTTGAACTTCTCTCTGCCAGTTTGATCACATGCAGCGTTCCCACACTCCTGGAAAACCTGGAAAAATTTTAGAATAATACTTTCCAGGCCTGGAGAAGTTCTGAAAAATTATAAAATGGAGAAAAGGTTTAGAAAAGTCATGAAAGTAATTATTTTTCTTGAATACTGTCAAATGGCCCGCTCCCTGTTGGAGGAAGATCTTGTTGGTCGCTGATTGTTTTTTGTTAATGCTTAAAGTTAGTGTAGTTTATCGTTACTTTTTAATTCAGTCTTATTCAAATTTGGTCATGGAAATTTGAAAAGGGATCATGGAGAAGTCGTGGAAAAGTTTTGGGAAAGTGTGTGAACTCTGAGAGACTACAGCTGTTCTGTCACTGAATTACATCATAACAACACATTTAGTATCTTCATAGTTTTTACACAGGCTCATTCACCCCTGTCTGTGTGTGTGTGTGTGTGTGTGTGTGTTCTCTGGTCAGGCCCACCTGCTCCAGCCCAGATCAGATCAAATCAGATCAGCTTCTTATGATATAGCTGAGCCAACCAGAGCTGCAGCGGTAAACATCTATTTACTGTTCCTGTCCTTAAGGCTTCTGCCCTACTCTAATAAAGCTAAAAAAAAAACACGTCTAAACCAAACCTAGAGTTTATAACCCGGGCCGCAAAATTGACCCTGACAAATTATTAACCAAACCTGGATAAGAGCAATAGCTTGGACCAAAAACCTGAACCGGCCAACAACTAAACCGCTATTTTTCACTTTATTTTTAAGTATTTTAAGAGTATTTCACTTACACCATCTTCAGCTGTGTTCTTGAATTTGAACCCAAACCCAAATTCAAGCAAATATGTGGGAAATTTGGCTCTAACCCCATCATGATCAAATTAGAAACACTAACCTGGATAGTTGAAATCCTCAGAGAGGTTTAGACAATTTCCCACTGCAAAAGGGAAATGATTTCCACTGCTGGCTTTTGGCTAACATGACGGCACGCTGAGCACCAAGCAGCATCAGGTTTCTGATCCAGAAGAGAAGGGAAGAGGCTGATGATTTCATTTTCACTTCATTTTAGTCTCTATTTACCAGTTCAGTCTTCTTGTTCTTTGTTTTTTTTCTTTTGCGGTGAGATGTTTTTATAAACCCTTTGTGGTTTCTTAACCTCACCTGCATACTTTCATGTTTATCTTCCCTTCTTCTTCCTGTGTTTTATCCTTTACATGCGCAAAAAAAATCAAAGTTTAACTAAACGCTGAACTAAACAAGACCTTCACCTGCATCGCCCATCCTGACTAACCCCGACAAATAATCATTTAACGTCTTTTAATAAAATAAAAGTTTGATGAATGAATGAGATTGAAACAATGAATGAGTGAACGAACGAACACTGTAGCCTTGAATTTTGTCGCTCGTCTTCAGCCAATAACTCTATTCTCTACATTCTGCGTTGCCAGGCGACACCCAATCAGAAGGCGCAGGAGGTGACATGCTGGCTGGCGCAGGCCTACGAGGAGCTGCTGGAGGGCTGGGACTCCACCGAGGGAGAGAGCTACGCAGAGAGATACCATGTACGACTCCGGCTAGCTCCCATGAAAATATTTTGTATTAAAACACTCTTTAAAGGTGCCATGTGTAGCATTTTTAAACATCAGTATGTCACTGCCAAATGAATTGTGATACCTTGGTATGTTTACCATAAACAAATGAGACCATGGTGGATGATTGACAGCCTCTATCTCACAAACTGTGGTCCTGTTAGAGTTGGTGTTTCTCAAAATGAAGACATTTCCAAAAACTGATGCAAAGAGGATGTTTTGTGCCATAAAGCAACCAGCACTTTTCCTGCCAAATTCAACCTGGTGTAGAAAATGGGAAATTGTCTTGTTTGTTTATGGTAATTATACTAATTTCTCAAAATTAACGTGGTAATGATTTATTGATGTTAAAAGGCTACATGTGTTTTTTTTTCCTGCAGGTGTTTCAGACCTTCGTGGTGTCCTTTAACGAGCAGCGGCGCCCCGTGATGCCGTTGTTGACGGCGATGAAACGAACCCAGAAACTGAGCGAGGAGCAGCGGGCGCTCAGAGAGGCGTGGGACGCCCTCGCCGAAAAGGTCGGTTCCTCTCGAATCTGTGGTTCCTTCAGACCACAGATTTGGTCTCACTTTATTTATTTTTTTATCTTTAATTCACTTTGATGGTAAACCCATCAGATAATACCAATAAATCCATCTTCATGTATGTATGTCTATATGTATATACGTATTAAGGTTAGACAGATATATCGGGCCGATTGATCTTTTATTACATATTGAATAGCAGCCTGTCATGTCGTCCACCTCCGATGTGATGGAGGTTTCTCCCTGATCACAGCTACAGAAACAAAAACCTTAAAACCTGACAAACCTGAATTTTCTTTACACATTTTATTTATTTGTTTAATTCTTCAATAATGTTTTTTTTTTGTAAATGAATTCTTCATTTAAAGGCAGTAATGCTGCAAACGCAAAAATAAATAATTTCATTAGTCCGACTTTCAATGCCGGAGAGTTTTAGTGTCCCATGATGCTCTAAATGCTGTTTCAGAGGCTTTTCCACCCTGACAGGAATACAATTCTAGGGGGAAACACAAAATCCTTAAAATTTTTTGGGATGAAAATGGTACAATTCTGAAAATGAATATCAGCACAAAATATTGGCCATCAGCAGCTTCAATCAAAAAATATCGGCATCGGCATCGTCCAACAAAACCCCATATCAGTCGAACCCTAGTATGTACGTACAGTATCTATCTGTCAATCTACGTCTCTATCTTTCTACCTCTATCTATCTATCTACCTACATACAAATTTCTCCATTCATCTACCTCTCTCTCTCTCCCTCCCTCTCTCTCTGTTCGTTCAGCTGCGTGAATACAAGGTGGAGCTGGATGTGAGTCTCCCGGCCCCCCTGGACTCGGTGGCCCGCTGGCTGCTGCGGGCGGAGGGGGCGCTGGGCGAGGAGGAGGGCGACCCACAGGACCACGGCCGGGCCGCCGACGACGCCAGAGAGAAACAGGAACTGCTGAAGGTGACCGGTCACTTCAGTCAGGCCTTAACTCACTCACTTTAATCACAGTAAATAGGATAATGCGTCTACACTACCAGTCAAAAGTCTGGACCCACCTGATTGAATACTATGTTTCTCATTCTCTTAAAGCCATTTTGATCTAAAGGCTCATGCTGAAATGCTTGAAATTCGTTTCTTAGACAAATATAAATAGTGAAGTTGATCCGATGTATGAATTTCTTTCCAAAGCCTTTGCCTTTCCATCAAGGCAAAGGGCGGCTACTTTAAAGAATCTAAAATATAAGATAGTTTTGATTTGTTTAACACTTTTTTCGTCACTACATAATTCCATTTGTGTTATTTCGTAGTTTTGATGTCTTTACTGTTATTCTAAAATGTGGAAAATAGTAAAAATAATGAAAAATGTGTGTGTCCAAACTTTTGACTGGTAGTGTACATGCTTTCAATTTCCAGGCTAGTTTCGGCACCTCACCTATCCTACCTAATCTTCCAATATTACTCAGGATACTGAAGTATTCCACACTCTTAACAAAAAGGGCAAACTGGGTTCTTTATTATGATTTACCAGGTTTCTGTTTGGACCAATCAGAGGGTTCTTTCGGTCTTTACGGTTCCATATAGAACCACTACACTAACCAGAGAACCAGAGAGGAACCCTCCTGTTTCTACTAAGAACATATAACTCAAAACGCCATGTCTTCTTTACAGTAGCAGGGATAAGTTTGTATCTGTTTAGTAGAAACTCAAATATTATGGATAATATTTGGATTTCATTCAATAGTGACATGTGATAGCTGGAATATCCCAATATTATCCAGGATACTGCTACTACTGTTACTGCTACTACTACTACTACTACTACTAATAATAATAATACATTTTATTCCTATAGCACTTATCTAAAAGCAAAGTGCTGTACAGGAAGGCACAAAAACAAGAATAGTAAAGTACATAATGAGGAAGTAAAAACAAGAAGTAGAAGCAAGAGAAACCACATCATAAGAAGAATAAATCGATGCGTAAAATGAAATCAGATACAAGAAAACATAAGAAACATCACAAGATTGAAAATGGGCAAGATCAAAAACACTTTAGTAAATGATTTATCAGATGACACTGACTGAGCAGGACGTTCCACATTAAGGATGTAAAAACCCCTATCCAGAATAATCACCTTATTTGAGTATAGTTGAAGTTGAAGATATTTGTGATCTGGATATGAAGATGTCTTTGTGCACTCATTCAGCTTTACTATAATCTGGATATCCTTGCTTCTTTTGTAAGGTGTTGAAATATGGACTGCCATGGATGGAAAACATGATAATTTTGATTGATATTGAAATCTAAATGTGCCTGTAAGGTTTGCCTGGAGGAGATGCCCCAGCAGGTGAAGACCTTCCAGATGTTCCAGAACGTGGACGAGTACGGAAACATGCTGGTTCCCACGGACAAGATGGAGGAGATGAAGAGGAGGTGAGGCTGCTGGCTTTCTGCCTGCTTCCCCTCCACGGACCTGATGGTCTGGGTCAATAACAGTGTACAGTCCATATGTGCAGTCTTTGAATTGATCATCTGCAGCTATATGCAGTGGTGGAAAGGGTACTACAATGTCCTACTCCAGTAGACGTACTGTTACTTTGCTGATATTTTACTTAAAGGGGGGGGGGGTATCCTAGGATGTGGCAATTCTTAGTATTTCTGGTGATTTTGGTACTTGGAGGTGTGAAGTAATCACAGTAAAAAAATTGAATCATGTTACTATGCCGTTTCCCCACAGTCACCAACTATAAGACACGCCCCCTTGTACAAGCCAGTCAGATTTTGCTCCAGTTTCTATGTAGACACTGGACTGTCTGAAATCGACCAATCAGCGCTAAGAGGAGGGCGGGCCTTCCAGAATGGCCAGCCAATCAGAGCAGTAGCTCATTAGCATAAGAACCTGCTTATGTAAAACGACCTATTTTCTTGTAGGTGGGAAACAAACACTGGGAAGTGAATAGCTAAAGCTATAACTAAACGATTTTTACTGAAAAAAAACTTCACAGATGTATTTTATAGACACCAGGTAATTATATAAAATTGCGGAAAAAGCAAATGATACCCATCCTTTAAGTAAAAGTAAAACTACCGTAAAAAGTGTCTCCTTTAAAATGTCCTCAGAGTAAAATTTACTTAGTTACTTTTTTAGAACAGAGAACGTTGTTAGCTGTGATCTTTTCCATGTGATTTTAAAAGGAGAGAGGACAGAGTTCAAACTAGACTCTTTTAACTGCAAACATTAGAAATTACAAAATAAAGTGCAGAAACAAAGTAAAGTCAGATCACTCTTCTCACTGTGAATGGATCCACAGTTTGTCAGTTTACGTTGATCCAGTTTCTGTTGCTTATAGATAAACAACAAAATGTGTGCTCTGTAATAGATATGATTTAAAATGTAGTGAAGTACGATACTTTAGTAAAAACGCACTTAAGTAAAAGTATTACTGACTAAAAAATACTCAAAAAAGTACACAAAAAAGCTACTCAGTTACAGTAATGTGAGTATATTTAATTCATTACTTCCCTTGGCTACATGTCCTCGCAGTAAGTGAATGCACATCCAAATGTCATGGGTGGGAGTCCGATCTGAACTAAGAAAATTGACAAAAAGCATTGACAAAAAGAGAAAACATTTATCAAAACACAGGACTTTATATAACTGTCCCATATGCTAATAAACAGGATTTTTAACCATCGCTGTGGTAGGACAGGTTTTGATTTGCAGACGGAGGCAGTTCCAGAAACTAAAACCAGAAAAGCAAAATGAGCTTCGAGCTGCAGAGCTTTTCACACGGGGGATTATTATTATAGTGGTATTTTAAGAATGCTGATTATGAATCAGAGTAACATGAGATTTGAGATATCCAGGGGCAGTGGCATTTATAACATGATACATATGATTAAGTTTCATGTTGTTCAACTCAGAGTTCAACAAGAAGTTTGTTGTCTTGATTTCTTTTGAGGTTAAATATTTTTATAAGCTCTTTGTTACTTCATCTCACCTGCACAATTTCAGTTTTTTGCTGTGTTTTTTCATTTATACGTGCAAATATAAACCTTTTTGCAGTCCTCAGGTTTATTTCTCTGTGTCATCATCTTCCCACGCTCATCTTCAACTGTCTCCACCAGGTTTACCAGTGTGAGAGTGACTGCTAAGTACCATGGGATCAAGCTGGAGTACCGGGAGCACCGCCACACGGTGCTGGATCTGCTGGGGCAGATCAGGACCAAGCTGCGGGTCTGGAAGAGGCCCTACCTGTCCCCGGAGGCCGTCAGGGTGCTGCTGCAGGAGTGGCATGTACGTAGTCTTCATTCAAAATCAACATCTTGGAAAAGCACTGTGGCTTGATTAGGTCTGGGTATCGAGAACCAGCTCCAAGTTAGCTCCAAATTGTCTAATTCACCGGAATCGATAAGCCACCGCACTAACGATACCTCTTATTGATCATTAAGAATGTTTAACAGCTGGATGCTTCTGGAGTAACATCGCAACAACCTTCTGACCCCTTCGGTGTGCTGTCAATCACAAACAATGACACCCGAATTTCCCCTAGGGGATCAATAAAGTGCATCCTTATCCGTATCCTTATCCTTAATTTGACTGCTCCACCTCATGTCCATAGAACATACAGTGAGTTAGGTAGCACAGCTGTGGCAACTTTCTACAGAACAACAGAAGTTGCTGGAGACTGTTTCTTTAGAGTTTCAAAAACTGCAAAAAAAAAAGACTTAAGAATAAAATTCTCTAAACAGCGTAATCCAAGTGTTCTGAAGCCAAGCGATTGCACGGTGGGTCCAAAAGTCCAATATTTACCTCATTATCTCCACACTTGTTCTGCATCGCGGCAAGGTAGAATGCGCTTGAATGACCCAATAAATACAGTGGTAAATATTTTGTTTTGTTCAGTGATGTTGACCTCCAATTACTTTCGTTTTTTCACTTGCTCTTTGACATGCCAAATGTGCCTTAGCTGTTTTGAAAAGTAATTATGAGACAAAACTAACTCTATACAGCAATGCCTTTCTTGAATAATAAAACAAAGTTAAACAGCATTAAAGCTGTATGTAATCTTTTACCCCTGATAAACGGATCAATGAGAAGAATCGAAAATGGCACCAGAATTCGCATTATGGTAGCCTAATGGTTAGAGAAGCAGGCATAAGACCAGGAGGTTGCTAGTTTGAATCCCCAGATCAGCTGGGAAAATGAGTAACGCTCTCTCCTTGAACAACTAGCATCAAGTTGCCCTTGAGCAAGGCACTTAACCTCCAATTCAGTAGAGCTGCTCAGTGGCCGACAGTAGAAGACTGTTGTTCTGTGTACAACCAGGTGTGAATGTGTCTAAAGTCTTAAAATCGAACACGTTGCCTCATTCAAATATGTGTGTATAGTCACTGTGCTTTGTATTTTACATTTACTAAACACAAGATGTTAGCTGGAGATGTAAACAGAGACAATCCACTGGAAAAGGAAATGGAGATGTTATCTCGCAAGGCAACACGACCGCTCATGTGATATTTGGTGATTGATGTGCGATAATTCAACTAGTTCAGCCAGCAAGCAAACTGGCTTTCTGTTTGTGCAAAACAGCAGAATTTTGTTTCCACAGCAAGTATACTGGCAGCCTAACTGTATGAATGTGAGGATGATAATTTTTTTTACGATCTAAATTTTAGTGTGCTGAGACTCTGACTCTACTGTTCTCCATACTGTTTTTCTTTCCACACAGGAGCTGGTAAATAAGCAGGAGCTCCCTTCTCTGTTGGAAGCAGCCCTTCATAAGCTGAAACAGATTTCTGGGAAATATGAAAGCAAATCCGCCCTTGGTGAGTGTACTGGGACTCTAGATGGATTAAATTCCCTCCATCTGACTCTTCCTCCACCTTAACTAATTGATTCAGAGATCAATAGGAAGCTCACTCTTTTTGACCTTTACCTGAATGAACAGACTTAACAGACTTAATACATTTGTTGGCTGTTTGTAGCTTGATTGACACCTTGCCTAGGCGTCTTCATACTGTGTAAATCAACATAATGGAAAAATGTGAATGGATAGATCATGCAAATTCATTTGATTGACTGACTGAGTTACTGACTGAGCGCCTGGCTGCTCCTCAGCTGCAGACTACAACCATGTGAGTCGGCAGGTGAGGGAGCTGGAGGAGGAGACCGCCGTGGTTCTGGAGGGAGTGACCGCAGCCAAGAGCACCATGGGAAGGGTGCTGTCCGCCTGGGACTCCTACAGCGACTGCCTCAGCTCCCTGCAGGCCTGGCTGGAGCAGGGATCTGCAACACACACACATGGCCAGAGAGCAGAGGTATAAACACACAGAGAGGGGAGAGATGGACAGACAGCTGCTCTGGAGGCAGAAATAATCTCATTGTTTGAGTTAAACCTCAATGGGTTGAGCCAAAGAAACACAGTCAGCTTTTTTGGAGTGCATGTTAGCTAACTGGCAAACTTGAATGGAAAGAAGGAACTATAAAAAAATATAAATGACTGACTTTTTCATTCTTTTTCATTCATTCACGACCACGGCATTCATGATGTTGGAAGGTTCAGCAGCTAGCTAACTAACTTACCTAGATAGCTATAGGCTAGTATGGCTAGTTTGAACTTGAAGCTCAGCTAGCTAACTAGCTAACCTAGATAACTTAATGACTAGATTACATTTTTTCAGTTAGTAGCAGAGTGCTAGGCTTCATAATATTATCTGCCTCCTCTCTTACCGCTTTTCTTTTCACTCTTAGGTTACTTAGCCAGGAAAATTTTGATTCCTTGGCTCCGCCCATTGAGGTTGAACTCAACCAATCAGATTATTTCTGGCTCCAGAGCAATTTTGCCTCCGGGAAATGGTTGTTAAACTAAAACTCTTAATCCGTGAGCACGTATCACAAAAGATAGTGAGATAACACACACTCACAGACACACTCATCCCTCCACACACACCAAACTATTCCTCATCTCTTTTGGTAACACCGTTATATTGATGTTTTTGTGTAGGTGACATCAGAGGCCATGGCAGAGTGGGGCTCCCGCCAGGCCCACCTGAACGAGGTGGGGAACTTCCTGATCGAGACGGCGGACCCTCAGACCAGCAGGAGCCTGGCAGAGGAGCTGCGCAGACTCAACATGCACTGGGCCGAGTTCGTCAAGAGAACCACATTTGTAAGTTACAGCATGGGGGGGGAAGCCTGAAGCGCTCTGAGAAGCAGTAGAAACTGATGAGAAATAGTAAATCAGGAGCTCTTTGATGGGATGTCATTCAGTTTGCCTGTGGTGATTAAAGTGGTAATTGGTGGTTTATTTATTTTAGCGACATTTTTGGTGCTCCTCATTCCTCATTGCTGTAGTGTTTCTGCACTGCACTTCCCAGAGATCACCTGTCAATCAAACAGTGTGGGCGGGGCTTGGATTTTCTGTTGATGCAGTTTGAGTTTCTCTTTTCTTTGTCTGTTCAGGCTATCGCTGCTCATGCTAACTACCCAGTTCTTCTATAAACCGGAAGCGTAAAACGCATCACTTCCTGTGCGGCACAGGATTTTTCCCAGGAAAGAGCTACCAGACACCGGCTGTTTAGAACAGACAATGGAAAAGTTTTCATGAACTGGATATAGATATATATCCAGTCCATAGATATATATGTTGACCTAATGATTTCATTCTATTCTGTTTTATAGCTAGTCACATTGTTAGTGCTTTTTTGTTTTGTTGTGTTTGTCAGGTTGCGTCAGGTTTCTGGAATTTGAAGCTGAGATTCTCTTATTGTTGCAGTTACTCTCACACCCTCATAATGACGGGCTTCAAGTTTAAATGTGCTGCCCCACCTTTGCTTTTGTGTTTAGGCAATTATAAAAGGTCTTATAGTCTCTGATTATGATGTATTGTCATGCAGCTTTAATTGATTTCTCAAGTTGTACATCTTCAGGGCTGGGAAGGTGTTATCATTACCTCAAGGACTTATTTTAAGATATGTTCAATTATTCAATCAGACTGTAGTGTTGTGTTTACAGCTGTAGCCACCAGTGATATTTCCTGTACTCCTGTACAAGTATAGGAAATACGTGTCCATAAAAACTCAGTATACTCAGGTATTAATCACTCATAGACCAACTTGCACGCGTTTGCTTTGTACTCTGGATTGTACATTTGTAAATCTGTAAACTGCAAATCTGTCAATAACCGTTGAAGTGAACATTTCAATACCATCCATACAGACTATCATTAATGTTATTTTACTTTTATTAATGTCCTTTATCACCTGTTTTTTTCACCAAGCTCCACTTTTAATTATTACAAACTAAAAAGATAAGGAATTCAAACAAGTCTATGAGTGATTAAGTATGCAGCAAACCTGTAGTTTTTCTGTGTGAAATTCTGTTTTTCTCTGTTATCTTACAGTCCAAACAGGTTTCTGATTGGGCTAACAAGTAAAAACAAGTTTCTGTAATCTATCTGATTATTGTGCTTCTTCTTGTAACACTGTGTTATCTAACTCTCTATATAACTCTTTACTTGTGCTTGCTCCAGGCCAGTGCGGCTGAGCCCAGCGCTGACGTCCAGTCCAGACCCCAAGACCTCCAGGCTCTGATCAGAGAAGCCACGCTGATCCTCAAGGAGCCTTTGGAGGTGATGGCAGGTCCTCTACGCACCTACAGGAAGAGAATACAGGTGGGACTGATGGATAGATAAATCATTTCTTTCCTTGACACAGAGGAATAGAGTCATAATTCTACTTGTATTAATTGAACTTGACTCTTAACTCTAACTCGGCTCCAACCAGATAAATATCACATGGACAATTTCAGAGGCTGGGGAAAAAGGCGATATAGTGTATAACGTTTACCCTGCACTTTCCAAATTACATTGTCATGTTATAGTATTTTATAGTATGTTATGTAAAGGGTTATGTACAGCAAGCTGGTCATTATCATACAATAAGCCCCGACTGTGAATCAAAACCCCAACATGAAGCGAGACTCCCTGTATGTTACCCCGCTTATTACGTGGTTATTACCAAAGACATTAATCATTTGACATGAAATATTGATTCAAATTGATTTTATTACAAGCAAAAGTAATAATTTGGCACAAGTTAATTTGATTAGAAATCAACACAATTGATCAGACGTCTATGAAACAGTGGTGTGTTATTCAGAAATAACAGACATTAGAATGCGATCATTGGCCAGTCAGATTTGAGTATTCAACAAAAGCTGTGTATAAAAGTATAGTATATTTAGTATATTATATATATATATTATATAATATATTATGCTGTAGTATTGTAGTAGCGTGTATGTTGTACACTGTCATGATAGCTTTACTATAAATGATCAGATAGATCTTTGCAGAAATGACATTGTCTTTCTGCCTCTCAGTTCATGATGAGGAAGATAAAGGAAGTGGATCTGGATGCTCTGGATCCGTCCCCAGAATGCTCAGCAGACCAGTTACAGAAGCTGAAGCTGGCCACACCTGAGGTAAGGATGACCCCTTCCCTCTTAAACATTTACACAGCTATGTTCATAAGTGTTCTACTCTTTCTTTACCATTTGCTCCAGTGTTTATCATATTTTGTAACTAAATAGAAACTAACAGCTCCCAGTTGTGACTGTGTGTAAATGTGTGAATGCTGCAATAAGAGCAGGCATTATCAGGGGTGGAAGCGGGGGGGTGGGGGGTGCAAGCAACAACATCTTTGCAACAGGATTTAGGAAATGTGGTCTTAATTTTGAGAAACACTAACACTAACAATACCACTGGCATGACATAGAAGCTATCAATCGCTTCGACCATGGTCTCATTTGTTTACAGTAATTACAGTAATTATACCAACGCATCACAACTAATTTAACAATATTTTGATGTAAAAAAAAAAATGCTACACATAGCACCATTAAAATGAAAGTAGTTCATCAAACTTGAGCAGTGCTTGATCTGACCAATAGTGCTTTTGTGATGGTTCAGTTGTCTGTCAAGCAAATTAAACACACAGTAGTTGATTTTTGATACAATATATTATTGCATATTTGTATATTTGTCCAGGATCTTCTTGCATGAGCCTCGTATTTACAGTTTGTCCTGAGCATGTAATTTTGTGCGTTCATAACCCTCCGTGCTCTGTCTGTCCCTAGGTGATGCAGACCCTGTCCGAGGCAGAGCAGGTGTGTGCAGAGCTGCAGCACAGCGTGTCGGGTCTGGACAGCCGCCTGGCTGAGCTGCTGCACTGGGAGACGGAGGCCAGGGAGCTCTACCAGCTGCTGAAGGCTGCAGAGCGACAGCCGCAGCGGGGCCAGGACCCACGAGCCAGGGTAAGATCCAGACAGGCAGGCTGGACTGCTTGCCTTGTCAAGAATAAAATAGAATTGAACAGAAAAGGACAAATCTCCAAGCAACCGCAGCTGGCATCATCATATAGGTCCATTGGAGAATTGGTTGTGTGCAAAAAATTGCTAAATAACAAGCAAGCTACAAAAAGAGAGATACCTGAAGAAGATTGTTGTGGTTTGGGTGTAGATCAGTCCTATAATGTTCTAAGTAAAAGTGAACAGTCTGAGAAGGTACATTGTTTCTATATTTAGGTTACGATGACACAGTAAGCTGTCTTGTCTTTAGCCCTTGTCTTTAAATCCCATTTCCTCCCCCAGGTCTTGATTTCCCGTGGTCTACAGCTAGAGGGTCAGGTGGTGATGGAGGAGCAGGACCTGCAGGTGATGGTGATGACAGGGCAGAAGAACTCTCCCATCCAGTACCTCCACGCCTCCGCCATGCAGGACCGTGTGCGAGCTGCTGTTGCTCAGTCTCAGGCCAGTAGTCTTTTTTATTAAGGGAGAGGGCAGTCCATTGCATTTTGCGTTTTCCAACAATAGAAAAGCTGAAAGGGACACAAGGTAGGAGAGACACAGGAGAGAAGGTTTTGGGGAAATTGATCATAAGGCAGCAGGGATACATATGGTTCTAGAGGTGGGGGTTCAAATCCTATATCTGGGAAATAGCTGTTAAACTGTACTGATACATCTGCTGATACACCAATCTGGACACATCTTCAGTGATCAATAAAAAAACAATGAAACCACTTTTTAGACATTTGAAGTGGCTGGGAAGTTTAATTAAGCGCATCTTAATTAGTTCAAATATCTGAAACCTGTTTTCCCCAAGCTTAATAGGGAAGATTATTTTTTGTTTTGCTATGGGATAGATTATTACAGTATCTATTAATTAAAGGTAATGTGTGTGTTTCCTATTCCAGGAAGTAGTAGGTTTGCTCAGCAGCCTCGGAGCCAGGAGAGACAGAAGCAGAAGCCCTCCAGAAGAACCTCCTCCACCAAAAATCTTCATCCAAGCTCAGGAAGAGTTGGAGGAGACTCAACAGCGGAGGCTCTCAGACACTCTCTTAGCCACCAGGCAGCCAACTCAGCAGCCCCAGACACAGTCACAAGTTTCCCATCAGTACCAGGAACCCCTTGTGCCAAAGATAGTAGTGCAGGAGTACAGAGAAGAGAAGATGAGTTCTCCTCCGTTGCCATATGGCGTGGCTGAGGCTCAGCCAGAGATCCCAGCACAGAAACAACCACAGACACAAGCATTGATTCAGCAGCAACAGCAGTTGCAGCAAGAACAACTTCAGAGACAGACAGAACTACAGCAGCAACAACAGCAACAAGAACAACAGAGACAGAACGAACTTCAGCTACAACAACAGCAGCAACAACTCAAGCAACAGCAACTACAAGAAGAAGTGCAGCAGCAGGAGCTGATGCAGAAACAACAGCAACAACAGCAGCATCAGAGACAGCAACAACAGGTGCAGCAGCAGCAAGAACACCAGCAGCAATATCAAGCTCAACAACTTGAGACAACTAAGAGACAGGTTGAAACACAAGCCAAAGAGACACTAGGGGCCCAGAAACAGGCTCCACCTCAAAAAACAGCTGTACAGAAGCAGCCTCTAAGCTCCCAGGAGCTTCAGAGTAGAAAGGCTCAAGCCAAGAAGAACCGTCCCTGGCTCCAGAAAAAGGCCTCAGAACAGGCTACAACTCCGGCTCCTGATCTAGAACAGGATCCCACTCCAGCCCAGGCTCCTACTCCAACCAAGGCTTCTATTCCAGTACAAGCTGCTACACTAACACAGACGCAGCCACAGCCAGGAGAAGAAACAGTGACTGCAGTTCAAGTGGTTTCACAGCATACAGGAACTCCAAGGCCCCAACCTGAGGCACAAGCTAAGGCTACAGAACAGCCACAACAACAACAGCAGAAAGAGCAACGAAAACAGCAGCAACAGCAACATCAAAAACAAAAGCAAGTACAACTGCAACAACAACAGCGGCAAAAACAAAAACAAGAACAGCACCAGCAACAACCACAACAAAAACAAAAGCAACAGGAACAGCAACGAGCAGAACGACAACAAGCACAACAGAAACAACCAGAACAACCACAGCCTACTATGAGACAGGCAGAAGCACATTCAGCCACCAAGGCTAAAACCCAGACTATCACCATGGCTCAGCCTCAGCAGCAAACAAAGGCCCAAACTCAACCACAACCCCAAACTATGGTTCCCTCTCAATCTCAGCCAGTGACCCAAGCTCAAGTGCAAACCACAAGTCTGTCCCACACTACAATGCATAGTCAGCAGTCATTAGAGACCATGTCACATGCCAAGATGAGCCAAGGTCAATCACAGACACAGGCTCATCCACTGCCTCAGGGCCCCATGAAGACACAGTCATTCAGCCAGCCACAGCCCCAACTGCAGCTGCAGCCTCAAAGTCAGGCTCAGCCTCACACATGGTCCCCTGTCAGACCTCAGTCTCCTATGCAGCCACAGGGTCAGCTTCAGGCTCAAGCCCACATCCAAGCTATGGCCCAAGTACAGACATGGGCTCAAGTCAGATCTTCCTCCCCTATGCAGGCTCATGCCCAGGCCCAGCTGCAGGCTCAAATTCAGCCTCCTGTGCCATCCCATATTCAGCTCCGTAGTCATCCACAGTCATGGGCTCCAGTCAGGCCCCCTTCCCCTATGCCGACCCAGTCCCCCACACAGGCCCAGCCTCAAACCCATGTCCAACCTATGGCCCAGCCTCAAACTCATGCCCAACCGATGGACCAGCCTCAAACCCATGCCCAACCAATGGCCCAACCTCAAACTCACACTCAGCCCATGACTCAGCATCAAGCCCATGCCCTACCAATGACCCAGCCTCAAACCCATGCACAACTGATGGCCCAGCCTCAAACTCACACTCAGCCCATGACTCAGCATCAAACCCATGCCCAACCAATGGCCCAACCTCAAACCCATGCACAACTGATGGCCCAGCCTGAAACTCACACTCAGCCCATGACTCAGCATCAAACCCATGCCCTACCAATGACCCAGCCTCAAACCCATGCACAACTGATGGCCCAGCCTCAAACTCACACTCAGCCCATGACTCAGCATCAAACCCATGCCCTACCAATGACCCAGCCTCAAACCCATGCCCAACCAGTAGCCCAGCCTCAAACTCATGCCCAACATATGACTCTACATCAAACTCATGCCCAATCTATGGCTCAGCCTCACACCCATGCTCAATCTATAGTCCAACCTCAAACTCATGCTCAGTCAGTGGTCCAGCATCAAGGCCATATTGTCCAGGGCCAACTGCAGGCTTGGGCTCAAGTCAGAGCCTCATCCCCAATGCCAATCCAGCATCCCCAGGCTACAGTACAGCCTCATCTTTACCCCCAGGGTTACCCCCAGGCTCAGTCTTCACCCCAGCAGTGGGCCCCCAAACAAGAGCCACACAACCAGGCCCTCCCCCAGCAAAGGCATCCCCTTCCCCAAGCGTACACTCAGCATATGGGTCAAGTTCCACAAGCTCAGGCTTATCCAGCAGGTCAGGCTCCACCACAATGGGCCCCTGCTGGGCCCCAGCAAGGACCTCAGCAAGGACCTCAGCAAGCGCCCCCTGGGTATCCTCACATGGGGCCACCATACACTCAGTCTCAGATGAAGCCCCAAGCACAAACTCAGCCATGGGCTCAAACACAAGCCCAAATGAGGCCTCAGAGCCCCATGCAACAGCAGCAGCCTCAGATGAGACCTTATAATCTGGCTCATATGCAGACACAACAAGGCCAGGTTCAGCAACAGCCTTGGATTCAGGCACCGCCACAACTCCAGCCTCAGCCTCAGCCTCAGCCTCAGCCTCAGCCCCAGCAATATTCACATGCTCAACATCAGCCCCAAACTCAGCGTCACCCTCAGCCTATCCAAGCCCAAGCACCTTCTCAATCACAACCACAACGCCAGGTACATCCTCAGCTTCTTTCACAAGCCCAGCTCCAACCTCAGCTGCAGGCTCATTCCCAATCACACATTCAAGCACAGCCATCTGCCCAAGGAAAGCCCCAGCCCCAGTCTCAGCAGCCTCAGCCCAAGCCTCAGTTTCAGCAGCCACCACCACAACCCAAACCTCAGGCTCAGTCACCACCACAACCTGAGGCTCAGTCACCACCACAACCTGAGGCTCAGTCACCACCACAACCCAAGGCTCAGTCACCACCACAACCTGAGGCTCAATCACCACCACAGCCCAATGCTCAATCATCACCACAACCCAAGGCTCAATCACCACCACAGCCCAACGTTCAGTCACTGCCACAGCCTAAGGCTCAGTCAACACCGCAGCCCATGGCTCAGTCACCACCACAACCCAAACCTCAGGATCAATCACCACCACAACCCAAACCTCAGGCCCAGTCCCCACCACAACCCTTGGCTCAGTCACCACCACAACCCATGGCTCAGTCATCACCACAACCCATGGCTCAGTCCCCACCACAACCAAAACCTCAGGTCCAATCACCCCCACAACCCAGACCCCAGACCCAGCCACTTCCACAGTCAAAACCTCAACCCCAGTCACCTCCACAACCCAAACCTCAACAGCCCCAAGTCAAGCTCCTCTCCCAGCCCCATGTCCTGCCTCAGTCTCTGTCTGAGTCTCCAGAGCTTCGCATCAAACCTCAAGCCCTGGCCCAGGCGCCTCCCCAGGCCTACACAGAGGCTTATGCCAAGGCCCAGGCCCTGGCCAGGAATGGCTTTGAGGAGGCCAAGCACTGCCTACAGGAGCACATCCTGGAAGCCATCAACGTCTTCAAAGACAAATGTATATCAGCCGAGCAAGCATCGGTGAAAGAGGTAAACGTGATTATTGATCATCATTTCTGCAGTGTGATATTCGTCTCTAAAATAGTAACTTTCCAACTTTAAAGAAATAATCTGCAATATTTTCATATAACTAAGTATCTGTTTTGCTATTCTCTATCACTGATTGATATAACACAGTAGTGATTCAACCCATAGCCAGTTAATAAAAGCTTTTACATTTGCTGTTCTAAATTCCTGGTGTCTGGTAGGTCTTGCCCAGGAAAAGCAACAGCAGTTTCTTTGTAATAAATAGAAGAATTACCTGGGTAGTTAGCATGAGCAGCAATAACCACCATGGCTGAACAGACAAAGTGCCACCTATAGAAAAAGATGTCTGGCCACAGTACTGGCCACACTGTTTGATTGACAAGTAATCAGCAACAACAACACAGATCTTGTGGATTACCACTTAAAATTATTCATTTTCTCATCATTGTAGAATGATTGCAACTTACTCATCCAAACTTTGCTTAAGAGCTGAAGGAACCATAAAATCCATGTAAAGAAAAAGAAAGCATACACACAAGTCAAGAAGGCCATATAGACTAATAGCCCAGCAATAAATGTGAAAATTGTGTGACACTGTGACATCCTCAAAACGGGGAGATATTTCTCACAAAATATGCTTAAATAAACATACTCCTCCTCATGTTTCCAATTTCTCTTTCTAACTGAAATAAACTGTTTTACCCAGGAGCCAGTCTGCTCATTAAATCTGTGCCTGTCTCTTCTCCCAGGAGACTCTGAGGACCCTCGACCCAGAGTTACTGGAGGAGTTCCTGAGAGCGGCCGAGGGCATGGAGGCCTTCTGTACCCCCTTCCAGCTCCGAGACATGGAGTTCTTCACCCAGTCTGTCAGGACGCAGTGGGAGGTAGGGCACAATCTCACTGTGTGGGATTTTGATTTTAGAGATTTTAATTTCCGTTAATAAGGGAATGTTCACACCCGTTGCAAATAAATTTAATGAGACAAAAATGAACATATTTGAGCCTTCATCAGTGTTCTTTGGAATTTGAATGTGTCAGATATTTACATGTACATGTCTTGTAAAACATAAGTGTACTAAAACAGTGGTTGCTCAGCGTTTTGTACTTTCGTCAGTGTTTTTTTAAATTTGAATCAGCAATTTGATCGTGTCTTGTAAAGCGTTTCTGGACTAAACCTGTTAAGGCATCTTATGTTCTAACATGTCATGCTATTTTATTCGTTTCATTTTATCACCCAGGCCGTGAGAGCTGAGATTTCAGGCTTTTTGCAACAATTACGGTTTGCAGTAACAAGGAAAGACTTTAACACAGCTGCTCTGCAGTGTGAGAAGCGCTTAAGCTCCAGATTAGCAGGCAAAACACAGGTAGCCAAATTGCTCAAGCTAAACTCTTGACGGGTGTGCTTTGGTGGATGGGCAGGCAGCCAGCTTATCAGCTCTGCTTTTCTAACCTTTTTCCCCCTTCTCCTTTGTATGCCTTCATGGAGATTGTATCAAAGAGACTTGGTAAATGCAATCTTTCATTCTACCGTCTCAGTTGTTGAAATGTTGAAATTGTATACAATACAGTACAATATGATGCTTTGTATTGTCCTGAAGGTAATTTGGTTTACAAGGCCAGCACAGAAAACATAGTAAACATCATACACAATACAGTAAGCAACATATAAAACAAAATTAACAAGCTCAGATGAAATTCTATGTAATTATATGTAAAATGCAGTAAAACAGACATCACATAGCAAACTAAAGAAGAAAATATAATCTTTTTATTCTTTCTTTCTGTGGGCTGCTGCGGGGGTGGGTTGTGTGTTGCAGAATGTCTGGATTTGCACTGCCATTTAAAGTTTTTCTTTTCACCAAATGTGACAGGAACATGTATTATATGGTATTGGTAACGGTAATGGGTAAAATTCTGTCAAAAAAGAAACAGTTGTATAAAAAAAATCAGCTTTGAGTTGGCAGTATAAATCCTCTGGAAGTAAATGTATTTATAACCATGCCAGTGTGCTGACTGTCTCTGCTCTGTCAACATTAACCAGGCTTGCTTCTCGGCGGAGGGCAGCCTGGCCCAGGCAGGGCAGCACCTTGAGGCCCTGAAAGAGCTGTGTGACACCCTGAGTCCTGAGGACGC
Organism: Centroberyx gerrardi; assembly: GCF_048128805.1. NCBI lineage: Eukaryota > Metazoa > Chordata > Actinopteri > Beryciformes > Berycidae > Centroberyx > Centroberyx gerrardi. Next base: position 2,646,368 of record NC_136013.1, read on the forward strand.
CCACCGCCTGGCCCAGGCTCAGCTCCGGGAGTGTGAGAAGAGGCTGGCCGCCATCCAGCGTCAGTTCAGTGGAGACCAAGACGCACCACCCCCTGTTTCTGGGTGAGGCACTGAGGGGAGATGTTACTAATTTAGTGTACTTTAATGGTTATGTAAATGCCTTGCATTTTAAAGCTGCACTACACAAGATTTGTAAGTAGAAATACACTCCCATCTTAATCGCAGTGCCTACAACAGAGAATCCCATCCCTACTTTTTGAGAGGCTGTAGATTTGCTGTAGATTGTCTAACTTAATTTCAGGTGTTGGTATGGACACTGGTGGACAATCTTCTCCGTGTGCAGGAAATTCAAGAACAAAATACAAAACTCTCTCCTAAACAGCAGTGAGCGAGCGCGCCGTCCAGAGAAAGCTAGACTCACCAATGATGTCTGAATTTGAGTATTTTTCCACATTACCATCCACTCAGAAGACAAAATTTAGAAGTGCACAGTTTACTGATGTCGTATTAGATCATTTCTGAGTAATGAAGTCCTCCAAACTTCCAAAAACTCAAACACTTATCTTCCAATGTCTCTTGGGGCCGCCAAAGTGGGAGGTTATCTTGTGCAGCTTTAATTACATTGTAAATGTAATGTAAAAGTAATCATTTTATTTACATTGTGTTTCATTGTGGAAGTACTAGTAGCTGCTTTTATTGGTAGATTTCACTTGTCATTCAAATAACTGTAGCATCAATTCACAATTCACCAGCAAAGTTAATTAAAGACGGGTAATAGTTGATAAAATATGTTTCCCAGGATCCCTGCTGACCTCAGTCAGGATCAGACACAAAAGGAGCCAATGAAAGCTGCTGACAAACCTCAAGTCTCCACTGAGGTATGACTTACTTCCCTGGAAACTATACATGCATTTACATTAGAGTAAACCTTTTTTATCCAGGGAAAGTTTGCTGAGCATGCTTGTTCTTCTTCCTGCATCCTGCTTCATATTCACACAGTTATACACATTCACACCAGTACAACCACTGTCTTCTGCTGCTGGCCACTGAGCAGCTCCACTGGATCAGTTTTAGATAACAGATATTGCATTATTACTCTTTTCGTCTGTCAGGTGTCCCAAGTGACCGTGAAGACAAGCACTGTGGAGAGGAGGGAGGTTGAAAAGCAGACATCTATAGAGGAAGATCTCACCAGAAAGGATGCTTCAGAAAGGTAGACTGAATTTACTTAAACTTAAAGTCAATCTAGTAACAAATCACTAGACAAATGATGTTCTAATTCAATGGTAATATTTTAATACAGTCAGCTTATCACACAAAATGTACTAGTTATATATATATACTTTATGGTGTTATTAGCACAGTCTAAAAAAATAAATAAAATGCAATAATATTGCACACATTATGTAGATTGCTCAAAACTGTTTAGAGGTCATTTTATTCAATGTTCATGTTTGTTTGTTTCAATTCCCCAGATATGATAATTGTAAGAGGACCTTGCAATCCCGACTGGCTAAAAATGAGCAGAGCATCCAAGATATTCCCTCTGACTCCGTCTCTCTTAAAGGCCTGCATACACGGCTGCAGGAAATACAGGTACAATGCGAGTTTGTCTGTAAATAATCAGAAACTAATGTGGAGGTTATGATTGTAATATTTTCTGGATTTGACATTTGGCTTTGTTTTTAATAACCTTTTCTCTAGCAATGTTAAAGTTGGCTTGGCAATAAAGAATCCTGAATGGAATTCCTTGTTTCCCAGTTCTTGAGACAGGAGACGGAGTCTCTGTGGTCTGACTATGCAAACCAGTGCTCCCAGCGTTCCCAGGTGACCGGGAGCACCGGTCTGGAGCAGGAGCGGGCGGAGCTGCAGGAGCAGTGGCGCGGCCAGCAGGTGGACCTGCAGAGGAGAGGCAGCTGCCTGGGTGCCGCCCTCCGACAGATCGACTCCACCGAGAACCACATGGTGGACTTCACCGACCGCCTGGACCGCTACCTCCGACAGCCCAAAGACATCACCGCCTTCACACTGGCCAACACCAACATCCTCACCGATATCAAGGTCTGACATCAGCGATGCAGTGTCTTTCTTTTGTTTTGAAAGAAAACAAAAACTCTGTGCACTTAGCTTGAGCAACTGAAGCATGAAAAAATGCACAAATTGCCCTTGCAACGCAGTCTTAGTGAATCTGGACCTGAGTCTAACTTGTCAAACAGAAATCTTCCCTCAAACCTGTGGATTTTCTACATCTTAGGTGTGCTGTCTCGTTTCACAAATTAGTTTCAGAAAAACCTTTCTTCTCTCTTGCCACCCAAGCTGGTTGGGAGTATTCATTGTTAAACCAGCTGTCAAATGTGCCAAACCTGTAGTCTTTGTTGAAAAACCTCAACATGTTTTCATTTATGCTTTCTCTCCCTTTGACACAGGAACTGGATGACAATATCCAGAGTGAGCTGGACCAGCTGTCCCGGCTGGACTCTGAATCCAGCGACCTGGGCCACAGAGACCGCTCCCCTCTGTCCCGCGAGGTGGAGACCCACAGAACCAGCCTGGACCAGCTCCGGCAGCAGGTCCGGAAGAGCGAGGCGGCCGCCCGCGCCCTCGACCGCTTCCTCATGTCCCTGCGCACCGTGGACCAAGACATCTCCGGGGTGCAGGGCGCCCCCTGTAGCGACGGCGCAGTGCTGCAGGACAGCCGCTCCAAGCTGGCTCTGATCAGGCAGAGCATCGACAGTCTGAGGGACAAGGCTCCCCAGCTGGACCTGCTCCTCCAGGGGGCCAGGCTGACGGTCACCAGGGACGGGGCCCCGGCCTCCTGCCTGGACATGGTGGCTGCGCTGGGGAGGAGGGTGGAGGAGGCCGACGGCGGGCTGGCCGGCCAGCAGCAGAGCGTCCAGAGGGAGACGGAGGGTAAATCCCTGGGCCTGAGGAAGAGGACGCTGCTGGGGGAGCTGAGGAAGCTGCAGGAGGCGGCCGAGAGGCAAGGCCTGAAGGAGCCCACCATGCCTGCTGTGCAGCAAAGGTGTGTGTGTGCTTATGATGAAGTTCTTATGCTTTACTTTTAACACAAATATTAATTAATTTTTCATGTTTGTATGTACTTAGCTTTGGGGATGGAAGTTTTCAGGTTGTTTTTTTAGGATTTTAACTTTTATTTAAGGTATTCTTCTAATGGGAGAATACAGATTCCATGCCTCTTACTTGATTTTTGTGTTCCTTATTACATCTCTGTATGATATTCAATAAAAATCATTCAATAGGTAGTTTTTCTCCTTCAGGAACATTCAAGTGCATTTGAAGAAACAGTACAGAAAACTGGAGTTATTGTTCTGCATGTAAACCCGAGATATCATTCAGAACATCTAGAGATTAACTTATATTTAATAATAATAATAATAATAAACTTCATTTCATTTTTCATTTTCTTTATTGCATTTTTTAAAACCAAAGTTACAAAGTGCTTCACAGCAAGGAACACGTGCAACGAATAAAACAAGTAGTGCAAACTAAAAACTGAAGGTGCTGTGAAAATAACATAGCAAAAAGATAAAAACACAAATAAATGACAATATATAAATCAAAATCTTACAGAAAATTTAAAATTCCATAATGATGAGGCATTTTGGCTAAAATCAGACTAGGATTAAAGGTAAGCTTTTCGATAAAAGTGTGTTTTGACAAGTGATTTAAAAGATGACACTGACTTAACTGACTTAACCTGCGTAAGTAAAGGCTGGATTCCTAAAATAAAAGTAAAATCCTGTATTTAGGCTCCGTGCCCTGGCAGACCTGGAGGCCCAGCTGCAGGCCCGGCGCTCGGAGCTCCACGGCCTCCGTGAGCTGCAAGGGAGGCAGGGAGGAGAAAACCTCCTGCAGGAGCTGGACACTCAGTGGGAGGAGACGCAGGGAGCCGTGGCTGACAGGTAGAGGAGGGAGGAGAGGAGTAAAGGTTCAATAAAAAAAATAAAATAAAAGGAATGAGGGATTACGTGGTGTGTATGTAGTGTGTGTGTTCACGTTCACACACTTTCTATGAAATAATGGGATGAAATAACAGTGAAGATATGTGTGTGTGTGTATGTGTGTATGCCCGAGTGTGCAAGTGTTGTGTATTCCATTATACAGAGAACTGTGAATGAATGAAATCATGGCCTAAATATAGCAAATAACTGATTTGAGTACTGAAGCTAAACTTGCAGTTGCTGGAGGTAAAATTAAGTATGTAGTAAAGTATGTTGTTACATATTTTAGACATATAGAGACATAGAGATCTCAATGTTGCATCTCTGCTTTCGCTCTCATATAGCCCAGGATCTATTTGGCAATGTGTAACCTAGTTGTAGACCAAGCAGTAAATACATTATTACACTTTATTACAATTCCTCCTTTTCTGAGATCTATTACCTCTTTCCGCTGCTTCAGGTCATCTTTATTTTCTTATCTTAAAACAACCTGTTTATGCTTTTAATTTGTGGGTACTTTCAATCTTCAGTTTATTTGTGCTACAAATAAACTGAAGACAAACAGCTTCAATTGCTCTTTATGCTGATGTAATTGATTTATTATCCGGGTCATTGTAACCAATTTTTGTTGTACAATAGCTGAGGTCTGGGGGTGTGGGCGGGAGAGGTTGAGTGAGCTGTCTGTATCTGTGTATTTGTAGTGTATGTTATGTAATGCTGTTTTGTTTCTGTTTGTATGTGTTTTATAATTTTGTATTTGTGTCTATAGGACCCCCTCGAAAATGAGATGCTACATCTCAAGGGGCTGTCCTTTCAATAAATTCAAATTTTTAAACAATGCATAAACAGGTGTAAATCTAAAAAAATATGCACAGAGATAAACAAGATAGTCTAAGACGTAGATGTTACTAAACTATCACTTTTAAAGCCTATGTAGCCTCATTTTAGCCTAGACATCTATAACCGTTTAGACGTCTTTTAAACATGGAGGTTATGTTCCCCCGGTTGCAGGCAGGAGCAGTGCAACGTCCTGATGGAGCTCCTGAAGAAGTTCCAGAGCTGCAGAAGCCACCTGAGCAACACCATGCAGAGGGCCGAGCAGACCATCAGTGAGCAGGCTTCCTACATGGGCAAGGACAACCTGCAGAGGCTTATAGCCAAGGTGAATGGACAAACGTTCATATATTTAAACCCTCTTTAAAATGACTCCGTTTGCATCTAAAGTTTACCTCTGTACACTAAAAGATAGTTTACACATACAGACACAGTACACATACAGTATTAAATCAAAGCATATTTTAACTCATTTCATACAACAGTGTAATCCAAAGTGCTTTACAATTATGATTAAAACAGTTCAAGATCATGAATACCTCCAACAACATAAACAAGATAACCATCATCATAAAGGAACACAAGAGCAGGAGAAGTAACATTTAAAGTATGATTTATATAGAAAAACGAGGAACATATTCAAAAGTAGCAGTATAAAAGTGTGTTTTAAGTTTACCGTACACACACACGCACACAGAAAGTTGATTGGACCACTAGATGGCAGACACATTCTTGAATAGGATTAGCACTCTCCCTGTGTGTTTAAGCGTACTGTTTGTTCACATGTGTGTGTCTGTCCAGGTCCACGACATAAAGGAGGACCTGAGCGGTCTTGGGGAGCGAATGGAAGAGATCCGAGGCGTTTGCAGACAGCTGCAGTCCCACCTGAAGAAGATCCCAGACTGCAGCGAGGCTCCGTTCGAGGCGGAGGCCGACGCGCTGGTGGACCGCTGGCTGGATGTAAGGATCTGTGGGGGGGAAGGAGAGACAGGAGGGACTGGATGCAGCAGAGTGTGTTTATCAGTCCATACAGACCTGTTTGCTTATCTTGTACATCAAGGGTAGGAGATAGACTATAGAAGGATTTCATAACCCTTGAGACAATTTTGATATGGACTGTACCAAAGGGGTGCAAGTCAAGCAAGTTGGAGTTTCAGTTCTACAAACATTTCTCAGAGGCATGGTCTTGGAGGCAGAAATAATCTCATTGGTTGATTTTCCTTAGTGGGCGGAGCCAAAGAACCACAGCTCAGAGCAGAAGTTAGCCAACTGGCAAAGAGTCTGAATATATCTACAAATTATGAATTCTAATTACTTTGTTTTTCATTAATTCATGACCATACCATTCATGATTGAAGGTCAGCAGCTAGCTAACTAGCTAACCTAGATAACTTAGTATGGCTAAATTGCATCTTTTCAGTTAGTATCAAGAGGGTTGGGCTTCATAACATTATCTCTCTTACCTCGTGCCTTTTCCACTAGGCCTCAGTCTAACATTATTTAGCCAGAAAAACTGTTGTTCTTTGGCTCCACCCATTGAATTTTAACTCAACCAATGAGATTTTCTCTGCTTCCAGAGCAGCTTTGCCTCAGAGAAATTAAACTTCAATCTGCATAAATCAGTATAAAGAAGGTAGTCCTAATGTTTCCAGCCCTGGTTAGAACAATAAAGTTTCCGCTGAACTGGATTGAACTGGACATTGCTTCTGTTGGTGCGGCAGGTGACGGAGAAGACAGACGCACACATGGATAACCTGCAGGTGGGGCTGGAGCTGTGGGAGAAGCAGCTGATGCTGGGGGGAGAGGTGGACGGCTGGGCCGGGGCCAAACTGGCTCTGTTCGCAGAGAGCCATCCCTTCCACAGCGAGCAACAAGTACTGGCCATGAGGGTAAGTTTCCATGAATGCAGAATTCACAGTGCATCACAGGCAGCCTGAGCAACCTCCCACAAGGGGCTTATTAAAAATGAATTAAAAAAAAAAGAGTTGGCAGGAGTAGGAAAGTTGATTGTGTCTTTATCATTCAACCTTTCAGTCTGCAAGTCTTTTTCAAGATACAAGTATAAGGCCTAGGATTCTATGCATCAAAAACGTGATGGATGGAAGGAAAATATTTTAGCCTCCTTTAACGATCTCCAAACACAAACCTGAGTAGAAACGTACCTGCCAAGGACTTGTGGGCTAATTCTATCCCTGATCTTTCAATGTTCAATTTCTATATGTGAACTAATCTTTTACGCGTAGAAGTTTAGATTTTTTCTGTTAAACGCTAGACTTTTGCTCTCCATGTTTTTTTAGGATGAGATCCATGACTATGAGGAGAACATAGAGCGTTTCCATAAGAAGTCTGTAGAGATCCAGGAGATGCTGCAGAGCCAGGAGGCTCCGCTGGAGCTGCAGGTGAGTGGAAAAATGATTTTATCCCTTTTGCTATTAGTTTTATCAATACATATTTATTATGAGTGATCCACATTCAATACACACTGCCTACCGTCTGTATTATTATTATTATAGTGTATGTGTCCTTCGTACAGTGTTTTATGATTACTGCTGTAGCTGTGAAGCAGATTGCCTCTTAGTGATAATAAAGATTTACTCTACTCTACTGTACACTACTCTGTTCTACTCTACGCTGCTGTACTGTACTCTACATTACTCTACTTTGCTGTCCTCTACTCTCCTCTACTCTGCTCGGCTCGGCCTGATGAACTTTACTGAGTTTGAACTGAACTTTCCTCTCATCTCCTCTCCTCTCCTCTCCTCTCCTCTCCTCTACCTTTCCTCTCCTCTGCTTTTCCCTACTCTGTTCTGCTCCACTCTAATCTACTGTTTTCCACTCTCCTCTCATCTCGTCTCTGCTCCTCCACCCTCAGGTGATGGAGACCCAGCTGAGGAAGAGGATGGAGCAGGTGAAGGAGCTGTTCACTGACAGCACAGACGTCTTTGAGGAGCTGATAGCTGTGAAGAAACACCTGGCAGAGAAGATGGAGGACTGCCGGTCGGCGATAGAGAACATCCAGTCTTCCCTCAGCAAGGTGACGGTTTCAGATCCTCAGGCCAACGCCCAGATACAGGTAAACAACTTAACTCTGCTTAAAGATAGATAGATACTGTGGATAGATAAATGTCAAAATCAGAGCAGAACATAATGTAACAGAACAGCAGGTAAAGGAATGTAATGGATGAGAATGGAACAGAACAGAACAGAGCAGAACAGAATGTAACAGAAGAGAATCTAACAGAACAGAATGTAACAGAAGAGAACAGAATGTAACAGAAGAGAACAGAACAGAACAGAACAAAAGAGAATGTAACAGAACGTAATGTAACAGAACAGAATGTAACAGAACAGAATGTAACAGAACAGAATGTAACAGAAGAGAGCAGAATGTAACGTAATGGAATAGAACAGAACAGAACAGAACAAAAGAGAATGTAACAGAACAGAATGTAACAGAACAGAATGTAACAGAACAGAATGTAACAGAAGAGAACAGAATGTAATGTAATGGAACAGAACAGAACAAAAGAGAATGTAACAGAACGTAATGTAACAGAACAGAATGTAACAGAAGAGAGCAGAATGTAACGTAATGGAATAGAACAGAACAGAACAGAACAAAAGAGAATGTAACAGAACAGAATGTAACAGAACAGAATGTAACAGAAGAGAACAGAATGTAATGTAATGGAACAGAACAGAACAAAAGAGAATGTAACAGAACGTAATGCAACAGAACACAATGTAACAGAAGAGAACATAACAGAACAGAACAGAACAAAAGAGAATGTAACAGAACATAATGTAACAGAACAGAATGTAACAGAACACAATGTAACAGAAGAGAACAGAATGTAACGTAATGGAACAGAACAGAACAGAACAAAAGAGAATGTAACAGAACGTAATGTAACAGAACAGAATGTAACAGAACGTAATGTAACAGAACAGAATGTAACAGAACACAATGTAACAGAACAGAATGTAACGTAATGGAACAGAACAGAACAAAAGAGAATGTAACAGAACGTAATGCAACAGAACACAATGTAACAGAAGAGAACATAACAGAACAGAACAGAACGTAATGGAACAGAACAGAGCAAAGCAGAAGTAGAGAAGTAATAGAACATAATGGAACAGAGTAGGGCAGAACAGAACGTAACAGAACTGAACAGAATGTAACAGAACAGAACAAACTTCTCCTCAACAAGGTGGAAAATGGTCTCCACCTTCCGTTGTTACTACAATAGCCACCATGTTCCCTGCTTTACATGTCATCAGGATCTGTGTGAGGAGCTGGAGGCCCAGGAGGAGCAGGCGGAGGCGGTGCTGAAGGAGGTGGGCCTGGTCTCCAGCGTGGCCAGTCCTCGGGTCCTGGAGGCTCTGTCCGCAGACTGCAGCAGGCTGAAGGAGGCCGTGTCCCACACCAAGGACATGATCCACCTGAAGAGACAGGAGAGGGAGAAGGGCCTGGTCAGCGTTATCCAAGGTTAGGTCTGATGATGTGTTGGTCTCTCCCTCCTTCCCTTCTCTTCAGGGCTTTTTCTATGGTGTTCCTGCTTCAGTAGATAATATATGGTGAAGAGTGAGAGGAAATATGAGGGACAGAGAGGGTGATATGCAACAAACATCATGAGTCTGACTTGAAACTAACAAAAAAAAAAGTTATATAAGTAAGAAGTTTAAAGTTCTAAAGTAAAAGTTATATTTTTGTGAAAACGTATCTTTAACTAGGAATCATCACACCTTAGCTATGAAGAAGAAAACGATACGTTATTGCCATGAATGCTCTGTAGGACTGGACAGAATCTATACATGTTATCTTACTTGTTGATATTTTATTGCAGTACTAATATTTCTTCATATTCCCTCAGATGAAAGCCAGTTATTTGAGCAGTGGTTCCAGGACTTGCAGCTGTCGGTCAACGAGTGCTTTGAAAACCCAGAGAGCAGAACAGACGTGGAAACATCTCTGCAAAGACTGGCTGTGAGTTATTGGATGGATGGATGGAGGGATGGATGGATGGATGGGTAGATGGATGGAGTGGTTGATTTCCTACTTCCAGCTTCCCATCCTGTTCCAGACCTGATTGTGATATGATTTAAAACTTAGCTAAGATGGGTCCTCAAACGGTTTGTCCCCTGTCCACCAGGGTTTCTTGGCATCCAAGGACGGAGAGAGGCGTCTGGACCAGCTGAGAGATCAGCTGGAGAGAGGCAGAGAGCAGGTCCCTGCCCAGCAGCTGGCCCAGCTGGCCGACTGGCTGAAGGAGCAGCAGGAGGAGGTGGCCACCTTCAGAACCCACTGCCTCAACAGGCAGAAACAGATGGAGTCTGTCCTCAGCACCCTGAACAGGTAGATGCTAGCCTGGTTTCCTTAACAGGGCCGAACAAGGCTAACCAGGGATTATGCACTTCTACTTGTACTACACCTTTAAAAAGTCCATCTTAAGTAATTTAGTCTCATATTCAGCCTTCAGATCTAATTTTTCTTAAACCAAGAGAAAAATTCTGCCAGTGAGGAGAGATAACTCCACTTGTTTCCAATGCAGTTTCACTTGTTTCAGGAATAGTGTCAGTCTGTTGAAACTACGGCTGAACAATTAATCGAAATTTTATCGAAATCGCAATATGGCCTACTGCAATTTTCAAATCGCAGGAGGCGCAATATTTGTTAAAGGCGAAATGTGTGTCAAAATACCATTTTAAATGAAATATTGTCGTGCTGCAGAGATGTCCTGGCCTACACATCATATTCTACAGACTTAAGAAAACATCTTTGTTTGGTACAGATCCCCGCAAAAATCACACCATAATCATTTTAATACGTTTTTCAATGAAAATGAAAATAATGATGTAAAAATTATCATTCCCCCGAATATCGCAAATCATATCGCAATTGCAATATCAGTCAAAATAATCGCAATTAGATATTTTTTCAAAATCGTTCAGCCCTAGTTGAAACCAGTCAGAATAAGGCAGATCACTGCACTGCTATCAAGAAAATGACTCTTGATTCTACAAAATTCTTGAAACAAGTTGATTTGCATTGGAAACAAGTGAAATTGTCTAACGCCATTGGCAGGTTTTTTCACTTATTTAAAGAAAATTACGATTTTATGACTCAATAATAGACTAAATGACTTGACTGATTTTTTGCAGTGCAACAATTCAGTGAAAATTCAGTCACATTTTTCCACTTTACCTGTGTATATAAACGGCTAAGATTGCCCAAAAACAAAATCTAAGCTAATGATGCAGTGTCATAAGATTTCACATTTTCACAGAAAATCACATTGAAATGAAAACTGTGACTGTAATGTTTCTTGTGTCTTCTGTTCTCCAGTCTGCAGGAGCAACACGATGGCTTCCGTGAGTGGCTGCAGACCAAGGAAAAACAGTCTGTGGAATCAGACCAAGTCAAACATTTTCTCAAAGATCTTCGCGATGAGAGGTAATACATCCAAGACTGAAAATATTCCAGCTCACATACAGTACAACACCATTTATTGTCATGAGTGAAACATACACAACAGTGTTACTGTATGTGAGTGTGCACATCATACAAAATTCTAAACAACACATTCACTTTCACAACATTCATGGTTAATATACTCAGTGACCTGGTGTTGATACATATTTAAGGTAAGCAATTCATTGCCAAAAGTAGAACATAAGGCTTAGAAATGTTAATCCACAGAAAAAAAAAATAGATTTCTAAAGTAAAAGTATCAATACCATAATGGAAAAACACTTCATTAAAAGTAAAAGTTCTGCATTCAAAAGTTTACATAAGTAAAAGTATAGAAGTATTAGCAGTAAAATGTACTTAAGTATCAAAAGTAAAAGTCCTCATTCTTTCAGAGAGTTAAATTATTGAAGCATTAACCTGTAAGAAGTATTTTAATGTTGTCGGTCTAACTGCTCCATATACTGTTGGGGAGTTTAAACTCTAACAATGCAACATATTTTATGAGCTTATCGTATGTTTTGCATGTAAAACCTTATTCTGCAAAGTAACTAGTAACTCCAGCTGTCAGATAAATGTAGTGGAGGAAAAAGTATAAGATTTCCCTCTGAAATGTAGTGGAGGAAAAGTAGAAAGTCTCACAAAATGGAAATAATCAAGTAAAGTGCCACTGCTTAAGTACAGCACTTGAGTAAATGTACTTAGTTACTTTCCACCTCTGTATATGTGACATTTGTCTCTCCCCATGTCCCAGTGGCAGAGCCGAGGCCCTCGGCGAGCTGCTGGCCTCGGTGCGCAGGCAGGGCGTCCGAGCCGACAGCCTCCTGAAGGACGGAGACAACCTGTTACAGCGCTACCGAAACCTGGAGGCCCGGCTGCAGCAGCAGGCGGAGGCCCAGAGCGCCGCGGAGGGGGAGCTCGACGGTTTTAACACCCAGGCTGAGAGCACCGGAGCCTGGATCAGAGACCTGCTGCAGCCCCTCACCTCCCACAGCAGAGAGACTCAGGCTGAGGAGAGGAAACACACAGCGCAGGTCAGTGAATAGAGTTTGAAACTGGAGAGAATACAGAAATCAGCATCAAAATTTAAAGAGAAGGTTCACTCAAAATCAAATAAAACAATAATGTATATACTTTCAAAGCTTTTGACCAAATTTACTTAGTGCTTTTCTGTCTTTTTCTCTTCTGGCTGGGAATTTTTATAAGTCCCTCTGAGATTTTTTTGTCTCACCTGCACTGTTGGTAGTTTCTTTTTTCTTTATTCTGGTGTCTCTCATTTTGCAGCTAAACTAAACTGAACTAAACAAGGCACACCACCTCTGTTGCAAAGGCAAACCAAACTAAACAACAACAAAAAAGATGTTGGTCAATTGAATCAAGATTGTAGGAATAATATATGTGAATTATTTTTAGTGTGGATTTGTCCTTTTAAATTAGAATTAACTGTATTTCATTTTAAGATAAACTTGAAGCTCATTTGCATGCACCAGGACAGTGAGTAGGGTAAAACATAGGAGGAAATTGCCTAGATTTTAGGCATAAAGTATATAAATTGTATCTTAGTGTGAATTGTCTTGATGAACTTATAGTGTGGATTTAGTGTTTAGGGGCAGACTTTTTACTGGTAGGTTGCCAGTTTGGTAAAATGTGGGTGGGAAAGTGAATAAGCAACACTCTCTTCCACAACACCACCGTTGATGTGCCCTTGCTGTCCAGTGAAGCTGCTCAGTGACCAACAGTAGAAGACTGTGGTTGTGCTGAGCAGCTCCTAGGTGTGAATATGTGTATCTGTATAAATATGAAGCTGGGCGTTGGTGGAACAGAGCAGGATTTTTTCAATTTTGTTCCCAGGCCATCCTGAGCTCCAAGCCTGAGGGAGACTCTAAGGTGAACAACCTGAGAAGACAAGGCCAGAGTCTGTGTGACAATGAGGACCTGAAGGAGAGCAGGAGACGAGAGGTTCAGCAGACAGTCAGAGACACGGAGGAGCAGTGGAGGACGGTCCTGCAGGCTGCTGAGGAGGCGCTCAACAAGGCCGAGACACAGGCCGTCCTAGGCAAAGACTTTGACGCTTTCAAAACCCAGAATGAAGGCGTCCAGTCCTGGATCAGAGACCAGAATCAGAAGCTGCAGTCTGTAGGTCACATGCAGTTTGAAGAAAGGCTACGGATTGCACAAGTGAGTTTAAAAGTGCTTGTGGATCAATTTGTCAAGCTTAATTTGTGCCGTACATCTTTCACAAAAGCTTGCAATTTGGTTTTCTTTTCAGTGGAAAATTTTAAGGATCAAGTCGAGGCAATAATGAACTTGTCAGTGTCGAAGATAGCATTGATTTTGGTCACTATACTGTTAAAAATGCCACACTTTGCCTGTGTGTCTATCCACAATCTGTTTTGAAATCAGTTTTTGATGTGATGAACGAAAAGGGACATTTTTTTTCTTCAGGCGGTTCTGAGTTCCAAGCCTGAGGCAGATTCAAAGCTCCAGGAGCTGAAGGGACGATGCCAGAGTCTGTGTGAGCATGAGGACCTGAAGGAGAGCAGGAGACAAGAGGTTCAGCAGACAGTCAGAGACACAGAGGAGCAGTGGGGGACGGTCCTGCAGGCTGCTGAGGAGGCGCTCAACAAGGCCGAGACACAAGGTGTTCTAGAAAGAGACTTTGACGCTTTCAAAACCCAGAATGAAGGCGTCCAGTCCTGGATCAGAGGCCAGAAACAGAAGCTGCTGTCTCTTGGTAGTCACATGCCGTTTGAAGAAAGGCTACAGATTGCACAGGTGAGTTTACAAATTAGGTTTGTCAATCAATAACAAAAAAAAATGTAATTCATATATCTCAGTTTGTACAAAAGTTTGAGATCAATTGTGCTTCACATTGCAAATTGTAAGCACAAGATAATAAAGTAGCTGTAATCATAGAATAAACTGAAGCTTTGGTCTCAGTACTGTATCTCTGTCAAAATACTCATGTACTATATTTTGACAAATATCGCGATATATTCAATACTGCAGAAAATATTGTGATATTTGCAAAATGTCACGATATTCAATAATATCAATTATCGGCCCAAGCCTAGTGAAAACATCATGATAAAGCCCTTTGATGTCAATTCACTTTTAAGTTGAAGTGTCTTTGTGGCAGATTGGACGACACAATTTGCATTAATGAGTGAAATCAATAAGGGACCAAAGCTCACACCTAGATTCACTCAGCTGGTTCCTTTCATAATAGGAGTGGTTGCTCAATGTTTCGTGAAGCACATTGAATTGAAAACCTTTGTACAAAATGTCATACATAATGTTTGATTGACTGACAAACTGGTGGTGTTTATGAGTGAAGAACATTTCTCACAGTAAATCTCTACCTGTGTCTTCGTCTTCAGGCTGTCGTGAATTCCAAACCTGAGGCAGAATCCAAGGTAAACGACCTGAAGAGACGAGGCGAGGGTCTGTGCGAGCATGAGGACCTGGAGGAGAGCAGGAGGCAAGAGGTCCAGCTGACAGTCAGAGACACGGAGCAGCAGTGGAGGACCGTCCTGCAGGCCGCTGGAGAGGCGGAGGTCCGAAGTCTCTCCGATGACTTTGACACACAGAGGAAAGACGCCCAGTCCTGGATCAGAGACCGACAGCAGCGGCTGCAGTCTGTGAGCGGTCACACACCGGCCGAGGAGCGCTGTCGCACAGCACAGGTCTGTTTCAACTCATCATGCTGTAGTAGTATTGTTCACTTGTTTGCTGGGAATCCAATATGATTTTAGCCACTTTTCAGATTTTGTCGAGCGATTCAGAGAGTCTGATGTTTCCCTCGTCAGCGGCGAGAAACAATCAAGTCAATTAGCGCCTTTGTGGGCGGGACTAAAGTTTGAACCGTTCATGCAACGGTTTTTCATTGGCGTTTTGGCAGAATAGATTTCTTGTAATCACCCCCTTAACCAACATACTGTCTTTGCAAAGACAATATTTTTTGTCAAAATCGAGACACCATTGGTTCTTTTGGGCAGTTAAAATCTTACTTGTTGCCTTTTTAACAGCTTTTAGCGCATTAATATCTACACCATATTCACATTTTCCATTTTGACAAAATTAAGGTCTAAGAGGGGTGATGCGATTTTGTTTCTGGCCTGTAACCAGGCTGATTTGTGCTGCTTTGTTTTAACATTACTTGCAGCATGCATTCCCCTTATTTTACATTTAACATTTTAGGTACTTAGCAGACACTCACATCCAGAGCAACTTCCTTGCTCACCAACATTATAAGCAACAGATAGAAAGGAGTGCAACAGTCAAAGTCATATTGTCATGATGCCCTGACAGTATTTCTGTGATCCTAGAATGATCATGTAAGAGTGATGTGCATGGAAAAGATATGGAATATAAGGGCTTTAGGAGAGGTTTTTTTTATGAAATATTGAGAGAAAACAACCCTGCCACGGCCTAAATTTGAGTAAATCGGGCATGGCATGTAATGAATGTTGTAATTTTTGTTTGCAGACCATCTTGAGCTCCAAACCTGAAGGCGACTGCAAGGTGAACAACCTGAGGAGGCGAGGCCAGAGTCTGTGTGACCGTGAGGACCTGGAGGAGAGCAGGAGACGAGAGGCTCAGCAGACGGTCCGAGACACAGAGGAGCAGTGGAGGACGGCGCTGCAGGCTGCAAAACAGACTGTGGACGATGCAGAGGCTCAGATCGCCCTGGAGACGGAGATGAGAGTGTGGGAGGTGAGAGAGAGCTTAACAGTGTAAACATTTATATTAACATTTTAGGCATTTATCTGCCACTGTTACCCAGACCGACTTCCAATGAATGCCACTGTGGGATAGTAGAAGTTCTTATACCAACAGTCAGTGTATAAAGGAGTCAGAACAACAGCGACCTGGCAGTAAATATAAGAAATGTTCCGGTGTCCCTACAGTGATGATGTACGATAGAGAAGTGCGACATAAAGAAATAAGAGCCAAGCAGAAAAAGGCAGAACATTTTTCCTCATTCCTGACGAAGGCCGGTTTTGACTGAACTGTTGCTGAATAAACTACAAAAGTGAGCGCTGATGCAGTGTGTGGGTATCTATTTTCTTTTTCAGCTGAGAGAATTCGACACCCATAAGCAGGACACCGGGTCCTGGGTTAGAGACCTCCAACAACGGCTGAACTCACTGAGCAGCCAAACGGAGGCTGAGGACAGACGGCACGCAGCACAGGTGAGCCTGCGGATAAGGAGGACAGTGGCTCGGGTTACAAGGGGGAACTGTTAGCACAAAGGGGCTTTGGTAGCCTGAACGTTAGAGAAGAGGGTTTGTGAGCAGAAGGTCGCTAGTTCAGATCCCAGTGCCTGCTGGGAAAATCTGGGTAGGTCAATGATGCAGAACCAAAAGCTTAGTTGAATAAATAGTACTTTTGTATCTGTCAGAAGTGTGCAGATAACATTTTTCTAAACATCTTTCTAAAATCTAGGTTGGTGAAATGAATGGTCAATGCAGCTATCCTCTCCCCTCCTTTTAACAACATTCGGTGTGCCAACAAGGCGAGGGAGCAAGGCACCGAGAAATTTACAAATTTATAGGGTGCAAATGAAGAACGATGACCCGACCCCACCCCCGCCCCACCCCTTCAACTAACTACATATATAATCTATACTGTTAGGACGCAGTCAGGTCTGCACTGGAGCTTAGCTTAAAGAAAACAAAACGTTTAGTGGACCACTTATTGTTTATTGTTCATTGTGGATCCTCATTAGTCGACGCACAAGTGACAGATTAGTCTCCCTGTCCTGTCTTCCTCGTCCATTTATCATTTATTTGTCCAATATCAATACAATACAGTCAAAGTTAAACATGTAGTATATAAAATTTAAATTACCAATTACAACAAAACAACAGTTGCTACCATACCGTAATTACAAGAACATTAATAATATGACATACAGAGTATTTCAAACTGCGAAAGAACAATAAATTGAAATCACGTTACATTGAATACAACACAGAGCTCTAAACTAAAAGCCCAGTTCATGAATATAACAGATGAATACAATGAATACACTGAATGAATGAATACACTGAATACTTCAATCATGTGTTTTCAATCATGTGCCATCGTGACTCAAGAGTCTTTCATCTGGTTTTCATTCCAACCAAACACTAAAACAGCTGATTTCCCTGATTAACACACTGTAAACCGGAGAGAAGGAACTAATTAGTGGTGTAGTCTTTGGTTGGAATGAAAACCTGCAGACTCATGGGTCTCGATGACACATGATGGAAAACCACTGTGTGAGGTCATCTAGTATTTGTTCTTGGCTTCGGTGAGGTAAAAGGTTTGATTTACCTTTTCAGATGTGACTTTATTTGTCTCATCCCCAGGACGTCCTGAGCTCCAAACCCGAGGGAGACGCCAAGCTGCAGGAGCTGAGGAGGCGAGGTCAGAGTCTGTGTGAGCATCAGGACCTGGAGGAGAGCAAGAAGCTAGAGGTTCAGCAGACAGTAAAAGACTCAGAGGAGCAGTGGAGGACGGTGCTGCGGGACGGTAAACAGGCCCTGGACCAGGCTGAGAGGCAGTGCGCTCTGGAGGGGCAGCTCAGAGACTATGAAGCCCAGAGGGAAAGCACCAGAAGCTGGGTGGGAGACAAGCAGCAGGGCCTCCTCTCTCCGGACAGCCGGACAGATCCAGAAAAGACAATAAAAGCTGCACAGGTCAGTTTGAATTTGATCTATTTTGGGAAAAAATAAGTATATGTATATCTAGTCGTATAATGTAGTAGTAAATGTAGAAATATATGTTAAAGCATCCACAGACATGCATGTTCATAACCACATGAAAATATCATTTACAGTGGTCCTCACTTAGCTAACAATCATATATTTTTTCTTCTTTTTTTCTTTATTTAAACCTTTAGCTATCTTTTCATAGTTTTACTTGTGTATACATGTTTTATACTGAGCTGAACTATTTAATTTTATTTTTATTGTATTTTTGTATTTGTTATTAATATTTTATTATCTCCACCAAGGAGGCTATGTTATTGCCCCTGTTAATTAGTTAGTTTTTCTGTCAAAAAAACTTGAGAACGTATTTCCATGAAATTTGGTGGACAGATCGGCCTTGGGTCAAGGAACAACTGATTAGATTTTGGTGATGATCTGGATCTGTGATTTCCGTCATTAGTTGATTATTGTTTTTTAGCCATAACTATAAAACTGAGATATAGACTTGATTCCAAATCCTAAGGGTCTGTTTGCAGGGCCAGGAAACCAATTTAACTTACATTTTAAGTGATAGGAATAATGTCTTTGGGTGTGACAGCAAGTTGGAGAATTGTTCGGTGTTGGTGGAGGTTTGCGCTCTCCAAGTGGCTTCTAGTTTTATTTTATTTTCCCTCACTATTGCTGTTTTTTGCCGTGTTTCTTTTTACTCCCTGTTTGTTAAGCACTTTGTAACTCCCGTTTTGAAAAGTGTTATATAAAAAAAAATCTATCTCCAGACCATCCTGAGCTCCAAGCCTGAGGGAGACTCCAAGGTGGCGGAGCTAAGGAGACAGAGCCAGAGCCTTTGTGAGAATGAGGACCTGGTGGAGAGCAGGAGACGAGAGGTTCAGCAGGCAGTAAAAAGCATGGAGGAGCAGTGGAGGACGGTCCTGCAGGCTGCTGAGGAGGCTCTCAACAAGGCCGAGGTCCACTACTCGCTCTCCAGGGAGCTGGAGGCCTTCCGTACCCAGGCGGAGAGCAGCAGAGCCTGGGTGGAAGAGCTGCAGCAGCGGGCCGACTGCATGGGGAGCGGCACGCAGGGCAGCCAGGCCCAGATACAGGACAGACTCAACACAGCTCAGGTACAACAGAGGATATTCATTTTGCAGGATATGGAAGAGTATACAAAGCATTTCATTCCGAAGTACTATGTAGCTGAACTTCATTGCTCATTCAAAATACAGATTATTACATACATTCAGCTGGTAAAGACCTTAAGATTCAAGATTCAAGAAAACTTTATTGTCTGTTATTGCAAGCAACGTGGATTTTTTTCTTTGGCTTCTGTCAAACACAAAACAGAGAGACAGCAATCAAAAACAAGTACTTAAAAAACAAAGAGAGTTAAAAACAAATGTTATAAAAATAAACATGAAACATGGTACGGTGCTGTGTGCATTATGGAAAAGTGCTGAGATGGGTTAGACACATGTAAAATACTTAATAACTTAAGTAATATTCCTAAGTGAGTTTTGAACTCACATTCATAACACCTGAACAACAAGAGCTACATAACAGCTAAATGGCACATTCATGAATACTGATTCAATTCTTATGCCAGTTCTCATGAGATACAGTATATTTACCTTGGAACAAGCAACACATGGTTTTGTCCCCAGGCCATCTTGAGCTCCAAGTCGAAGGGAGAGGCCCAAGTGATGGAGCTGAAGAGACGAGCGAGGAGTCTGTGTGAATATGAGGACCTGGAGGAGAGCAGGAGACAAGAGGTCCAACAGACAGTAAAAGACACCGAGGAGCAGCGGAGGAAAGTCCTGCAGGCTGCTGAGGAGGTGCAGAGGTACAGTGACGTTTCACGGGAAACTATTCTGTTTAATTAAAGGATTATTTTCATTGTCGCTTTCTAATTCGTCTTGTCATTGTCGAGAGAGAGAAAATACCAACAAGTGCAAATGTTACAGCTGATTCAACTTGTAAAAGAGGGAGAACTTTATATTAATGGCACTTCACATGTAAAAAATCTGTTTAAAAGTAACATAGACAATCAAAACAAAACAAAGCCAAGCTCACTTACTGCTGCGTCCACTGCTTGGTTAGAACAGATTGGGGAGATTTTGGTCGCTTAGCAACTTAATGACACTGCCTACCCTCGTTTAAGTGACATATCTGGCAATCAATAAAACCTAACACTCAGAAGGTTGAGGGTTTTCTGATTGGAGCATATTGTTCACCTCTGCCTCAGGTTTATAGACCGTCACAGCTGGATGGGAGGTCTAGCTCAACAGGCTGGTTGGAAACCTCTGTTGCTGAAAATGACTGTGATTCTGATTTCTGAGCCTCTGCTTCCACTGTTTCCCCATCAGACTGCTGAAGGGTGTTGTGGAGCGCCTGGTGTCCTGCCAGCACCAGCGAGGCCAGGCCCAGGACCGCCTGGCTGAGCTGCAGGGCCAGACGGCCGCCCTGCCCCGCCTCTTCCCCTGGCCCGGCCTGGGAGACCGCAGGCAGGCCATGGAGCAGACCCGCACCCTGCTGGACCGGACCAGAGCTCTGGGCCCCGTCCTGTCCTCCCTCCGCACACAGGTACGAACATCCAGACATCATTTAGCTGATTTCTGTTGTGTGTCTGACCTCCACTGTTATGCATTTACCACATAGCTGTCAATTTATATGAAGCTCACTTCATTTGTGGAGAAGATTTTCTGATACTGACCATACCAACACCAGAATTTCATGTGAATCAATGGCATCTCAATTAGTGGGGATGGGATGCTTTTCTCTATTGCGGCCCCACTTTGTGATTTAGGCTGTTAAAATGGGTGTATTCTTTTTTTTATATTTAATTTTTATTATTTTAACAGGATTATAAACAAAAGTTGGTAACTTGAAAAAAACAAAACAGAAAAAAAACAACAGAAATTTAAGAGGGGAGTAGGTTTCCAGGAATTACATTTTCTTTTCCTTTTATAGTCTTAGAGTCAAAAATGGGTGTATTTTTATATTAAAAACTGCACCATGTGCAGCGTTAATAAAGTCAAAAATGTTCCGAATACAACAAAAACAAGACTAAGAGAAGCGTCTCTGCCGGGAATCGAACTCGGGTCTCCCACTTGAGAGTTTACGGGCTCACATGACCCATAAAGTGGTGAACAGAGCGACTGACCGACAATACCATCCATACAGCCCCTGGACCAGCCCCCTAAAAATGGGAGAAATCTTGTTAGCGTTGAGTAGCTCACAAAATCAATTTGGGTGAAAGTGGGTTCATGAAGTTTGAATCCTCTGTACTGTACTGTTCCCCCTCAGGGTGCCGAGCTGTTTCAGATCACCCAGGACCCCGGCTGGTCAGACCCGTCCTGGGCCGCCAAGGAGGAATCCATCCCCACCCTGCTGAAAGAGCTAACCGTGAGTTCATCTCTCTGTACCGACATGATGAAGAGTATTTCTTTCTCTATAATCCAAGGAATATCTTTTTTTTTTAATCTATTTTGTTGTATTGTTTATAAAGTCTCCCATTCATTACAGCTGATGGTTTACTGCTACAATTTCTTTTTTGTACATTTTTTGTAAACATTGTAAATTTGTTATAAAAAGTGTTATACAGCTATAACTCTCGATGCTCCTCAACGTCTTCTTCATCTTCCTCCTCTACTGCTTATCATCATCACTTGGATGTTTTATTGCACTGTATATTGAGATTAGACTGATTTTACTGCATATGATTTACATTTGCACATAATTTGAACCATATTGTCTGTCTGTGTCACTCAAGTCACCCGCTTTTGGGTCAACGTGCAAATTTCTTAAACAGCAGCACCATCACGACTCACACACTGGTTTATTCACGCCAAATGTGAGACTTAATCACATGGTATCAAAGTTTCATGTTAACAGCTTAACCTGAATAAAACCTCAACCAGAGTCTGACCAATACCTGTGTTCCTCCACTGTTGTGGTCAGGAGGCTGGAGCCGACCTGGAGCTGGGCATCCTGACTGAGCGGCAGTGCACCCAGCTGGTGGAGCAGCATGGAGCGGCCCAGGACTGGCTGAGGGAGCAGGTCAAAGGCCTGGGAGCTCCTCCAGCAGACAGGCAGGGTCTGCACAGCGCTGTCAACACACTGAAGGTCTGATAGTAAAACACTAGGGATAGGACAATATATAGAAATTCAATATATCGCAATACAAAAATGTGACAATACGTACCGCTGGGCAGAAAAATGAATTGTGATATATAAAACACCATCCAAGAATGGTGAATTATACTGTATGTGTAATCCAGTTCTCTCTGCATTCTGCTAACCTGGTTCTCCTCCTCCCACCCTGCGCCAGGCTCTGCTCCAGACGGTGGACAGGGAGGAGAGGGAGATGAAGGAGCTGGACTCGGTCAGAGACAAGCTGCTAAGCCTCTGCACCCCTGGAGGTCGGGACGCTCTGACCCTAGAGGTCAGCCAGCTCCACCAGCTGTGCGCCTCCTCAGAGCAGGAGGTGCGGCAGCGCCTGGGAGGCTGCGAGGCCCGGCTGCAGGAGCTGGACGGCCAGCTGACCAGGAGGGCCGACGGGCTGAAGGAGAGAGCTGCGGCGCTGCAGTGGGAGCTCCGCTCTCTGGACCAGGCGCTCAGCTACAGCGAACCGCAGAACAACATCGTCCAGCTGCAGCAGCACTGGCAAAGCCTCAAGGTTACTACTGTTTCATTTACTGATGAAACTATTTGATGAATCCTAAATCCTGGCAACATTTCGAATGCAACAGTGATTTACATGCTGTTGTTTTCTCCTCTTAGAATTGTGAGAAGTCACTAGAAGGTTTGGGTGTGAAGGCTCATGACCTGTACCAGGAAGTGAAGTCTGCAGCCGTTGCAGACGAGCTGCCAGTGGACGTTATCACCATGGTGGAATCTCTAAACCAAAAACATGACAGGTACCACACCACACTGCCAACATGTAAATCACTGCCAAACCACAAGAGTGGGCAGCCCACCCTCTTTCAGTGTTTTTATTAGTTATGTTAAATGTGTATGCAGGGATGCAAACACATGAGAGGTCAAAAAGGTGACAAAAATCAAAAGATGCATTATGGCTAGGGGGTCCAGAGAAAATGTTTGAAAAATTTGAGTTTAAATGCCTATTTCTAGTACTTTTGTCATTGAAAAGACATCAAAAACTAAGTCAATTTAATATCACTACAAAATCATTCTAAGGGTAAATTTGGCTCAAAGAATGAACAGTTAAAAAACAAAGGGGATCAGCAGAGTAAAAAAACATTAAGCACATCACTTTCATGAACAAAAGTCATTCCTTTGTGCCGTTAAGACGCTCTAACGAAGATTTAAACTTCACGTAAACGCAGCATAAACTACAGACACATTTACAAAGGGAGGAGGTGTAGTCGCAGTGGAATATGACATGGAGGGAGAAAGAAATATACAAACTAAATATTGACGATTTTGACTGTGGAATCGCTCATAAGACGGCCGATACCATTTGTATTTTTATCAATTTTTATTGGATTCATGTATCTTTATCTCACTGAAGATATAAACAGGGAAAGAGGTGAGTCACCACATAAGCCTGGCTCAGACCAACTCACATCGGTCCACTTGACCACTTGGGACATTTCAAACTGTACATACTTTACTTGAACAGATTCTTCTCTGATGAATTCTCAGCTGCCGCACCTCTTCTTCTATTCAGCTCTCAATGGTTATTACATGCTGACAACATACCACAGTGGTTCTCGTTGGTTCTGTTTGAGATATGAGACATCCAAATATAAATACACCTTATCGCAGGCCTGGTTTCTTGAACTAAGCATCAGGACGTGCACACACACACACACACACACACACAAACACAGAGATGCACACACTTAACTTATTTGTTGTGTCAGGATGATGCTTGTTTGTTCTGTATTATGCTTGCAATAGTTCCTTTTGTGTGCTCAGTTATGGTGTTGATTAGTTTTTCTTTCATCTCTTTTCTTGCTTTTCCTATTACTCTTAGTGCAATATACAGTATAATATGACACTGCAAAAAGTGCTTAAAATAAATGTGATTTGATTGCATCTCCAGTCTGAAGTCCAGGCTGAGTGAGAGGCAGGGTTCCTGCTCTATGAACACAGCTCGCTGCCTGACAGACTGTCTTCACGCCCTGCAGCAGTGGAACCACAGAAAACCATCAGAGTCCATTTCTTCTGTGCAGGTAATTTGTTTAAACTGCTTTATCCAGTGAAGGTTTATCCACTGGCTTATGCACACTTAGCAATGCAAAGGGCTGCCCGAGGAAGGGTACCGACTCAAATCGTGACTCGAAAGTGTGTATAAGCCAGTGTTCCACAGCTTTCTAATGTGATTTCTTTATGCAGTCTTAACCTTGAATAAATTATCTTACTTTCTGCAATACAAGTGGTTTCCCTACCCTCATTATTAAGCAAAAATTTTAAGCATTAGCTCAGGGATTAAGTTAAATATTAGCTTAAGACTCCTTTCGCTCCCACATCTCATTGACTTGTTACATCTGTGAACAGGTGATGCATTTGCATACTATATTTCACACAGAAACACACAGATTCATTTAGTCATAACTGCAAACATGTGTCTGTCTTTGCCTCCTGGTCTTAGGTGGCGTTAGAGGAAGGTGAGAAAATGCGACTCAGCCTGCGGGAGGCTCTTTCTCACCAGCAGTTTCTACTGGACTCTCTGAAACCTGAACTGTTAGAGAGACTGGAGAAAGAGGGTTCAGAGACGTTCAAGGAAGCAGACACACAAACTGCTTCTCTCAGGCAGA
This sequence comes from Centroberyx gerrardi, assembly GCF_048128805.1. Classification (NCBI taxonomy): domain Eukaryota; kingdom Metazoa; phylum Chordata; class Actinopteri; order Beryciformes; family Berycidae; genus Centroberyx; species Centroberyx gerrardi. The sequence continues at coordinate 2,671,113 of NC_136013.1, forward strand.
GCCTGAAGGAATGTGGAATTGAACTCTTCAGACAAAGAACCATAAAAGTAAATTTCATTTTCTAAAAAAAACCCAATGTTATTTGGAGTGTGAGTGTTACAAATTACCTGAAGGTATATAACCTCTACTATAACTTTAGCTGTTAATGTGAACAACACTCCTGCTTACTGTCTTTTGATATCAGATTTGATAACATCACTCATCTGAAGTTTTAAAACTGACTCATATGGTTCCTCATCTTAAGGCTTCATTTAATATTGTTAAATATTACTGCATGTCGTGTTTTAGAAAATTTTAGACAATTCCAACATTTCCCCTGTAGCAATTCATATTGTATCCTCTCATTCCAGGAACTTGATGAAAAGAATAAACAGAAGTCACAAGACCCTCAGTCCTCTGAAGTCCCTCCTGGTAAACCAGAGGAGACAAAGACACCGGTAGTGGCTCCACCACGGAAAAACAAACGCTCACCTGAGAAAAAGCGTGCTTCTGCTGCCCAGGAGAGCCATCAAGTTAAACTGCAGAAAAAAACTCACAAAACGGAGAAATCTATATCTGTCGAGGAGGAGTTTTCAGTTTCAGCTGAAACCATACACACTGAGGCTAAAACACCAGTGGAACAGACTGAAATTACTGTTGTGGAGCAAACCAAACCTGAACCAAGCAAGAGGAAAGCTAAGAGTCAGAAATCTGTTCCAGAACCCACTATAGCACAGAGTAGCACTACTTCTGTAAAGGCACAGTCTAAGACTATAAAACCAGCTATGACTCCTGAGCAGACTAAAACTGCTGTTGAGGAGCTTACACTGACCAAAGAAGACCCCAAGAGTATAAAATCTGAAATGTCTCCTGAGGTTGTCGCAGCAGAGCAAACTGCTTTAGTGGAGCAGACAAAACCTAAACCAAACAGGAGAAAGTCGAAGACTACAGAACCTTCCGTGACTGCTGCAGCTGTGGAAGAGACCAGGCAAGAGACTGAAAGTCCAAAGGCTGCCTCAACTCCAGAATCGGTCACAGGACAGACTGCACCTGTGGATGTGGAAGGCACTACACCTGTGCCATCCAGGAGAAAGTCCAAGGCTCCATCTACTGATGCAGAGCCTGCACAGACCAAGGAGGAGCCTGAAATACTAACACAAGAGTCAGTCACAGATCAGACTGGAACTGCTGTTGTAGATGAAACTAAGTATATACCAACCAGGATTCCAGATTTCTCCACAGTTTCAGAACCAGTCACTACTGGCCCTATAACCGCTGCTGTTGAGGCTGAACACACTAAGAAAGAGACAGAGACTCTGAAGTCTTCCATTACTTCAGAGTTGCTCACAGAGCAAGCTGAAACCACTGTTGTTGAGCAAGCCAAGCTTGTACCCACCAGGAGAAAGTCAAAGAAGAGTCGAGAACTTTCCAAAACACCTACTGAAGCAGAACCTGCACAGAAGGAAGCGCCTGAGAGTCTGAAGACTTTCCCAACTTCAGACCCTGTCACAGAAACAGATGTTGTTGAGCAACCTAAGCCTGTGCCAAATAGGAGAAAGTCAAAGGGTCCAGAAGTTTCCACAACTTCAGAGCCAGTCGCTGCCCATGGTAGAATGACTGATGTGGAGCATGAGAAAACTAAGAAAGAACCTGAGAGTGTGAAATCATCCTCAACTCAAGAGTTGATCACAGGGCAGACTGAAACAGCTGTTGAGGAACAAAGTAAACTTGTACCAACCAAGAGTCATGAATTTTCCACAGCTTCAGAGCCAATTGCTGCACAGACCAAGGAAAAGCCTGACAGTCAAAAGCCTTCCTTGAGTTCCAGGGAGCAGACTGAATCTGTTGTTGTGGAAGAAACTAAGCTTGTACCAAGCAAGAGAAAGTCAAAGAGTGGAGAACTTTCCCTGAAGCTTGCTGACATAGAGCCTGCGCAATCCAAGGAAGAGCCTGACAGTCAAAAGCCTTCCTTAAGTTCCAGGGAGCAGGCTGAAATTGCTGTTGTTGAGCAAACTATGCCGGTTCCGACAAGGAGAAAGTCGAAGAGTCCAGAACTTTCTCCAACCTCAGAGCCAGTCACTGTCCCAAATAAAACTGCTCAGTTGGAGCCCAAGCAAACAAAGGATTCTGAGAGTCCAGAGACTTCCATGACTCCTGAAAAGGATACAGAGACAACATGGACAGTAGTGCCTCTTCATGAGCCGGAGCAAGGCCATAAAGTGGCCGTGCTCATTCTGGACACTGTCTCACAACAGATCCATGCACCAGGGATCAAGAGTCAGTTAGCTGAGATCCCTAGTGATGTACAGCCTCCAATCGAGGATTATTCTGATAAGTTAACTGTTCTACAAAGAGTGGAAACCAGAGAAGAGAAGCAAACTACTGTAAAGGAGATCTGTCCAGTATCTGAGAAGAGCCGTGTCCAGGTTGATGTCACTGATGCTGCAAAACACATTGATCCTGATCATCAGCCATCGAAACAAGTTCCCCTCCCTGACACTCCAAGTGCTGTTTTCCATAAGAAAACACAGGAGCTTCCAGGGAAGAAAGTGGCCTCAGTCATTCTAGACACCAATGCTGTTCATGTACAGACAGCAGACACATACCCACAGACAAGCACTGTGTCCACTGGATTGGGAGGGGTTGATCCTACATTTGTCCAGCCATCAGATAAATCGGAAACCCATACTCCATCACCTCCTTGTACTGAAGCTCTAGAGTCTTTCATTCCACCCAGTCAGATTACCTTGTCTGAGTTGCAGGAGGTTAAAGTCAGACCCAGTGAGGTCCCAGATCCAACTGTTTCCCAGCCTACAGAGAGAGACTTCAGTACAGCACCTCAGGCACAATCACCCCTCTCCCAGCCTACTGACACACCACACGGGGCAGATTACATAGACAAATTATGGAAGACCACCCCTGAGACTCAAAAACGATATGTGGTACTCGATCTGCCTGAGATGGGAGTCACCCAGAAAAAGCCAGATCAGTCAGAGAGAAAGCATGTTGATCAAGCACAGCGAGAGAATGTGGCTGAATGTGACTCTGCTCAGCCCATCATAACTCCGCCTGCTGTTTCAGAAGCAGCGCAGCCACATGAGGCAGAAACAGTGTGTACAGAAATGAACTTATCTCAGCAAGACATGGTGGAACCAAGCCAAACTGAGACTCAGCCAGAGCTCCTCAAAACCACTGAAGAAAGACCCAAAGAGGTCAAGGGTCATGGTACCCAGGAAGACCATGCTGAGGAGTTGAAGATGAAACATGAGATACATGATGCACCCAAGAGTCTGGATGAAATGTCTGTTAGGATGATGGAAATCCACACGAAGACTGAAGTGCATGTTTCCCAACTAACTACACAGGACAATATAGAGCAGCATGAAAACACATCTGTCACATTAGAAAAGGAGCCGAGGATAGATATGGACCAAACAAGTCGCCAGTGTGAGGCAGTGCCAGAAAGCAAAGATATGACTAGTGCTGAGGTTCAGCCAGAGAAGGCTGCAGTTCAGCTGAACAGGGTCGAAGAGCAAGAAACCAGTACTGAAGCCCCCGAACCCAGTGTGGTCCCTGAAGCACCAGCAGACAGACACACAACAGACGGAGAGGAAAATAAGGAGGAGGAACAGGAGAAGGAGAGGGAGAAGGAAAGGGACGAGTGGGAGAAGGTTAAGGAGGAGAGGGAGGAGCTGAAGGAAAACAGACTCAGTTTAAATCGCGAACTAGAAGAAGTGCCTCTCCCTGTTGCCAAAGCAACAACCGCTGACCAAGAGAGGCTGGAGAGCAATGATTTGCCACAGGTAAGACGTGTGGGTGGGGTACTGATCTGTTTTACTCACATTACTGTAATTGAGTAGCTTTTTTGGGTACTTTTACTTTTAGTTTCTAAAGTCAGTAATCTTTTTAAATTAATTTACTCTTAATTAAGTATGTTTTTACTAAGTACTTTTACTAAGTACTGTACAGGTTTTGTGGCTCTTCATAAGCAACAGAAACTGGACAATTGGAAATTGACAAATTGTGGAGCCATTCGCAGTGAATCTGAGTTTACTTAGACTGATATACAAGGTTTGGTTTGTGGGTAATGGCCCAATAATTAGGAATTCTAAGTGAATCAGAGTCACAGAGAAAACTACAAATTTCAAATTAATTGCAGATCTAGGGTAATTTGTTAAAAATAATGGGTTGTGCCTTACAGGAAAACAAGCAAACAGGAATTAGGGTTAGAGTCATAAGAAGTTTTTTTTTTTAAATAATGTGACCTGGCCAGTTATCCAACATCAGTATGAGTTTAGTAGTAACCATTACACATGCATTTGAAGTCAATATTATTTGCCCCTGTGTGAGATTTTTTAAATAGATTTCATTCAGCATTCTGTGTTTTCATGTCCATAGACTGTGTACTGTTTAAGACTTTCCCTGTTGAACCACATGTACCCCAATTTATTTAGGCTCCAAACCCAGTGTCTCCCCTACTCTATATCTTTTCTTAGTAAAGAAAACAATTAGGGGGTAGACTGCCTACTCTCCTTTTGAGCGCATTTTGTAGGTGGTGTAATATGACCTGGATAAGCTGGATAAGATTTGTGTTGCAGTTTTCTGTACCTTTCAGAAACATTTCAGGTTTCTAGTACAAAATACCTCTGTAACTCAGATAGAAGGTAGTTCTTACAAATACAAAGAGAGGTGGATCAAGAGAGAGAGAGAGAGAGAGACAGACATCAGGGGAGAGGGAGAGAGAGAGAGAGAGAGAGAGAGAGAGAGACATCAGGGGAGGGGGGGAAGAAAAGAATAGGGGACAGAATGAATATAGAGCTTGCTTGCAGGGAAATAATGCATATCATCAATTATTTTCAGTCCACTGCATTTACAAGGCACTTTGTAACTTTGTGTACTATATAAATAAAGTGCTATATAAATAAAGTTAGTATTTTTATTATTTTTACTTGCTTGCACTTGCTCCATAACACTCTAAGAATGCCATGGATGACTGGTCAGTGTACACTGTGTACAATGTACTTTAGAGCTTGTAAAAAGTCAGAGTACAATACATTTGGGGCTGTACAAGTCACATACTAGGTTACATTTTATAGGCATTATACACAAAGCAAAGAACATAAGCTTGAGGCATTTCAACCTGTGCTAGCACAGATTTCACTGCCCCTGGGTAGGAATATGAGCTACCTCACACATGATGTCATTCTCTTTGAAGTCACAGGGAGCAAGGCTTGGTTGTCTTGTCTTTCTTGTTATTCGAAAGGGGGGGGGAGACTTGTTTTAAGAAGCAGCGCTCTTTTCTCAGCTCAGCAGAAACAGTATACATTTGTACGTTACAATTTGGCCTACTTTTCACCCGCTAATGCTGTTGTTTTGTGTTCACAATAGCAACAGGTGCACATTGTGGACAAGATATCCCCAGCACCGGTGGAGGCAGTTCCTGTTCAGAAAGCTTCAACCGATGCTGTTCTGGTTGAGAAAGCCCTGGTGGAAGCAGTGCCTATTGAGAAAAACCAAGTTGAGGCAGCAGCTAATGTTGTGACAGAGACAGAGAAACCAGTTCTCGAGGCACCAGCAGGACCCACCATGAAGAACATCTTCTCAGAGATCCAGCTTCTTGCAGGGACTGGACCTAACAGCCTACTTATTGAGGTATCAAGAAATCTTCATTGATATTTTTAGAGCTGTCTCTATAAAAATAATAAAATTTAGAAAAAGTTTATTTTGTGACATTTGATAAAGGAGAATAGTGGTCTAAGGAGCATGCCATGTACTTTCAGCATTTTGGGTTTGAATCCAGCTCATGGTTTTTGTCATGTTACCCCGTCTCTCTCCTATCCTACCTGCCATTCTCCACTGTATATTAGCAAATATGCAGTTAACGAAATGCCAAAAAAACATGCTGTTGGGCACTATACTTTAATGCAGGGATTCTCATACTTGTTCAGATTGCTGCTCTAAGGGGACACATTTCATTAAAGAACAGTTTTCAAATGGCTTATGTAAATGGACTGCAAAGTTCATGCTGGCACCCCCCCCAAAAAGCATGCCCGCAATCCATTTTGGGTCATGAGCCAAATTGTGTGACCCCAGGCTTTAATGTGTTTCTATGTCTCTCTAAGGGTAAACCCCAAGAGGATGCTTCAGAGGCTCTGGATACATCCATCAGTGATCTGGAGGATCGTCTGAGCAGGCTGGCAGCCAAAGTCCTGGGCTGCAAGAACCGCCCCGTTGACCTCAACCCAACTACCATGGCCCAGCAGGTGGAGGAAGCTGAGGTGAGACTCCAAATGAGAGGCCGCACAACACAGGAGAGAAAGAAAAAAGAGTTTTAGATACAGCAGGAGTTGGACAGCAGGTTGGCAGCTTGGTTAGCAAGGCAGCTTGTTACTGACATTGGTTAATGATGCCAAAGTGCTCCCAGGCAAGGGCACCTCTACTGCATATCTGTTGTATCTGCCCTAAATAAAACACACAAAACACACAAATCAGAAAATCTCACAATAGCACTGCATTTAAAAGCGATACCTCGTGGAAATACAGACTTTGATCTTATCAGTTAAATCTCTATGTGTCTTGTGGCTAACAGGAGTGCCGACAGGCTGCCCAGGCCCAGGTGTCATTGCTCGCCAAGCCCAGAAGAGCCGATGCTGAGGATACAGATTCTCTGGAGCATGTGGAGGGCCAGTGGAGTGCCGCTGTGTGGGACGCCACTGCTGTCCTCCAGACTAAAGAGGCCCAGCTGCAACTGGTGACTGATTGTGCCAGACAGACCCAAGCAGCAAAGACCACACTGGAGAGACTGGCAGCAGAACTGGAGGCTGTCAGAACGTGAGTTTTAAACATCAATATATCATGATCAGATTAATTGTGATACCTTCGTATAATTACTGTTAACAAATGAGACGATGGTAGAGGCAATTGGTAGTGTCTATCTGCAAGTGGAATAGTTAGTGCTGCTGTTTGTCAAAAACACCACTCTTCCAATAATCCCTGTTGCTTCCTCTGACAAGTGTTGCTACTTGTCTTGGATTTTGCAACAGTGGGTACAACTCAGTCTTATGCCTAATGCCTTTGTTGTAACAACTTTAATGCCAAACTCAAGAGTTGTACACTTATCCCTTTGTTTCTCCCTCAGATCTCCAGAAGAGAGCAGCTCCAAGGAGGCAGAGCGACTGTGCTCCATACAAAGAGGTATGGAGGAGAACAGGACGGTCCTTGGGGAGCTGCTCCTGACCCATACCAAGCTGAGCCAGCACCTCAGCCAGTCTGAGCGAGCAACTGCACAGATTGAGCAGAAGGGCCTACAGGAGGAGTGGAGAGGCCTAGAAAAAGCCGTGGACAGGACCTTGCGCTGTGTAAATGTCCATGCCCGGGAGACTAGCGACCTTCTGTTGGAGATATCAGGCCTTCAGGAACACCTGGAGATGATTGGCAAAGGCCTTGACATCCAGACTCCAGCTGTTGCTCAGTGGAATTGTAAGAGGGCGCAGCAGCTGATGGTGGTAAACGCTGAGGTCAGTGCTACCCGACAGAGATACCTCCATCTGCAGCAGGTGTCAGAGGCACTAGTCCTCAACTCACAGTGGGAGAAGGAAACAAAAGACATAGAACAGGGGCTCCAGAGGGTCAAAGACCAGCTCTGCCAGAAAGAAGAACTTGTGTCTTCCCAAACCCAGAGCAGCAGCAACCCCACCATGGAGAAAATTATCAAGGTGATGAGGGATGCCCTTGTCTGGGCTAAGCAAACAGAGAGTGACATTGAGGGCAGGAGGAAAAGGGTGGCTCTCCTCCCTGAGGAGGTGCACCAGCAGATCAGAGACCTGAAGAAGCTACAGTCTGAGGTGATGGCCAAACAGGGCCAGCTGGAGGCGCTGGTGGAGGAGGTGACAGAGCTCCTTCCACAGCTGGACAAGGCGGAGGAGGTGCCCATGGTGCGCTACTCTCTGGATGCCCTGGAAGAACTCTCCAAGTCCACAGCTGAGAAGCTGGCCAAGGCTGTGAGAGAGATAGAGTCAGGCCTGCAGACCAGAGAAAAGATGTCAGGACAGATTGCTGACCTAGACTCCTGGGTTGTGGCTCACCTGCACAAAGAGGCCTCCAGGAGAGCAGAGGGCGAGGTTACGAGCCCTGCTGACCTTGATCGCCGGGCCCGTCAGATCCAAGAGACCCTGTCTGAAGCTGAGAAGCAGGCTGCTGTCTGCGAGGCTCTTGTAATGAAGAGCAGAGACATTGCCTCTGAGCTCAGCATCACAGAGAACTGCATGCTTCACGACAAGCTTACCAACCTCCAGGAGGACATCAGAGCCATTAGCAGCTATGAGAAGACCAACAAGCAGGAGCTAGAGGAACACATCCAGACTCTAGACTCGTCCAAGCAAAAGCTCACTGCCGTAGAAAAAAGCCTGAGGCAGATGTTGGGAGACCTGAACAGATACAGGTTCCCCATCACCAGAGAGTCCCTGCATGCTCTCGAACCTTTCAAACACATGATTGTAGAACACAAGTGCCAGGTGGACCTTGTCCGACCCTATATCCCCCAGGAGAAGACGAGGGAACTGCTTTCAGTCATTTCTGAACTTCACAGCAAAATGGCTACCCTGGATATGAAGGCCAAGGATCATGAGAGGTACTTGTACTTGAGGCAGTGTGTGGAGGACCTCAGGGAGAATGTGGAGGAGCAGGTCCTTCAGACCAAAGAGGACAGTAGGGATGTGGAGGAGAGGTACAAGACCTGCCAGACCCTGCTGACCCAGTTCCCTCTGATGAAGGGGCAGTGCGAGGAGGCTGCTCACAAGCTCCAGAGCATCTCCCCTGACCTCTACCCCTCGCAGCTGAGTGCTGAGCGACAGAGACTTAAGCAGAACATGGAGAGCCTTAACACCTGGGAGATGGCTGTCCATAACAACCTTAGCATTATGGAGTGGGGCCTGCTGAAGGGGTTGGACCTCGACTCAGAGCAGAAAGCCACCCAGGCCTTCCTCAGGGACACCCAGCGGGAGCTCCAACAACCCTCCATGTTGGAGCCCAAGGAAGCCGTCATTAACAAAGAGCACCGGAGGATTATGTCTTTGAAAAAGACTGTAGAGTCCAGACTGAGAGCATTGGAGGTTCTGGAGCAAAAGAAAGGAACCAGACAAGGACGTAAATCTCAGGATCTGGTGGAGTTGAAGAATACAGTCCTAACTGAATGTGATTCACGAATGGCAAGTTGCATCGTTCGGCTTTGTTTTGCTGTGTGCTTGCATATTTTTTTCAGATCTGGTTCATCTAGTGTTTGCAAATACTTTTTAGGACTTGTTTTGACCTACCTGGGTGCCAGAGGAGTGAGGTTTCTTGCTTTGGACAACACAATGAGGCTTTGGGATGTTTAGACAATCACAGCAAAGCATTTGAACGTCAATCTAGTATACTTTTACCTTACTCTATTTGAATTGTCGTGATGCAATAAAGCCCACCCATCTTGTACTCTACACAGGTTAAAACTAATTCTAAGAATTATTCTCAAATACTATTTGACCCAGGTCTGACTTATTTATATATTGGTCAATATTTGCATTATTATATTTATTATATAGGTCCAGTCAAGTCCAGTCAAGTCAAGTCAAGGGGTTGAAAGGTTGAAATCACTTAAACTTTTTCTAGTGCTAGGGAAAAAATAAACCAAACATCAATAAAATTACTAAATTTTTTTAAGTTTTAGGCAAATTAACATCCAATAGCGGCTGAGACAAGATAGGTCAGTGTCAAACACGTCAAAAAAGGGATCTCGAGACCGGACTCAAGACTGAGACTGGACTGAAGTACTGCAGGCCTGATGTGATTATAATGTATGGTTAACATATGCTGTTTATGATATTTTAGGAGAATATCTCCCAGGCCAGGGAGTCTATGAGGAGCTACACCTGTGCTGTTAAACGTGCAGCACAGTTCCTGCGGGACACCGAAGCGTCTCTCCTGCCGCCACGCGGCTCGGTCGGAGCGTGCTCTGAAACGCTGGAGGAGACCCAGCAGGCCTTGGCCTCACTGGAGCAGCAGTTCCAGATCCATGTGGACCAGCTCCAGAGCCAGGTTCCCCAGCATCCTTACCTTTCGCTCCAGGAGGTGGAGCATCTCCAGGGGAACGTTCTGAGCCAGCTCCTGGTCAAGATGTCCACCCTCCAGGCACAGGGCCTCATCAGACTGGAGTGTCTCAGCAGGTACAACGCATTTGTAGTAATCTCACATAAAAACCTGATTCCTCAATCTCACATAAAAACCTCATTCCAATCATGATCAGAGTCAGAATCAAGATCAAATAGGTACAAATAATGTAAAAGAATTTGTCTTGGTGACGTTGGAACAGATACAGTATCATCAACTTACATAGTAAGACATGTATATCAGGTTATCAGGATATAATACACCAGGATAACAGGACCTCACACAGTGTAAGGGGATAGTGAAAGACATACAATAGATAACAGGGCTGTACATGCTATTCTATACATTCAACATTTAGTCACTATGTGTATGTAAGCAGAAGGGATAGCTCTGCCACAGGAAGCCAAAACATGGAATTGGAGATTTCTTTTCATTTGGATATTAACAGATCAAGATTTGCGTTTTTCAGGTGTGCAGAACATCACAGAAAATACAGGACGTTCCAGGATGAAATCAGCCAGTGTGTGAAGAGCACAGAGGACGGCCTCTCACAGTGCATCTTTCACAAAGTCACCTCTCTCACCGACTGCACTGACCAGCAAGTTAAGCTAAAGGTCGGTATGAAAATGATCGTCTTCGATGTTGACTGCTCTGGGGACCCGTATTCAGCACCACTGTCTTACTTTCGTTTTTTAAAGTTCTTATTAAAATGACACCTGGAACAAAAAACACAGAAAATTAGACCTAGGTAATATATTTTCACTCTGTCTGCAATATCCAAAATGTAATTAATGAATTAAGAATTGGAGGAAACAGTGGCCATTTGGTGTAATTTCGATTATTTTTATTTTTTTTTACTATCACTAGTAGATTATAGCTTTACAAGTTTAAAAGTTTGCACAACTGTGATCTAGGCAGCACATTGGGTTGGGTGGGGTGACTAGACGGGGGGTTGTTATTCTATACAGCGGAAAGTATCACGATGTTCACAAAATATCGCGATATTCGATATTATCGTATATCAACCCAAGCCTAGCGGAGAGAGCATTACTCGTTTACTTTCCCCACCCACAGATTACCACTTAAAGGTCCATTCATGAAGAAACGCTATTTGACTGACATGACTCTGTTGGGTGTGTTGTGCAGGCTCTGTGTGAGGAGGTGGAGTCGCTCCAGAGGCGTCAGGAGGGGTTGAAGGAGTGGTGCCCAGAGCAGAGCTGTCGTGGAGGCAGGGAGGCCGCCGTGGCTGCTGCCAGGAAACACGTGTCCAGACTGCATCGCTGCACACGGGAGCTGACAGCTCGCTGCAAACAGAGGATGGCAGAATGGAGCAACATCACCAAGAGTGTAAGTACATCTAGATACAAACATACATGTCCATCTTCACAAATGACTTCTTGTATTGAAGTTTGAACAAGTGAAAAAATGTCACTAGTTTTCAGTGCAGTGACTTGTTTTAAGAATTTTCTTGAAGTAGTTCACTCCAAGATCAAGATTATGAGTTGATTTGAGTGAAATTATCTCACCTCATTGAGTTTTCTCTCACTTGTTCCAAGAAAAATGAAGATGAGCCTCAATACTAGATCTAAAAGACTAGATCAAATGACCACTTGCCTTTCTGTGTACTTTCCAGTCAAGCCGTTTTGTGTCCCCAGCTGAATCAGACCAAATGATAGTGAAGAGGGATGCCAAATGGTCATAGACGTGACATCAAATGAAAGCAAAAAGTGTCATTGAAGAAATTTATCTTACATTTATCTTACATACAAGCACTGCTGCTTCTACACAATCATGCTACAGGTTGTGTGTATGTACATATTCATACATATACAATCAAGAGGTGAAGTGGAAGCCTAGTTAGGTCGAAGCCTAGTGTTGGTCATGATACTGCAGATTCCCATCATTGTTAGAGCCAGGGATTAGTATAAATAGATGGATGGCATAAGTAGATAGATAAACGCAATAGATCAATTTAAAACCTCATGGCTCTGCTGCATTACCATTTGCACCTTGTAGCCCAGAAAATGCAAGCAGTTGTAAATACAAGTAAGTAAGCAAGTAAATACAAACTTAATCTCAGAATTCTGAGAATAGTCAGAATTCAGATATTTTTCTCAGAATTCTGAGATTAATCTCAGAACTCAAATAGATTTCACATGTGGCCCTACTCCTCTTCCGTAGGGGGTGCAGAGTTACACCAGATATAATATTGACATCACTTCTCTACTGTTCTTCCTCTCAGGTGGAGAAGGCCTCCGTTGTCCTGGAGCAGGTGGAGGCGGAGCTACCTGACGGCTCCAGGGAGAAAGCCTCGACTGAGGAGCTTCACGACCTGCTGCAGTACTGGGACCAGTACCAGGACCGGCTGGACTGTGAGCATCGAGCCCTGTCCGCACTGGAGCTGCGCATCGCCAGGCTGCTGGGTGTCCCCGCCCACCTGGAACAGGCTCCTCCCACTCCGCTCTGCCAGCAGCTGCAAGCCATGCAGGACCGGTACAGCAGGTGAGACGGGATTCAGGGTGCAACTCACTAAGAACTATGAAAGTCTATTTTGAAATCCTTTGAATGGTTAACTTACCTTTATAAGGCAGCCAATCTACATCGTTTGGAGTGTGAACTTTATGCATTACCTGAAAGTTTGCATCAAAACAACCCCAACTTAGTCCCTTGATAATGGGATTTAGAAACATCATCTCAAAACAAAATCTCAAAAAATCATCTGAAAACTAAAATGATACTCAAAAGATAAAGTTATGCTTTATCATAAAAATGCTTTATCATTATTTCTTTCTGGTCGCAAAGAAATAAACAAAAGCACCAAAAAAAAAAATCCTCCAAAATCCCACACAAGATTAAGACACTTGTGACTTTTGGTGAGGTTGGAACTTTTTAAACATCATCATTTATCATCTTTTTTTCTCTGCTCCTGAAAAAATAAAATTGAGGAGGATATTTGTTTCCAGGACAAGTATTAGGCTCTTGACACAAAAGACTCCATTACCCAGAAGCCCCTGACTGCTATGCCTGGATTAGCAATCAGGGGAGAGTGGGTGGGACATACTGTAGGCTGCAGTGCCTCTATGTTTAGAGCACAAGTATGTGAGGATGTATTTATATACACTTCATCATCCACAAGTGCTTTAACTGCCATGAGGCTCTGTGTTCTGAATTCAGTTGTGGATTTTGTTCTCAATGCAAACTATCACTTTAATGGATTTAAGGTAAGACACTGCAGCTACAGAAACTTGTCAAAGTATTATTGTTTGTGTCTGCTGTTGTTAAAAGGTTGATTCAAGTTAAACTGAAGACAATTTACTGGGATATACTGATCTGTGCCTTGTTTGTTAGAATTGTTAATACTAGTGCAGTGCCCGTTCGCCCCGCTGCTGCACAGAGCGTTGTTCGCTTGTTTATTCAAAGTTTATTAATATTGAACGTGTCGCGTGTCCAAATTGCACCAAATCCGACACTGCACTTCCTTGGGTCCCCAGCAATACACCCGCCAAGTGTGAAGTCGATCGGACGAACGGTTCTCGAGATATGCGACGGACACACACACTCACTCACTCACTCACTCACTCACTCACTCACTCACTCACTCACTCACTCACTCACAGACAGAGATTCCTTGCTTCATAGTATGATTTGAGAATGGAAAAAAAAACAGATGTAACAGCTTTGACAGTAAAGTTTTACACAAGCTGTTGGACAGCAGTTAGATTCACAGCTGCTGCTTTCTAGGCTGAAACAAGCAGAGATGTAGTTTAGTAGATCTAAATTCAGTTTACTCAGTTTCATTACTTTTATTAACAGCATTGCCCACATTTTAAGCTGACAGAAATCTTTATGATAATTTTATTGTAAACATTGTAGGAAGTAGAATCAGACAGATGAAAGTTACATGAAAGTATTTTCAAGAAAATGTAACATAATACTACTTTAAAAACCCATTTCATGTGACACATTATAATAACAATTACTGATAAATGGAGAATTAGTCCATTAAATGATAATTAGTAAATATCGAATAATGATTCACAGCTAATTCATGATTCATTCATTTCCTACATTGTTTACCGATGATATAATGTAAATATTTAACCATTGGTTGACATGCTAATAAATCAAGTAACCATTTACCTTTGTATTCTAATATTAAGAAATTAAATACATATTTTTTGACTTGTGCCTTAGTTAACAATTTGTTAGTCATTTGTTAATCATCTGTTAGAATATTATTAAGGATATTAACTAATATATAACAAACTAGGATAATAAAGGAAATTAATCATCAATTAGTTGTTACTTAACCATTCAATAATATTTATACCATATATTAGTGCCACAATAATTAAATAATGATTAATTATTATTAGGTTTACATATATAGCCCTTTATGACAAGCATTTCTCAAAGTGATCACATTATTATCATCATTATTAGTGATCGTTAATAAAGTGTTTTTGGTGGTTGTTGGCTTTATGGTGTTTACTGACTTGAATTCATCATTTATCTGCTCTTGTGTGTGTGTGTGTGTGTGTGTGTGTGTGTGTGTGTGTGTGTGTCCACAGTGTGAAGCAGAGGAGCAGGGCGGGTCTGGAGGCGGCCAGGCTGGAGGTGGAGGAGAGGGAGAAGGTTCGGGAGCAGCTGCAGGGCGTCAGAGTTTGGCTGGAGGCTGCAGACGGTCTTCTGTCAGAGCTGGAAACCTCCGGCAGCACACAGGAGCTGCAGGTGGGTCGCTGCTCTGTCGTTTGGTTTGTTCAACTTCACAATGACCAATTACAGCAAAACCAGGGCTTGTAAACAAAAGTCACATGGACTCAGAAGTAGCTCCTTTATTGGACAGCTTTAGAGATTTTGGCGATGTGGGGCAGTCAAAAACAAAATGTAATTCCAGTCCCTGTAACTTTAGCATCTCATTTAGCAGCGGACCCCCTAGAACCCTCTCAAGGACCTCTGACGGTCTCCAGACCCCACTTTGGGAACCTCTGATCTAACCAACACAGTGCTGAGTTCTGAGCGTCTCTGCCTCCTGGCCGGTGATGTGTAGATAATGTCTCTTTAATGAGAGAGGTCGGTTTCATCCTCCTGACTGTAAAATACAATGATGCATTTGTGCTCACTGCAGCCAACATCGTAGCTCATTGAAATCTTTGTAAACAGAACATGAAACACTCAACTAGAAAATCCAATCCAAAGATGTATTCACAACTACAACACTGAATATAATGCTGACATTATGACAAGCAGCGGTCACATTGTATACAATGGTAAGTTTCAGCCATAGACAGTTGATCCAACCGTATTGATAATTCCCATAAAGCTCAGCTGCGCTTGCTATGCCAACTGTTGTAGTAACTTACAAATAAGTAAATTACAAATTTGACCTATAGGTCTGGTCTCAGCCCATAGTTTAAAGCAGCACTAGGCAACTTTACATGTTGGTGGCCAAATGGCAGCGAGAGATAACTGTTTGAAAAATTTGAACTCCAATACCCAGAAATCCTGTGCGGTGAGGTCAGTAAACGTCACACAGCTCGCTCATGTTCACCAACCGGCCGGTCTGTGATGCTTTATACCAAAGGAAAGCAAAGAGACGAGAGAGGAGAAGATCTAACGCTGCTGAGTCCAGCTTTCTCTGCTGCTGTTTAGGAGACAGGTTGGATTTCACTCCTATGTTTCAATTCGTCACTTCCTGTGTGTGAAGAAGTGTCCATACCTGGTACCACAATTTCATTTGGGCAAACAGGGTGAATCTGCAGCATCTCAAGTTAGTGGGGATGGGACGCTTTTCTCTATTGCAGCCCCGCCATTTAGGCTGATGAGACAGGTGTATTTTTACATTACAATTTTGCTTTAGAAAAAAATGCTAATTTAGAGTCTTGGCTATGAGGCCAAAACAGTTGTTACAAGTAGTTCCTGAAGTTCAGCCTGAAGTTCAGAAACCTCTAGGAATGAATTTAGAGACCGTTGACTGTGCGGTGTAACTGTCTGGTAAATATGCAACGTTTGAATGTAACCGTTGGTTTGGCCAGAGGCCCGGTGGCTGTCTGGTGCGCTCTCTGTCCCACCAGCCCAACATTATGCTGCAGTATTGTGCTGCTTTTGTCCAAAGACCTGAGCAGCAGCCAACATCTCCCTATCCACTCCTTCTTTTCTCTGCTGCCCCCCCACCGGTTCCCTTCCCCATGCAGAGGGTCTGTGCTGCTGAAAGACAGAAAGACCCCCCCCCCCAACACACACACACACACACACACACACACACACCCTCCATCCCCACCGCTCTTGTACCAGACACCTTTTGTTCCCCGTTGTAAGTGGATCTTCCAGGTGGCCTCTGTGGCCAAGTCTCCGACCTGCACTCATGTCACCTCATGGACACACACACACACACACACACACACACGCACACGCACACACACACACACTTTCACACTCATCATGTCCCCGCTCTCTCATGCCTGTCTCACACACACACAAACTGTCTCCCTGTGTGTGTTCCTTCTTGCTTTGTATCTCTCTCTCTCTCCCTCTCACACACACACACACACATCCACTTACACTCTCACTCTCTCTAATACACACACACACACACATACCGAGTTTCCCATGGTGATAACGCGATGCACCTCCCTCTTTTGCAGAGCATCGGACACTTTCAGACCCAGGTAGTCTCTTCTGTATTCCTGCTCGCATTTCTAGCTTTTCTGCATATTCTAACTGTTTTTTTTTATCTTTAGCCCGTAGATTGTGATAGAAAAATAGAACTGGCTGTCATTGTGTTTCATGTGGTAGCAGTTGAGAGGTGAAAAGAGGTCACGCCAACTAATGTGGGAATGAAAGACTTGAAGAGGTAGGCTCTCTTTAATGAAAGCAGCGCAGGAGAGGGAGAGAGGGCTGACTGCTGAACAAAGAGCTGAGCAGAGCGGTAAGAGATGTAGACAGAAGATTGATTTCCACCGTTTGAAAAATTACACTTTCCCTGACAAAAATATTGCTGGCATGAAAGTAAAGTGTCTCTGAAAAGCTGAAGTTGTTAAATATCTGAAGGCCTTTGCTTAAAAGATAGTAATGTTTTTTTAAAGGATCCACTCGTCGGATTTTGGAATGAATCTTCATAAAGAGAATGAGCAAATATTGAGATTTTTCTCTCTCATCATTTCATCCTTTTCACAACAGCAGTACCTTCCTCTTCCTGTCGTTCTTCTTCATCATCACCATCATCTCCCTCTTCTTCCCTGCCATCATCATCAAATTTCTCTTCTTCTCTCTTCTGTTTTTTGTCCCCTTGTCCCTCTTTCTCTCTCTCTGTCACACACACTATTTCTGTCTCATTCACGCAATTACCCTCTCTCCCCGGCTGCAGGAGGTCCACGGGCAGCTGTGTACCCAGAAGGCCGTGCTCCAGAGCATCATGGAGAGCCTGAGGATGAAGTACTCTGACATGTACAGCCTGGTCCCCGTCGAGATCGAAGGCCCGCTGCAGGAAGTCACACAGTCGCTAAAGGAAGTGGAGGAGAAGGTACGAAATATTTAGATTTTGTCATAGCTGAGTTCAAGTTCTAGTTTAACACTTTATTGTCACTAATGGGACATTTGGTTTGCAGCGGGGCCCACAACACAATAAATCACTCACACACACACACACCGTAATACGTTTCTTAAGGATGGACGGAGACTTATCTACTTTGATTTGCAAATAGATCTCTGTTCATCCTTAAGAAACGTATTAGCATTTTTATCATTATTATCATTTTTAAAATCGATCATCCAGCTGATTGATGCACAGGAATTGCACAGAATTAAGTGCTTAGAAGTTTGAGGATCCTTACATGCACAGGTTCTTACAGTTGAAATCCCTTAAATTGTTTGTAGTGCTGAGGAGAAAAATAAGATTACCCATTTTTTATTAGTTTTAGACAGGAAGGAAAAAGTCGAGTCAGTATCCAATAGTGGCCAAGACAAACTGATGATCAAAAAAGACTGGAATGCTACATCCTGGGTCCTACTGTAGCTCTTAATGTGTTTTCAGGTGGGAGAGGCGGTGGAGAGAAGTGGTCCCGTCTACAGACTGGGAGCTAAGCTGTGTGAGATCCAGGCTGGTCTGAGGTCAGTCCAGAACAAACTGGAACAGAGAAGCCCTGCTGTGGCTGAAGCAGAGAGCACTCAGAAGGTGGGTGGTGAAAAATGGAAAATGAAAATCTACTTCCCTTTGTAATTGTGATTTTGTTACTCCAAAGTCCTTTTTTATGTGTTTGTTATGTTGTCCCTCGCTTGTAAAACCCTATGTCTTCATGACTGAATACATCACCTGGATTAAATATGTGAAATCAATAAGTTTTCAGATAGATTCACCTGGTCAGTCTGCTTCATGGAGATTGCAGGAGTTCCCACTGTTTCTGTACTCAATGTGTAAATGTGTATGTGTGCATTGTGTGTTTTTTGTGTGTATACATATGTGTGCACATGTTTCTTTCTGCATACCAGTGTCTCTGCCTATGTTCCTATGTACTGTCTTCCCATAATGCGTGTGTGTGTGTGTGTGTGTGTGCAGCGTGTGTGGGATGAGCTGGATGCGTGGCACTCCTGTGTGGCGGCTCTGGAGGTGGAGATGCAGGACTTGGAGAAACCAGAGGAGGCGCTGCTGCTCAGCGAGCGGCTGGCCGACGTCCAGCAGCTGCACTCCCAGCTGGCCAAGCAGGCCGAGCAGAGGACCGGCCTCCTCAGCAAGGTCAGAACAACTACAACTCCCAGCAGCCCTTGTTTTCTGCCAGTGTCACACTTATGATACCTTCAAGTGCTCCTCCTAAACTCCCTCTTCTGAGTTCAGAATTACAACTTATACTCTTGGTCAAAAACAGCAAATTGGATGCTGTGACTAGTTTTCTTTTTATTTACTTATTTCATTAGCCACTATCTAATGTTGTATATCAGTAATATTTGTTCCTCTGGGCTTGTTAGCGTATAGCATCCAACAGTGTCATTAGCAATGCTCACAATACCCCCCACCCCCACCCTCAAAAATAAAATAAATAAAATAAAATCAACTCAGCAACTTGGAAATACAAAAAAAATGCATCTTTCCCACCTGTAATCACCACTTTGTTGGGTCATTCATGTGCACTGATCACAGAATTACAATACTTCTGACAGCACTTGAAAGCACCATTCATTTGGAGAAGTTTTTTTTTATCAGTTTTAGCCCAGTTAAGCCCACAGAAGAGAAGATGAAACTCCTAAATAGTAGTTTCTCTATGAAGCTTTCTTGGTGCATCCAGATCTTGAAAATTGACTTAATTCAATAAATCATTTCAGTGTGTTTCCCTCGTTATGATGATACTGTATTCACACTGTATTTGTGCTTTCGTGGCTCAGCTTTTTTTGATTGTTGTCAATGACTGTACAATATTTGTGCTTTTACAGCTTTGAATGGGTTTTTGATTGGTGTTTATGACTGGATCAATGTGCCATTTTTTATCGCATGATGATTTAGTATTGTTTTTGGTGAGGTATAATCCACAAGCGGAAATGGGAAACTGAATACTGTTTGTCAGATGTGGAGAGAAATGGTTGAAAGTTTTTTTGTGCAGTATGTGAAGTTTTTGTATGATTATTTCTTGGTGTGTGATTTCTAAATGTAATATTTTTGCGCTGAATGTTACTTGTGTTACGGTCAGATCCACACATGTCTTCAGCAGCATGAGGAGATGATCAATAGCTCTAAGAGCTGGATGACTGAGGCTCAGTCGTGGCTCACGGCCCCCTGCAGCTACACCACAGCTAAATGTCTGGCCAGCCACGTGCACGCTCTTCAGGTTAGTGCATGTTGACCTTTACTGCACTGCACTGCTGTATGCAACTCTACACTACACTTCACTTCACTATACCATGATATGCTGTACTATTTACACCCACTTTCAAAGTAAATGTAACAAATGTAAGTTTCAAGCTATATCATATGTTTTAGACTTTTTATTTGATGGGAAATTCAAATGTTTCTTGATAAATGAGATCTGTGGCTCTTCTCCTGGATGTTTATCCATCTTCACTGTACATAGTGATGTCTTGGATTATTAAAAAAAACCCTCATGTTTAGCTGTCACATCGTTTATTAAGAGTTTTGCCAATGAATTTCAGAATGGTATGTCTCCATTCCCTTGTTTTGTCTCTTTGTCCATCTTAACAAGTCATTTAGTCTCATATTCAGCTTCAGATCAAAAATTTTCAGATCCAGATTTTTGTTAAAACAAGAAAAATCCTGCCAGTGAGGAGAGATAACTCCACTTTTTCCAATGCAGCTTCACTTGTTCCAGGAATTTTCTAGAAATGAGCTTCAGTATGTTGAAACCAGTCAGAATAAGGCCGATCGCTGCACTGCTATCAAGAAAATTACTCTTTACTTTCTACAAAATTCTTGAAACAAGTTGATTTGCATTGGAAACGAGTGAAATTATCGAACCCCATTGGCAGATTTTTTTCACCTATTTTAAGAAAATTAGGATTTTAGGACTCAATAATAGACTAAATGACTAAGATGGAGATTTTTTTGTAGTGTAATTTATTGTCCAAAGACCAAATCTGCCTGCGAGGCCATCTCAGAAAACAGAATTTCCATAACACACATTATACAGTGGGAAACATTTAACACTATTCAGAAAAGAACATATAACAACATTCACAGTTAAATTATCAGTCTGACAAGTCTAATAATATTCACAGATAGACCAACGTAGAAACTGAAAATGAAGCTCAGTTTTCGGTCGTTTGACCTCCTGTGTGTGTTGCAGCTGGTGCTGGACGACTCGGCGCAGATCCGGACCACGCTGCAGGGTTTCGGGTCGGTGCTGAGGGAGCTGTCGCGGGTCTGTGATGTCACCGCCCTGCAGGAGCAGCTGGCCGAGTCCGACCGCCGCGTGGCCGCCGTCCAGAAGAGCTTTGTGGCTCCGCTGTCGCAGCTGGAGCACGCCGCCGCCGTGAGTCCTGCTCTTCACCTTCATTCACTTTCACGTTTCATACTTTCTTTTGCTCTTTCTTTCTTTCTTTCTTTCTTTCATCAGTTTTTGATTTGTTTTCTTCTGTTCTTTTACTGTTCCTTTTGCTTTTCTCTGTTCTTTCTTGCTTAAATTTCTTTTTTGTTTCTCCAAATCTATTTCTTTCTAATTCACTTTCTTTCTTTCTTTCTTTCTTTCTTTCTTTCTTTCTTTCTTTCTTTCTTTCTTTCTTTCTTTCTTTCTTTCATCTTTCTTTCTTTTTCTTTCTTTCTTTCTTTCCTTTTCTCTTTCCTTCTTTCTTTCTTTCTTTCTTTCTTTCTTTCTTTCTTTCATTATCTTTCCTTTTCTCTCTTTCCTTCTTTCTTTCTTTCTTTCTTTCTCTTTCTTTCTTTCTTTCTTTCATCTTTCTTTCTTTCATTATCTTTCCTTCTTTCTTTCTTTCTTTCTTTCATTATCTTTCCTTTTCTCTCTTTCCTTCTTTCTTTCTTTCTTTCTCTTTCTTTCTTTCTTTCTTTTTTTCATTATCTTTCCTTCTCTCTGTTTTGACAGACATTTTCAACCACTATTGTATTTCTGGTTGCTTTTCTCTCTTTACCGTGACATCTGTCGCTCATCATCCTTCTCTCCTCCTTTCATCCTTCTGCGAATGTATTTTTCTGTCATTCGAATGATCAAAGATTATAAAGACATTACTGGTATTGCTCTGTAGGAGGTGGAAGCCATCGAGAGTGAAGTCAGGCGCATGGAGAATGACGTGACTGAGATCAAGAATTTATTATCTTCTCCAGAGAGTCTCCCCAGCCCCAGAGAGGAAAGTCTCAAGGTGAGAGGAGGCACTGATGGTGTTTTCAGTTTATATCGATGCAGTGGGATTTTCTGTGTGAGAAAAGACTGGCATCATGTGTACAGGTGATTGAGCCAGTCAGTGCATCTTCCAGCTCAGTGAAGCAGCATTTCCATTGCAATTTTGGCTCAAACTAAATCTCTGAACTGCTTCCATACACACAAATCCATGTTTATATGGTAGTAAATGGTAGAAATAAGCTTTTCCTCAGTGGCTCAGGCAAATATACTACAGAAAATGAAAGAAAAGTCTGCAGATTTTGTTTGGGCCTTTTGTTGTCATCCCTTTTATTCTGAATTCTCCTCATGTCTGTGAACAGGTGATTGAGGGGAGGATCCAGTCGATGAGGAGGACGGTAGCTGAGATCCAGAAATGTAAACCGGGCCTCTGTCTTCCAGAGAAAGCTGAAGAGACGCTGTCTGTCTTCACCATAGTGAACCAGCTCCAAACTCTCCTGCTGGAACTGGAGAAGGTCAGTCAATCAATCAGTCAATCCACAGTCAGTCAGTTAATCAATCCCAAGACAGTCAATAAATCAATCGCTCAGTCACTCCCTCTGTCATTCACTTGCTCACTAACAATGCAAAAATAAGAGCTTAAAACAACAAGGACAACAGTAATGCTGGACAATAACTGGACAAAAAAATATCAAATAAATAAATAGAAATGGAAGTTTATAAAAAGTGGATTTTCCCCTGACCAATCACTAGTGACTGATGTATCCGGCCACCAGCGTATTTACCAACATTTCCAAGAATGTCAGTCGATTTTGACAAAAATATAGTTTTTCAAAGACAACATGTTGGTGAAGGAGGTGATTTCAACAAATATATTCTGCCGGAACGCCAATGAAAAAAAAAAACGTTGCGTGAATGGTTCAAACTTTAGTCTCACCAACAAGCCATTGAATAGAGCAACACCAGACTCTCTGAATCGCGGGACAAAATCTGAAAAGTGGGCGGGACGAGACTCAGGAGTCTGGAACCAGGTTTTCTATTTATACCAACGCCGCCCTCAGTGTAAGATCTGGGAATCTGCGCTGGCTTGTCTGATGCTATTATACTAGAAGTGTGTAACGAACCAGCCTTCTGCTTTACCGTCCCGCTGTAGAGGGTTCCTGCTCTGTTCCTGCAGCAGCCTCCCACCCCGACCCCGGCCAAGGCCCCGTCCCCCAGCCGGTCTGTTCCAGCTTCATCCCAGCAGAGGATCGCTCAGCCTCTAATCACAGTGACCGAGGCCCAGGTCAGTTCAGCGCTCTGTCCGAACTGTGTGTTGTACTCACTGATCAGGAGGCTTTCAGTGTAGTGGATTTAAAGTTAAAGACTGATGATGATGAGTCTCTGTGACAGGTGTGTAGGAGTGGTAGCAGATGATCTAAAAGGATGGACACCCGCACACTGTCTTCACTTGCTAATAGATTTTATACACCAGTTGCCTGATGAAGCTCGCATAGACCGAAACGTTGCTTTTTAATAAATACAATCTATTAGCAAATGAAGACAGGGTGCGGCTGTCCATCCTTTTAGATCATAGTTTAGAGTTGAGTTAGTTTAGTTTAGTTTAGTTTAGTTTAGTTTAGTTTAGTTTGGTTTAGTTTAGTTTAGAAGGCAAATTTTTCTCCAATATATGAAAATGACAGAATGTTAAACTGTCTTTGGAGTTCACTTTCTACTCGGAAAGTGCAGCAGTAGTTAACAGACTTAACTCCAAATCCTAGATTGCCAACATTACGTGCATCCAAAAGTAAGTCGCACAAGGATCAAAGTCACTGTGCCAAGATAGGAGATTTAACAAATACTCCTGCGCTCTGCTCTGTCTGCCAGCAGGACGGCACGGACCGCGGCCGGATCAGAATCGTCCATATGGAAGAGGATGTGCTGAGGAGATCTGGAGCCGCGCTGAGGTCTGTGGAGGCGTCCTCGTCTCAGCAGAGGTTGTCCTGGGCAGCGGACAGGACTCCGGTAAGGAAGCAGCGAAGCCTTCTTTCCGTCTCCTTCTGCTGAAACTCTTGTACACTGAAACACATCAAATCCATCTCTTAACACGGTTGGATCAGAGGACAAGGGCCATATATTCACACTGTGTCTAACTGGGCCCGGCAGCTTTACCCTCACAGCTTTCCCCCATTTACATAAACCTATTCCCACTCAGCTGGCTGCTCTCTCCCCAGTGACCTGTCTCACCTTCCCCTCGCAGATGTTTTAGTTAGACAAACATTCACTGAGGCAGCTGAGCTTCTCAGGAGGAACTGATTAAATCTCAATGAGCGCAGCCAAAGAACCACAGTTTTTCAGAGCCCAAGTTAGCTATGTGGCAAACTGGAACTATGGTCTAAATATAAATAAAAGGTATGACAATTATTGAAATGACCATGGAATTTATGATCTTGGAAGGTCAGCAGGATAGATAGCTATAGGCTAGTATGACTAGTTTGAACTTGGAAGATTAGCTAGACTAAAGCTTGTGCTCAGTAAACCTTCCCTGGATAAATAAATGTTAAGAAAAAGGACACTATACCTGGCTCGACTGCAACCGTCAACAGTCGGCAACGGCAACGACGACAAGCTTGCAGCTCAGTGTCCCAAATGTTCTTGTGACCGCACCTCCTGCGACTCTGCACATGAGCGTGTTTCCATGACAGCAGCAGGGGCATGTCGGCGTGCTCCGGGCTGGAGAACCGAGACAGGAGACAGGGAGGGAGGAGGAGAACGAGGAAGAAGGTGGAGGAGGTGTTCTGTGGTGGCTCTTGGAGGCCTTCCTGGGCGTTTCTCCAGAGGTAAAGAAGAACGAGGCCTGGTGCCCGAAATACCCAGGATCCATTTTCTCTTTCCGTCCTCAGTTCTTTGGGGTGATCTCACTTCCCCCCACGGGTGACCTCACTTCCCCCCGTGGTGACCTCACTTCTCTCCATGGTGACCTCACTTTCCCATGGGGGTTCCAAGATTATAGAAATGTCTTTGACAGATCTAGTATTTGCAAAAACTTTTTTATTTTAGGTGTCAGGTGGGTGGGGTTTGCCACATAGGATGCTATAATGATATATTGACAGTCAATTAGGCGTACTTCTCTGAATCGTCCTGATGAGTTAAACCCCACCCATCTGGTGCTCCAAGCATGTTAAAACAAACTAATGATTAAGGCCTGATCTTTACCCATTCCTCACCTTTGACCTGGGTCACTCTGCTCCCTGCTTCTCTGCTGGCACTGAGTCCCTCCACCTTCATCTCCACACCATCTTCCTCGTCCTCCTCATCATCATCTTGGCCACTTGCTCCTTCCGCAATTTCCTTTTTTAAAAACTTTTTTTTTTTATTCTGAATCATAATGATTTCTGATTACCTCTTCTCTACTCCAGTGTGTTTCTCATGTCTGGATTTTTTCTTCCTCTAGAGGGCAGTATGGAACAATGTTTGTGATTTGTCAGACAGCACTGTAGATAAATTAGATTCAATTAATTTCTATATTTATAACGGCAGTAAATGTTTCCTCTTTCAGCCATTTCCCTATTCACATGTGTTTGTCAATATAATTTTGTTATGATTGTCATTGGCTGTTTTGTTGTTGATGTCAGGAGCCTGTGGGTCCTGGTCCAGAAGGGGCTGAAGCTGCCACCGACCAAAGCCTGACCAGCACAGACCAGACTGACAGTCAATCTGGAGACAGAACGGTAACCAAACTATCACACACTGTAAAAAATAATCATTGGCTCTTACTGGAATTCTAATCCATCTGTATTTGAGTATTGGTTCCAAATTCCAATTTTGGTTTGCAGTGAACTTTTGTTTTTTGCTATTGGTTGCTTGTAATGTTGGTGATTTAAGAATTAGGGCTTATTCTAGTGTTGCATTGCACTGACTATATAAAAGTGTGAGCTAAATGCATAAAATGTAAATGCAAAGTCCTCAACATAAAGTAGCTCCAGTCCCTTTTTTGTTATTTACGCCAACTTCCAAATTTCTACACAACTGACATCTACTCATTCATTCAGAATCAGCTCCCAGCAAAGCCAATGCACCTGGATTGTGATTTTCATTTG
This sequence comes from Centroberyx gerrardi, assembly GCF_048128805.1. Classification (NCBI taxonomy): domain Eukaryota; kingdom Metazoa; phylum Chordata; class Actinopteri; order Beryciformes; family Berycidae; genus Centroberyx; species Centroberyx gerrardi. The sequence continues at coordinate 2,697,106 of NC_136013.1, forward strand.
AGTGATGAATTTGTTTTTACAGTGTAACAGGTTGCAAATGTTATAAGATAACATAACAAAAAGATATCCATAACATTACGGAACATGATTCCATAACCGAGTGTATCAGTAACTGTGTGGCTCAATCTTTCCTTGTGGTATCTCTGTAGACTAAATGATTAATGTGGTTAATCAGAATAATACCTGACCCATGTTCTAACCCTGCTCATGTTTCTTCAGGATGTTGAGGGCGTCTCGGTCACCGCGGGAGAGAGTGAGTCTGAAGCTTTATCAAAACCCCTGGGCACGGTCAGAACCCAGTCCCTGCCCCAGAGCATGGTAAACACACCCTCGTCCGTAGACCTCTCCACATCCGACTCCAGGTCCCAGCAGAGATGTGTAGTCTCCTAGATCTAGAACTTCTAGAACTAGATCTAGAACCTCTCACTTCTTCTCGATCCAAGCTTTTGACTTCCAGCTTCTTCTAGAACCAAGCCTAGAACTCCCACCTCCTAGAAGCAAGCCTTCTTCTTAAAATCAACCTTAGACCTCTCGTTTCTTCTAGAACAAAGCCTGGAACACCTACACTTTATTTCTTCTAGAATCAAGGCTAGAACTCCCAGTTTCTTCTAGAACCAAGTCTCGATGTCACAGCTTCTTCTAGAATCAACGTTAGACCTATCAGTTCCTCTAGAATGAAGCCTAGAACTCACAGACCTTTTCTAGAACTAAGTCTAGATTCCATGGCTGCTTCTAGAACCAAGCCTCAGACTTCCTTTACAACCAACCTGAGAACTCCCAAACCTCTTCTAGAACCGAGGCTAGAACTCCCAATTTCTTCTAGAACCAAGTCTCGATGTCACAGCTTCTTCTAGAATCAACGTTAGACCTATCCGTTCCTCTAGAATGAAGCCTAGAACTCGCAAACCTTTTTCTAGAACTAAGTCTAGATTCCACGGCGTCTTCTAGAACCAACAGTAGACCTCTAATTTCTTCTAGAACCAAGCTTCAGACTTCCACTATAACCAACCTGAGAACTCCCAAAACTCTTCTAGAACCGAGGCTAGAACTCCCATCTTCTTCTAAACCAAGTCTAGATTTCACAGCTTGCTCAAGAACCAACCTTAGACCTCCCGTTTCTTCGACAACCGAGCTTAGAGCTCCCAAGCTCATCTAGAACCAACCCTAGAACTTCTACTTCTCCTACAACCAAACCTAGAGCTCAAAACCAACTCCAGAACTCCCCGCTTCTTCTAGAACCAAGTTCTTCTAGAACTGTCTCTTTCTACCTTCAGTGCATTTACATGGCAAGAAGAATTCCAGGTGTTATGTTAGTTTCTGCAGTTGGATTGTCAGAGCTGTGGACATTTTGTTTACATTGGATATTTGGATTCCAGCAGGTTTATCAGTGTTTTTAATTGCATTGTGAAAAGGATTAGAGGATAGGCCTAAGTAGTTTAAATAAGTCAGTCTATATGTGACAAAGTGTGTGGCAAACCTACTTTTTCTAGGTTTACTTGTGTGTTTACATGAAGGACTACTAAGCTCACCCATTGTCAGTGAGCAATTCTGCCTGTTCAGTGACATATATGTGGTTTGTGGCTGTAAGTGAGAGATGACAGAGCACATTATCTGCAACTAAGTGAGATAGTGTTTGGCAGAGTGAGGTGAACAGTAACCCAGCTACCATTTACACCAAAAAATGAAAGAGCAGACTGATAGTATTCAGCATGTGGGGTGGATGTGTTTTTAACAGTCTATAATATGGTTTTGCATGGACCTTAATTCTGATGGTTTAATATAATTTTATAAAAGCCAAAAAGAGTCTTTAAATTTACACAAAATGTACTAATAGTGAAATTTTGTGTACCGTGTTTTATAATGTATTATACAGAATTGATCGAGAATGCTGTTTTAAGATAGGAATTACATAAAGTAATATATTCCTTTTTTGATTGTTGACCTTTCATTTACTATCTGAGCTTATTTGCCAATGCAGTGATTATCTGTTAAAATATGCCTTTATTTGCTTGCTTACAGTATGCATCTGCTTTTTATATTTCTACAAGCTGAACATCATGATAATTTGCAGAATGTGCTGTTTAGAGAATTGATTGATTAACTGAATAATTACTCTGATGAATTCCTCTGTCGCTGCCTGGCAGCAGGATGAGTGGAGAGGGATTCCCCCTTTGGTTTGAATCAGCATATTCACATCCACACTCTAGACTATACAGCTTTTATACTGTAGAAAATTACCTCTCCTAAGATTACTGTTGGCCATGAAAATGCACTGATTTGACATTAATAGATTAACACAGCGCTGTTGGCAGGTGAAAACCTCATAACTCCAATTTTAGTGATAACTTGAACATTACTTGATTAAAAGGATTATATTGAGCCCTAAGGATCAAAGTTGTAAATTGACTCTTGCACTCCTGCAATCCATTTAAAGCACATTGTAAAGGTGTCAATTAAGTAATAACACCTGAAAAGCTGACATTTTTGGAGATGCAAGGTTTTCACCCGAAAGCAGCGATAGTAAGACGTCTTACATTTTTGCATGTACTGTAATGTAGATTGTTCCGTTTTTGTCTTTCCATTTTGTCAGTACATTACAGCCGCTCGCTGCGCGGCAAAACAAGAATACGAATAAATCCACAACAATGATCTACTCCTCCGTCTCTCTTTTTCTGTGTCAGGAGCTCATGAAGGGACAGAGGGGGCTTGCATGGAGGGGGGATGACAGCCACCCAGAGGGGCTGAAGACACACACGGCACACACACACGGCACACACACACCTGTCGAGGACGTGCACACACCTAGTGAGTTCAGAGTAGAAGATACAGCTGCCGCCACAGATTTCCAGGCTAGAAAACCGGAAACCAGTGAAGCGGTGTCAGTGGAGACATTTCAAGGCTCGGTTCCCCCATGTTCTCCATGTTCCACCTCACGGAAGGTCCCGGCAGAGTCAGAGGGAAGACCCGTAGAGTCCCAGGTTGCACCCAGCTTAGAAACACCTCAGGCTGGGTCGCCCGCAGCGCAGTCCCAGCCTCTAGAAACGACGCACACACCCTCTCAACTCAGTGAAACGTCACCGGTGCAAGCAGGGGCCTCCGCCTTAGAGCCCCCGCCCTCCCCCACCACCCCCCCCACCCCCACCTGCAGCCGCACACACAGCACCCATCAGAGCACATTCAGAGCCCAGCGGCAGGAGGACGGAGAGGGCCTGCGTCCTGCGGCAGCCCTGGTAAGACTTTACACACCTACCTCCCGGTCCCAGTCCCGGTCCCGGTCCCGGCATGAAACACACCCAAACTGATCGCACTCCTAACCCTCTCTAACCATGCAAGACTGGATGCAGAGACGGGGTCTGGTTGCACACAAATACTCACTGGTGGATTGAGTTTTACTGCTGTTCATTCACAAGATAACAATCTACTTTTTTTTGGTTTTACCAGTGGAATGGTTTAATGGTTACGTTTACATTTGTGCATTTATTCACATTACATTCTGCATTTACACTACATTGGACTTACTCACACCCAAGCCTCATGAATGGTGTAATGGTTTCAGTAATCCTTGTTGAGTGATTTATCTTCACATCCAGACTGGGTTTGTTGACTCATGGTGTTCACTTCCTATTGAGGTTACGTCAAATCCTCAATAGTTTCTTTGCACTGTATGTGGAGCGCTCAGATGTCCGGCGACACTACCAGTCAAGAGTTTGGACACATTTTTCTTTATTTTTACTATTTTCCACATTTTAGAATAACAGTAAAGACATCAAAACTATGAAATTACACAAATTGAATTATGCAGCGACCAAGAAAGTGTTAAACAAATCAAAACTATCTTATATTTTAGATTCTTTAAAGTAGCCGCCCTTTGCCTTGATGGAAAGGCAAAGGCTTTGGAAAGAAATTCATACATAGGATCAACTTCACTATTTCTATTTGTCTAAGAAACTAATTTCAAGCATTTAAGCAGAAGCCTTTAGATCAAAATGGCTTTAAGAGAATTAAAAACATAGAACATTCAATCAGGTGGGTCCAAACTTTTGACTGGTAGTGTATTTATTGTGAGTTTTGGACATTTCAGTGCACAGAGACAAAAGTACATTCTCCTCATAGCAGGGATGATTAAAGTCAAATTCAGTCAGTTCAAGAGAAAGGGAGAAGGAAAAAGTATTTGAATGGAAGAAAAGTGAGAGGGAGAAAAAGGAAAAGAACAGCAAATCATTTATACACGTAAGATAAGATAAGAGAATGAATGACAGACACAACAAAAGGTTGAGTGATTAAAACCTACCAAGTACATAACCGACTTGAGGAGGAACTAGGGAAGTGTGTTTACTGCTTACTCAGCTGTCTGCGGCGGTAACCCAGCCCTCCGTCTGAGCTCCACCCCTGTAGCCTGAGGCCTCTCTCTCTCTCTCTCTCTCTCTCTCTCTCTCTCTCTCTGTCTGTCTCTCTCTCTCTCTCTCTCTCTCTGTGTGATAATGAGTCCCTGTCACTGGAGCCTGCCACCGATCCAGGAAGTGGTTTCTGCCACAGGTGGGTGGAGCAGTATGGGAGAAAGAAAAAGAAAGAAAGACAGACAGAAAGAGAGAGAGAGAGACGAGGGAAAGAGAGAAAGAGATAATCAGGGAGGGAAAAGAGAGGGAGAAGAAGAGATATATGAGAAGGACTGGGAAGTGGCAGCGTGAGAAGTAGAATTACAGGTCATCATTAGCAGGTCAGCTCAGTAGGTCTACCTCCAGTCCCCCCCCCCCTCCTCTCCTCCTCTCCTCCTCTGTCTGTGACCCTGGAGGCGGGAGGCTCAGCTGGGTGTGCTGTGTTTGTGTCCCAGGCCCCGGGGGAGCGCCAGGCGGCCGGGTCCGAGCCTGGGCCGGCCCCCGGCGAAGGCTTCCTCCATGTCTGCCTGGAGAGGGCCAGTCAGCTGGAGGCTTGGCTGCAGAGAGCACAGAGCAGCCTGGGAGCCGCGGCGGCCGGGTCAGACGCCATGCAGGACAGCGTGGAGCGGCAGCTGCTCACCTGCCAGGTAAGCCCCGCAGACCAGGAGACCACATCTCTGCTGTTTGATGGAAACCTTGCAACTTAATAATCCATTACATTTTCATATGAATAAATGTCCCTTTTGCTACTCTCTATTGCTGTTTGATATAACAAAATAGTGATTCAACCTGTAGCCAGTTCAAGAAAGTTTTTACACTTGCTGCTCTAAACAGCCGGTGTCTGGTAGCTCTTTCCTGGGAAAAATCCTCTGGTGTACAGGAAGTGATGCGTTTTAAGTTTCCGGTTTGTTTGGAATAAACAGAAGAAGAAGAACTGGGTAGTTAGCATGAGCAACGATAGCTGCCATGGCTGAACAGATGAAGAAAAGTGCACCACCTACAGAAACGTAGAACTTCATTCAGAAAATCCTAGGAAAAAGACACAAAATGTCACAGTACCGCCCACACTGTTTGATTGACAGGTGATCTCTGGGGAGTGCAGTGCAGAAACCCCACCGCAATGAGCGCTAAATATGAAAAAAATAGAAAAAACAAGAATCTCACATATTACCACTTTAATTGGTTCAGGGATGTAGAACAATCTTATTGACCATTTTAAAATGAAATGGATTTTAACAGGTTTCATGAGCACAAATGTCTTGAAACCTATATATGACCTTTAAAATTTCAATTCACATAAGAAAAAGAAAAATGTCAAAGTGGAGTTGCTTGATTTTTACCTGACAGCAGTGATATACAGCATGCCTCAAAGAAGGCTTGTAGTAGTACTTATTAGGAAATATAGGATTACTCATCAGGTCACATGACCATACGCACTAAAGACGCAAGCTGGTTTCAAATCAGCACATCTAGTCTGAGATGATTAGGTCACACTTCTCCTCGGCCTGTACGCACCAGGCATCTAAGAATAGTAGTGAATGGTTGTGTAATTGGTCCGGTCACATAAATGACATACAACTATTTCAGGTTGCACAATGCAGTTTCAAGAACAAAAAATGATTCATAGAATAATAATTTCCAAATCCTTATTGCTTATTACAAATCTCACCACATGTCAGCTCACAGCTCATTTCATATCTCAGCCCGTATGTAAGAAACAGCTTGTTGAGGCAAAGTGGAGCAACAACAAGCTGAGGAGGTTTCTTGTATTTTTACATCTCAGAGGTTCAAATTTCCCTCCCAAAATTAGTCTGAGGCAAGATCAACACTGTTCAGATACATCTGTGAGGGGTCAAAGTTCATTCAGCTGGAAAAAGTTAAGTGATAGTGTTAAATGAGACGTTCTTATCTGATTTCTGTCAGCCATAAACTGCCACAGTTACTTTCACTTTTGTCTTTAGTATTTATCTTTAGTCTATATCCTTTTCTTGTTCCTTCCTTGCTGTTCACAGATCAGTCTCGGTGAGCAGAGTTCATTAACTGTTATTTGTTCAGGTTTTATTGCTGCTTTAACCTACAATAAACCTATAACTGACACTCTCACCACCCTTAACAACTAAAGCCTTGAGCTGCCCATGAGCAAGGCACTGAAAGGCCCAAACGCCCCGGTGGTCAAACACAGAAGACTGAGGTTATACTGGACAGCTCCCAGGTGTGAATATGTGGAAGTGTGTGTGTGTGAAACAGGACATCGTTGAGAAAGGGAACTAAAGGTCAGAAAAAGGAAAAAGGTTATAAAATGCTGCTTTGCTTACAGCTGCAGATGACTGGAGTTCAGTCTGATTCAATCAGTAAACCCGAACCCAAAGCCCTGTTGTGGTTTAAACATTTTGACTTTTTTAGATCCATTGAGGCTGTATCACCCTTTGGTAAAATATCCTTCAGAATATTATAAGGACACTCTGTTTGTTCAAGTCCCAGTGAATATAGGCTGAACCGTCATGGTGCTGCTGTCAGCCTGTAAAACAGATGACTTGGAGGGAGGCTGAGTAAACAGTAAAGCCAATATGCAGCTGCTGGTATTTGCATTGCGGGCGCAGCCGCTGCAGAGGTGTTGACCAAACTGGTAAAGATCAGCAGTATTACAAGTCGACTAATCAAGTGTTGCACTTCTAAACTCTGACAAACTCCCTGATGACCAAACAGAGACACAGACAGACAGAACAGACAGAACAGACAGAACAGACAGACAGAACAGACTGCAGGCAGCAGTTGCAGAGCAGCAGTTTGCCTATATATCAGGCCGATATTGAATCTGATATCAGGCGATGTCGTCCACTGCTGATATGATGGAGATTTCTCCCTGACCATAACTACAAAAAAACACTGTATGTAAAAGCCTGTGATGGGATTTTATTCCCTTAGCATAATTTACTTATCCGTTTAATTGTTCTGTTATGTCTATTTTAAATTAATTCTTCATTTTATTAGGCCTTTACATGAAGAATTAATTTGCAAACAACATTATTATTATTTATTAACAATTTAATAAATAAAATTTGCAAAGAAAATCTAATTTCATGCCAGGTTTTACAGGGTTTTTTGTTAATTAATTCTTCATGTAAAGGGCTAATGTAAATGAAGAATCAGTTTAAAATATACATAATTGAACAATTAAACAAATGAATAAAATATGCTAAGGGAATAAAATTCTATCGCAAGTTTTACAGATTGTGTTTCTGTAGCTGTGGTCAGAGAGGAACCTCCATCATACTGACAGTGGACGACACTGCCTAATATCAAATTCAATATTGGCCCAATATATAGGCAAACCAATATAACCCTCATAACGGTGGTGGACAACACTAACTGGCCGATATCCAGTATTAAATAAAAGAGGAAAATCAGCCTGATATAGAGGCAAATTAATATACAGATCTAACCTTATCGATAACTCTTTAGATGTTTGGTGATACACACTGAATGAATCCAAGGCGTAGTGTGTACAGAGTCAGACCTAGAGAAACCTCATCATTGTGTCTTCAGTCCAGGATGAGCCAGGTGTTCCCGCCCAGGACTCACTCTCTGCTGACCTCAGGAGCGTAACTTGACCCCTCCATTAAAGTTTCACAGGTTAAACACGGCGTGGTGGCACGGCACATTTGAATGGAGGCTTTGTGGGCAAACAAACACGGCGACCGGTGGGATCTGTCATCTGTCGCCTCCCTTTCAAATCTGCACAGCCACTTCCAAGTAAACGCCTCTTTCATGACCTGAATCTAAACCTTGAACCCTGATCTGAGCCTCACGATCAAATCGATTGTATTGAAAGTGCTTTTCACACACAGAAGTGTCACAGAACGCTTTACACACACAGAACAATAAAGAGAGCAGGGAACGAGGTTAAAGGAATAACTGTGAAACTATAATAGAGCGTTCAAAAAAACAGAAGTACAAGCAAAATACAGAACATACACCACCAGTCAAAAGTCTGGACCCACCTGATTGAATGTTCTATGTTTTTCATTTTCTTAAAGCCATATTGATCTAAAGGCTCATGCTGAAATGCTTGAAATGTGTTTCTTAGACAAATATAAATAGTGAAGTTGATCCAATGTATAAATTTCTTTCCAAAGCCTTTGTCTTTCCATCAAGGCTAATTGCGGCTACTTTAAAGAATCTAAAATATAAGATAGTTTTGATTTGTTTAACACTTTTTTTGGTCACTGCATAATTCTATTTGTGCTATTTCATAGTTGTGATGTCTTTACTGTTATTCTAAAATGTGGAAAATAGTAAAAATAAAGAAAAATGTGGTGTGTCCAAACTGGTGACTGGTAGTGTACAATAGAACAAAACAGGTATCATCCTGACAGTGTCGTGTGTGTGTGTGTGTGTGTGTGTGTGTGTGTGTGTGTGTGTGTGTGTGTGTGTGTGTGTGTGTGCAGGAGATGTTCCTGGAGATAGAGCAGAGGGTGTCCGGCCTGGCGGCGCTCAGTCGGGACGGACAGGCGGCAGCGGGGTCGCAGCAGGAGGCGGCGGAGCTGCTCTCCTCCAAACTGGACTTCCTCAAGTCCAGCCTGGTCTCCTTCCAGCAGCTGCTGCAGGACAGACAGGGAGGAGAGAAGATGATCACCTGCACACACACACAACAACAGGTATGCATATCTACACATATATATAGATTTAAGTAGATATCAACTTGTCATTTCTGTCGGGATTGTAAGTGCTCAAGTCTCAGTCTTGAGTCCGGTTCCAAGAATAAGAGTGTCTTGGATTTTGTCTCGGTCTCCTGATTGGGACGTTGACTCGACTTTTTGCTGCTTATCTAAAGCTATAAAACATGTTTGGTTTATTTTCTCCCCACTGCTTCAAACAGTTTTAAGGGATTTCACCTGTAGAAACCTGAGTATGTAATGATGCTCGAACTTCTATGCATTAATTTAAACTGACAGACTTGTTAAATAATTTTTCTCTTGTATCCAGACTTATCAAGCTTATTTTAAGATTTTTTTTTGTGAAATCATCTTACTGCACTGGCACATCATTTTATCGATTTAAACAAATTTGACGTTTTTTTCAGGAGAATGTAACTTGTTTCAGGATATTTACTTGGTAAAAGTGAAACAGTCTTGGAGAAAGTTGCTTGCTTCGAGATTTTTTAAAGAAGCTTTCTTTTTTTTCAAGATTATTCAACCCAACAAGATGATCTGCCAGTGAAGTGAGATAATGTGACTAAAAATATCATGAAATAAGCTTGATAGGTCTGGAAACAAGTTAAAATCACTTGACAACCCTGTAGACCAGAGCTCCTGCAGATAGATCTACATCTCTTCATTCTTAAGAAACTCCATATGAAGTATTTTTGCATTTGGAAAGAAATATGCATGATTTATTGCCTGATCTTGACTCAAACTCTTCTGGATCTGGTGTTGAAATTTACTTGGACTCGACTAAGGTGGTCTTGACTACAGTCCTGATATCTGTTCTGTTCTAGTTTAATCCAGTGCTTTTGCACTCACACAAAGTCAGTCAACCTATGAATCAAAACCAGGTGAAACAGCAGTTGCAAAAAGGTCTTAGTGTTGGTTTTAACCTTTTCTGAGTGCCAGGTGGGTGGGGTTTACTGCACCAGGACAATCTAGATGTTTTGTGAGCTTGGAGTCATAAGATTTGACAAACCAGTTAGCAAAACTGTTTAGTACTTTCTATCTTTTAACATGTTTAACCCCAAAAGGTTCTTTTTTAGGTCTGAAGCACCTCATGGATCCGGAAAGTAACTCACTCGCATATTCATTCATTCATTCATTCATTCATTAAACCTTTTTTTTCTTCCTCTCCTTGTCCCCTCACTGCCCTTCCTCCTCTGAAGCCCCAGGCAGAGCGCCGCCCGGAGGCTAAGCTGAAGCGCAGCACCAGCGTTCAGGAGATGTTCTCCTCACCGAGAAACAAACTGCTGAGGCAGAGCAGCCTGCAGCAGCAGAAGGTACAGAACAAAAAAGACAAAAGTATTCAGTGTTTCCCTCAGACTTTTCTTCTTGTCAGGGTGGAAAAGCCTCTGTATTTATTCCATCATGGGACACTAAAACTCTCCACTGAAACCAGACTGATGAGATTCTTTTAAAGTCAGCAGCTCTTTAAGGCAGAGTGACTCACCACACCTATTCAATGGTAGGGAAACTGTATCCCTACCGTTGTATCCCTACAACGGTAGGGATACATTACTGCCTTTAAATGAAAAATTAATTTACAAAGAGCAATTAAATGAAAAAATAAAATACCCATGCTCCTGAAAAAATATAGATACTCTGGTCACGTGGGGACTCAACAGAAGTAGACTTGTAACCTGATTTAATACCATTTTCATGTTAAGACACTGACAAGACACTGACATAGCAGGTCCTAAAAGTCCTAACAGTGTTGCTAACTGACCCGTGTGTTGCCCCTCCAGGAGCTGGAGCAGGAGCTGAGTCAGCAGAGAGGACTGGCTCATGCCATCTCCAGGCAGGGCAGCAGAGTCCGGCTCCACAGCCAGGACCCGGAGGAGCGCAGCCTGCCGTCGCCACGGTAACAGCCTCTCCTTATTTAGTATACAGTATATTTTTAATATTTCAAATGATATATATAATATTTTACTTTATTTCCCCCTATTATGATTATTATGAAAATGTGGCCTTTTGCCAAATCATCTGTATGTAGATGTGTAGATTTGTATTTATTTTATTTATGTGTTTTATTATTATCCTTATCTATTCTTTCTGTCTTTCTTTCGGACTTTCTTTCTTTCTTTCTTTCTTTCTTTCTTTCTTTTTAATGTCAGTTTATGAGTTGATTTTACCTGAGAAATGATGTATTTTTTGTGTTTTATGTGAAGCACATTGAAGGAAACAAGACGGTAGAAAACAAGAATGAAAAACCGATGAAAGAAAGAAGCGTCCCGTGTAACGAATGTGACGAACAGAAAAAAACAATAAGCAGCAGCTGCTAAACTTCCATGTTCCTTGGACAGAAAATGTGTGCGCACGTCTGCGTCGTTACTATGGCAACCAATGAAAGAACCAATGAACATTTAAAAAAAGAAAGAAAGAAAGAAAATGACAGAAACCAATGTTGATCTGCGTGTCTCCGTCCCCTGCAGGTCTCTCCCTGCTGAGCCCGATGTGGATTCTGCTCAGGAGAAGTGGGAGCAGCTCCACATCCGGCTGCTGGCTCTGGACCAGAACTCGGCGCTTCCCTCCGAGGTGCGGCTTCATTACCCGGGCTGAAGTGCTTCATTACCGCTGTCCTGGAAAAAAAAAAGTGGTGTTCATGCTGTGCTTGATTATCACCTTCTTTGAGAGCGTAGCATTTTTTTTTTTTTTGTCTCTTTTGTGTCTCATGAACTCCTGCAGAGCTGGATAAGAGTCATGTGTGTCTCCCAGCTTTCTTCTGCTCTCCTCCTGTCTCTCTCTCTCTGTGTCTGCTTGTCAGTCTGTGTGATTATCTCTCTCTCTCTCTCTCTCTCTCTCTCTCTCTCTCTCTCTCCCTCTGAAGGTGACAGACTCATCTGTGAGGCGGAGTGATGGAACAGCAGGACGTATGATTGGCACACAAACGCTGAAAGAGCTGCAGACTCACATCGGCCGTCTGAGAGAGCTGGGCCGCTCCGCTGCTGAGGCGGTGGACCAGGTGAGGAGGCGTCCCGTCTGTTTCTCACAGTGTGGAAGCAGAGAAGCGGGTTTGTGACCCTTGGAGACAGTTGCTGGGTCGACTCCCCCGTTTCCATTTGGGAAACTCTCACTCTAACCCTCACCCCAGCATCAAAGATCTGCTAATCTCACGATACAATTCGATACGCGATATGAGGTTCAGGATTTAATACGACCACGATACGATGTAATAAATAAAAGTTCAGTGACAACAAAGTCTGACTGTGCAGAATTATGTTTATTTCTGAGCCACAAATCTTTCTAGCGATGTAATTGGCTGCTAGAATGTAAACAATAATTTAGAAATGTCATTAGAAAGTGCAAACAATATAGTTTTGATGGAGAGCTTGTGAAATTCTGCAACACATCAATGCATCATAGAAACTGTCAGAATAAGCAACAGCCAAACTGTTCCTAGCTTGTTGCAGCACCCAGAGTTGTTGGAAAAGAAAATGAGTGTGCACGGCGCCTATGTCGTTACCATGACAACCAATGTTTTAATGACAGAAAATGATTATAATGTCTAAATGCACAAATCCACCCACAAATTACAATGTGGGCAAAGAAAAGGTCAGATTTAAAAACCAGTTGGATTTGTCTTCTGTCTGAATTTTCTAAATTTCCTGAAAAAAATCATAATGCTGATATCATGTTTTTGATTTTATCGCTGTTGTCTTTGCATTTTCTGTACACAAGACCAACTCGGCTGTCAAGGTGGGTAATAATCCTCTCAACTGCCCCTCAACAGGGTGTGTTAATCATTTTTTGACTAATTGCTCCCACCCAGGATACCCAGGTCCCAGTGGAGGGCTCCCATCACAGACTGGACGAGGGTCTGTTTGATGTGCTGTGCGGGGCGTCCCTGTCCCTCTCCTCCCTCCACACCCTGCTGCAGTCTCCGGCCGGGCCGACACATGAAGAAGACACACAGCTGAGGCTGCTGCAGCTGCAGGTGGATCTGCTCACTGTAACAAACACTCAGCACCGTTTCCAATGTGTTTCATTTCAAAAGAGGAGTCGCGAAACATGAGATTCTTAAATTAAGTCCCCTAATTAACAACTGTACCATTCGTTCTGTTATCATCCATTTATTGCTATATTTTTGATGTGACTACTGTTAGAGGAAGTAAGCAAGGAGGAAGGCAACAGTAAAAAAAGTGTAATATTCACCCGAATTTGAATCAGAGTCAGAATCGCTTTTATTCAACAGATACAGTGGGTGAACCAGACTTGGATAATTGGTGCAGACATATTACAAGACAGTTACACAATATAGGATTTACATACTAGATGCAGCAGGACAAAACTTAAGTTCACATACTGTATAGTGCAGACAAGATGTACTTTATCACAGTAGATAAAACATAAATGCAACCTCAAGTAGGCAATACAGTCAAATGCAAAGAATTGTTTCAGTGTAGAATTTCCATTATAGTATTCAGATGTGATGACAGCATCGTTCATTCAGTCATTTATTCATTAATTCATACAGTAGGTCTTAGATAGATAGATAGATAGATAGATAGATAGATAGATAGATAGATAGATAGATCTTGTTCTCACTGCCCAGTTAAAAGTGAACCACAGCTTGTAAATAAAAGCAACATGGACTCACAAGCAGCTCTGCGGTGCCCAAAATGTCTTCCCTGGATCTGATCGTAACCTGTGTGATTCTTCTTCAGAGTCTGGCAGCAGAGCTGGCCGGCCTTGGCAGCGAGCTGGTCTCTCAGGGGTCAAAGGTCAGCCGTGTCCTGGGGTCAGAGTGTGGTCAGCAGTGTGTGGATGACCTGTGCAGAGTCGTCCCTGTGCTGCAGGCTGCACTGACCAACAGACAGAAACAACTAGAAAAACACGTGGAGGAGACTGGAAAGCATCAGGTCAGATTAAATAAAATATAATGTTAACTATTATTTAACCATGCAAGTTGAGTAGGAACACACTGGTCCACTCTCAAACCTAACAAACAGCCACTGGACACTGAATTACAAGCTGCCTTTTCCTGTTGGTTCAGCTGAATTTTTACACTCAGGTTGCACCAAATGGTTATTTGGCAACATCCCAAAACCACAGGTGACTCAAGCTGAAGAAAAACATTTTATCGTGCTCTGTAAAAGGCATTGCTAGGTTACCGGGTTTAGACGTCACCGGCTGAATGTGTGATGGTGGTTTGGAGTGTTGATTGACAGGTGGACAGCTCAGCCTCTTGCCGACCTGTGCTTAACACACTCTGACTTCCAAATTCAGTGACGACAACGCATGTTTTTAGGCGTTTAGCTGACACACGTTTATCCCAAACAGTGAGTGCAACAGTTGAATAAACTCTTGATTCCTGTGGCCCAGATGCAGGACTTCATTATGATTATAGATGCCACTGCTGTTTCCACTGTGACTTTTGTTTTTGACTTGCTGTATAACTCTGTCTTACTGTATTATCCCCATTTAATCAGTCATCTCACCAGTCTAAATGCTAAATATACTGTATTACTGTTCAAGATCTGTGTGACTTGTCTTACTGTCTTCTGAATGTTGTATAATGATGAACTAATAAGTAAACTCTCCATGTCTAAATGATGAATATGTGTCCAATTATGATGATTATTCTGGATAAAACGACTTAAATAACAAGTACAACTGTAAATGAAATAACATATTCCTGTGCACATTGTATGTTTATATGTTGTATGTATGTTGTATGTTGTCTGTCTAACCCAACAGAGGCTCCTCAAAGAGTTGCATGCAGCCTTCACCTCTAACCAGTTGGCCGTTCACCAAATAACTAACGAATTCAATGGGACCCGGGGCTTTAACGATCAACTACAGGTACTGTTACCATGGTGATGTTGGTTTATCGCACATCATTCGTATTGTGAAATCATAAAACTGTGTAAATACCGTATTTGTTTGATTATGGTTTTGCTAATTATCACAGAATTTCTAATTCTGTTTGATGAGAAGTCAAGAGTTTAGGTGCCGGCCTTATTAATCCCCGGGAAAATTTCTGCAGAAAGACAAATATCATCTTGCAAAAGGTCACAAAATACAAATAAAAATAAAAAGGGAGTTTTCACTTTCCTGCTTTCTCATGTCTGTATTTTTCAGTCTGGTGTAGTTCGAAGTTGCCTTGACTAGCTAGAATTTCAGTGGTGGCTTATAGGCAATGGCAGCAAAAGAGATTCTCAAAGTGAGAGCCCCAAATTTTTAAGTTCAAACCCTGATCATCATCTGGAATTATACAGTCACAGATAGAGTGGTGAAGTGGTTGGTCAATTCAAAAACCAAAGAAAGACAGTGAGGTGTAAAAGGCATCAGGGTGAAGTAGTGAGTAGAGAAGCTGATCAGGGCCACGTTCGTTTTCTCCCAACAGTGTGAAACGTTTTGCAAAGGCTATTGAGGTGCGTTTAATCCCATTCAGAGTGATTCTGCATTTTCATTGGCTACGCACAAACACCTGTCACATGTTTGCACAATTGGCTCAGAGAATTCATCGAGGAGTTCTTCTTTTCTTTTTAAACTCCCTGTTTGCTACGCGCCAGGTTCAAGTACCCATATTGGCAACTATTTTCCCTGCTGAAGAGCAAGACACTGAATACCACCTAGCTCCAGGGGGCGCTGTTCTGTAGCTGACCCTGACCTTTGACCTCCCTGTGGAGGGGGGAAAGTGAAAAGAAAACAGAATTCAGGGATCCGTATTGTATCCCAAAAGTAAGACAAACTGAGATGTAAAAAGTTAAAAACCTAATGCTAAAACCTGCAAAAACTTCAAGAATAGCCAGTACCTCAGAAAAGTAAGTCATAAAGTATTGATATCACAGTATAGAAGAGTGTCACAGTGTCCATGTGTTTATGTCCCAGGCTGTGCTCCAGGTCCAGGAGCCTCTGCAGCAGCAGGCCCGGCAGCTGAGCTCCCTGCTGGGGGAGGCTGACCAGCACCTCCTGCCTGCCTCCCTCATCCACCAGGCTGCTCAGCTACAGGTGGGATCTGAGGAGGTTTTGGATAGGATCACTGGTTTATTCTGTTCCTGGGTTAAAGAGAATTTACATGAGTACAACTGTGATGGGTGAGGAGAAGGGCAGAGGCCTTCCACAGGGGGCAAAATACCTGAAAAACACAGGCAGAGAGGAACCGCTTTCATGCAAAAAGGAAACTAAAAATTGCTGTACAATACACACACAGTTCAGGCAACTGCCACCTGAGAAAGAGTCTATCGTCTCACAGTGTGTTTCCTAAAGTGAGCATGCACTATAAGCCACATTTACTGTCCCATGGCCTTTCTATGCATTTTGATCTATGTAACTGTTTAATAAATAGTGTCCTTTTTGCATTAGAAGTGGTTCTTCTCTCATTAATGTCCAGTTAGTAGTTGAAAATAATTCTTAGTGTTTCATTTAACCTGTTTGGAATGTCAGATTAGTGGGGTTTACTGCATTAGACGAATTCAGATCTTTCTTTCTTTCTTTTTCTTTCTTTCTTTCTTTCTTTCTTTCTTTCTTTCTTTCTTTCTTTCTTTCTTTCTTTCTTTCTTTCTAGCCCAAGTGACCTACTCTCTACTCTCCTACATTAAAAACACCCTTCAATCAATATAAAATAAAAAACACTAATAAAAACATACAAATATACAATTAGATACTTCATGGACAAAGTCATCATTATACATTATATTATACTGTGCCATATGAAATTTAGACCCAGTAACTTCTGAACATATTCTTTAAATGTTTTTAAAATTCCTGCATAAGCCCTGAGTCACTTTAGGAAGCTTATTCCCTAAAGATACTTTGTTTATCACATGCATGTTTGACTCATCACATCAGTGGTGGGATTCAGACTGACCCTGCTGTCTCCTCCTGTGCAGGCGGAGCTGGACGGTGCGCTGGGCGGTGTGGGCTCCCGCTGTGAGGAGCTGCGGGGCGGCGTGGAGCTGCAGCAGCAGTGTGAGCGGCTGGTGCTCAGCCTGGAGGAGCTGCTCTCTCTGGGCTCTGAACGCCTCGCGCTGCAGCCCGGCACGGAGCCGCACAGCCGGGCGGAGCCGCACAGCCGGGCGGAGCTCCGGCAGCAGCTCAGCTCCCATACGGTCAGTGGGTGAAAGACTTACGGTGTGTTCATGTGCCCGGTGAGAAAGTCTGACATCTGGGACTTTCAAGTTGGCTCCTAAACATTAATTGCTACATTAGTGTGCTATTTTGCCGGAAAATCAAACCTAGAAGACAAAACATAAACAAACATGGACGTCCTGCAGCTTAAAAAGCTTATTGGACAAACTTCATTCAAACAAAAGGTTAATCTGGCTAACAACAAATTTGCAATAAAGGTGCATGTGTATGTGTATGAGTTTTTCGCCTTGTTGAGAAGGTTAAAGGTCACCATTGTGTCATAACTTGGAAACTGGTGTAGCAAAATGTTGAGTTTCTAATTTAATAATCTGACTTTGGAGGGCGTTCATGTGAAATTTCCAAGTAGGAAATTTGTTTTTCCGATATATCCGATAGCACATGAATGCACAATTAGAAATATGATCATCTGGGGTTCAAGAATGTGTCTTAACATGCCAAACAAAAAAAATAATCTTCATCATCATTTCCCCTTCCTGCTGTCAGAAGTTCTTCCAGTTCCTGGGCGGCCATGCGAGGAACCTGCAGTACCTGACCCAGAGAGTCCCGGACAGCGCCCTGCGGAGGTGGGAGGGCGTGGTGACGGGCCTGCAGGGCGAGGCGTCCCGTCTGCAGCAGCGGGGTCTGGAGACAGGCAGCCGCATGCAGACAACCTTACAGGTAACATCTGCAGTGTGGTTTAGTTTAATTATCTTTACAGTGAGTGTGAAGTGAAGGGATATATAAAACACTGTTGAAAAAAATGTCATATTTGTGTAGGTGATATAAAGATCCAAGCTTTTAAATGATTTCACCTCAAAACAAACAACAGCAAAGTGAGCCACAAAGTCTAGAATCTATTTAAATATCCTATATCTGTTTGGTTTATTCCTGTTTGCTCAGCCTGGCATATTAACTTTCAGAAAATGTTGAACAGTGGCAACGATGCAAGATGAATTTCCAGGATTTGAGCAACAATTTGTGCATAAAGAATTGAGTATTATGTAATGCTGCTACAGGATTCGAACTGTTTAACAGGCTAACTGGTAAACTATGTTTAAAGCGTTCTTGATGTTTCATGTTTGGTTTAGCAGTCGAACAGTTAATACCCAATTTTCACTGTGACATTTGTAGCTAGAAGGCACTTGATGGAGCGCAAACCTCCGCCAACGCTGAACAATTCACCTGTTTATATTTTTATAATCAGGTGGGAGAATAATACATTTCCCTATTTTTAACAAGTTCAAATGAAAACTGAAGATATCAGTTCTTATACAGAAACAAAAAAGAAGACATTGAAGAAAATAGATTAAAATCTCCCTATTTTGTTGAAAATCTTGATTTTCAACAAAATAGCACCTAAAAGCAATGCTGTTTAGCAGCCGACTTGGAAGTCCCAGATGTCTGACTGTCCTACCAGTACGTGAACGCAGCATAATAGTTGTAGCTAAAAAGCAAAAATCATTTAATGGCAGAAATCCCAGATCTGGATCAGCACCGAAATCTAATCAACTGATCCTTGGGCCAAAGGCGATCTGTCCACCAAACTTCATCCAAATTCATTTTTTTACTTCTTGAGATATCTTGCAAACAAACAAGCAAACAGACAGACAGACAGACGGGGTGAAAACATAACCTCCATCCAACTTCAGTGGTGGAAGGTAATTAATGTGAGGAACTATTGCTTTGGCAATGAAAAAAGACGTCACAACTTTTAATTTTAACCACAGTAACTTCAGTTCCATCATTGTTTTGGCTTCTGTCTCAGTTGTGGTCACAGTGGGAGGAGGACAGCGCCTGGTTGGACGGCCAGCTGAGAGACATGGAGACTTCAGTTCCCAAGATGCACTGGGGGGAGGATTCTGAGGAGAAGATATCAGAGAAACTCTCAGTCTACCAGGTAATTTCTCTCAATACATGTGTTCTGGCAGGGAATAATTCTTATTTATGAACAGACGGATGGCCAGAGGGCAGAGAGTGTGTTTAGCCGTCCTCCATTCTGCTCATTTGGAGACTATTGGACACGCTGCTCATGCTCTTCTTTGTACATTGCACTCAAAACCTAATTGGCTCAATTAAATATGAGCCAATAGGTTGTTTTCATACGCGGTGCATGATGTTCCTCGGCTTTGATGCGAGTTATTAGGTTCATATTCCTCCAGTCGCTCCCTTTCCTCTCTCTGAAATGGACTGAGTGGTGCAGCTCGTCCACCGGGCCGCATCTTGTTCTCCATGAGTGGCTTGTCTTCATTTTCCAGAGAGGGTGTGTGTGTGTGTGTGTGTGTATGTGTGTGTGTGTGTGTGTGTGTGTGTGTGTGTGTGTGTGTGTGTGTGTGTAAGTAGGGCTAGGGGGGATTGGGGCTCTTCTGTGTTTGGAGTTTGGAGGTGAGGGTGCGACATGATTCATGGATAAGTGTGTGTGTGTGTGTGTGTGTGTGTGCATGTGCGTGCGTGTGTGTGTGTGTGTGTGTGTGTGAGGTTAAGTTCTTAGGAGTGTGAGAGTGTGTGTGTGGACCTGTGTGAAGTTAAAGTTGTGTGTGTGTGTGTGTGTACCTGTGCAAGATGAAGTTCTTGGATACGTCTCTGTATGTGTGTGTACCTGTGTGAGATTAACTTCTTGGATAGGTGTGTGTGTGTGTGTGCTCTTGTTGAAGAGTGTGTAATGACGCTGTGTCTCTCTGGTAGGAGCTGGGTGGTGTTCTGGAGGGGAGCAGGGCGCGGCTCGGCCGGATGCTGGAGGCGGGGCTCCGGCTGCAGCGGGCCGGCTGTAGAGGAGTGGGCGTGGCCTCCGGGGGGCTGCAGGCCCACTGGAGCGCCCTGCGCAGGACGGTGGAGCGCGACCGCATCAGGACAGACAGGATCAGGAAGCTGAGGAGCAGGTGAGACGAGGAGAAAGCTTACTTTCCCTCTGTCAGTCAGAACTAGCCCTAAGTTTTAACAAAAAAGCTAATTAAAGGTGCTACATGTAGCATTTTAACACCAATAAATCATTACCACATTAATTATGAGATGTTAGTATTACTGAAAACAAACCAGAGCATCAGTGGTCAGCCTGTCAGCCTCTATCAGCCTCTACTCTGCATCCTCCATTGTTTCTCCACCTGGTGGATCTGGAGGGAAATCTGCTGGATCGCTTTACGGCACAAAACAGGAAGAGGTTCTGTTCTTCCAGAGCGAACGGAGCTAAAGCTGAAAGAGTTTCTGGCAGCAGATGGTGGAAGGAGGGAAAGGAAGATGGAGAAATCACTTCTGACATGTTTAAAATGGGATGAAATGGGATCACAGTGGCTGACTAAGAATTCACTTTTCTGTCTTCAGTCCGGACATTAAGGTTGGGGAACTGGGGAATACAAAACTAACTGACGAGTTTCATGCCAAAATTAAATATTCATTTCAAAAGAGGGACACTTTAACAGAAATCCTTGTTGCCATAGAGGTAAAATGTCACTTTGGAAGATGTTCAGAGTTTTAGATATTCTTATGTATTTTAATTTGTCATTATTGAGGATGTCACCACACATATTTATGATGCCTCAAAAAAATTTGTCCTCAAAATGGATATAGCATTTTGGAATGAAACCCTTCCCCATATTAATCTCTATAGGCAACCCTACTTCCAATCCTTTGATAGCAGTATTGCTCTTTATAAGTAATGTGGTCACAATATAGTATAAATGTACAGTATATTGCACCTTATGAAAATCACTAGTAACAGGTCATCAACCAATATCATTCTCTATAGTTAAACTCTCCTGCTAATCTCCACCCATAACCAGGTTTACCCAGGACTCTGCTGTACTGACTGACTGGATGGGCGGGGCTAGAGAGCTGATTGACAGGTGGAGTCAGCTCACTGTCCCAACCAATCAGGAGACAGATCTTCAGCAGAGCCGTGGCCTCTACCACCAGTGTTTGGTAAGTTTACACACCAGATAGAGGGAAATGGGAATGGACATTAACTCACTTTCTGCTGACAGTAATGCTGCATTCCACTGTACTCTGAACTCGGAGAAAAACGACTTCCAACACGGAAAAGTGC
This sequence comes from Centroberyx gerrardi, assembly GCF_048128805.1. NCBI lineage: Eukaryota > Metazoa > Chordata > Actinopteri > Beryciformes > Berycidae > Centroberyx > Centroberyx gerrardi. The sequence goes on from NC_136013.1 coordinate 2,718,297, forward strand.
AAAGGAAGGGTCATGAAAACTACATCTACATATACAAACTTTGTAGTTTCCATTTGTAACGTAATTCACGTCTTTGCTGTATGAACTCGCCTGCTAACGAGCTGTCAGATAGCTGCCGTTAACGTTAATGGGTAAAGGCTGTTGCATCTATGTTTTGAATGCACCATTATACACAATAAACACCACTGAGGATAGAAATACTTTGAATCTGATTTCATCAACATTTATATTTACAATGAATGCAAAAGTAGAATAAGCTTAAATTTCCTATTAGGGCATGTAGGTTTAGATATCAATGTACCTTTTACATATTCTTTATTTCATTTTGTACGTCATTATTTGGATACATCAGGCTGTTTTGTGTTCTTTAAAGCATTTTCCAGTTAAATGAATCAAAGTGACCACTGGATTTTGATTGCTGTATGTGAACCATGTGTAACATGAGAATATAAATGTTAAAAATATTGAAATTAAAGGGGCATTAAGTAATATATGACCCTTATCAACCTCTGTTCCTATTGATGACCAGTAGGAATTGTAACAATATTGATAGAACTAATGGGAGTGTCTTCAAATGCTTGAATGGGGAGTTTTTGTTCAGAGCACAAAGCCAGAAATCACACAACAACCCTATTAGACCCCTGCAGATATATTATGGTCATTTTGTGCTATAGGGCAGTAAAAATCTTGCTTATTGCTCCTTGAAAACAAAACTTTTTAAATGTTTGTGTTTCAGGAGTTCACCAAAGAGCTGGAGGCCAAATCTGGACTGAAGGTGTCAGCGGTCGGTGCCGGCACCCAGCTGGTCCAGCTGAGAGAGGCAGACAGAGACTCAGACAGAGACTCTCACAAAGACTCACACAGAGACCCAGACAGAGACTCAGACAGAGACCCAGACAGAGACTCGGGGGACAAAGCTTCAGACCCAGATCTCTGCTCCATCCACACCCAGCTCAGACAGATGGAGCTGGACTGGGCCGGCCTGCTGGCGGATGTTCCTGTGGTCCAGCAGACTCTGCAGAAGGTGAGACTGTGTGGTCAGATCGTCTCCCGTACAGTACTGTGACTTCTGCACAGTAAAGGTATACTGAGGTACTTGGGATGGGAGGGTATGCGTGATTGGAGTGAGTGACAGTATGTTGACTTTAAAAACTCCACCTGCTGTGGTAGAAAACTGCTGTTGGAACTAAGAGAACCACTGAACAAAACATTTAATTCATGCGTTGACTTGGCCACTACAGTTGGAAAATAACTGAGCCACTTCCTGGTATGTGAATGTACCACGCACCAAGGTAAACCAAGGTAGACTTCTACCGTACTGCCTGGTGTACGAGCGCCCACTGGATTTACCTGCGCTGCCTAACGAGTGCTTGCTGTAATTTCCCTATGCACTGCGCACTGCAAAAAGCATTACACACAAACAAACGACTGAAACCTGGATGAAAATACCTGATCTCATCCACCCTCCCTTTCCTCTAAAACCCAAACCAGGTTTCAGTGGTGGGTAGAGTACTGAAAATCTCAAGTAAAAGTACAATTACTCCCATAAAAAATGACTCAAGTAAAAGTGAAAATTACCATTTGAGAAACCTACTCAAGTAAAAGTAAAAAAGTACCTGGTTAATAAATTACTCAAAGTACAAGTTACTTTCCATTTTAATATTTTTTAGGGTGTGCGGGCCGGTGCAAAATAATGAAAAAACAGCACTTGTTGATAAAACTTTCTTAAAAAACAGAATATAAGTCTGTTTAACTCTAGTATTTACAGACATTATCAACGTAACCAAACCTATTACAGCTCCAAAATGCAGTAGATACCGAATACAATACAATTAATTAAAACTCAGATTTTCTGTTCTGTAGTATTACTCCCTGTACCGAGACCTCAGTCAATCAACTAGAGAATGAAAACTTCTTTCCATTCACATTTTTCATTTGGGGATTCCCATCTGTTGGAAGCTGCCTCTGGTTCTGGGTTTTGCTCCGTCATCATCGCATCGTGGTCAGAAGACAGGTGGAGCTTATTTTTCTCCCAGGCAGCTGGCAGCTTGGCATCTGCAGTAGAGATGCTCCTCGCTCCTCCCCCCCGACACTCAATCCACGCATTTAGAGCAGACTAGTTGTAACGAAGGTATAAATGGCAAATGTAGTGAAGTAAAAAGTAGATTACTGGCTCAAAAATATACTCGAGTAAAGAGTAGAAGTACAGCCTATTATTTTACCCTGTATGATTCTCATCCATCTGTGGATGGTGAGGTTTTTGACCAAGAGGAGAATCTATGATTCTCGTCTGACGTAAATATCAGATCAAGAGTAGAATCAGGAAGGACAGGGGAAAAGTAAATTAAAGAAAAACATATGGGTTCACTCACAATGTGCATCTAAAAGTGGGAGTATTTGTTGTGTTCTTCTATCTTTCTATTTTTACTTGATTTGATTCTTTTAATGCAATGCATCTTGCTTGTTCTTTTATATGAATTTTATCTTTTTATCTGTCTTTTATCTGCCTTTTATTGATGTAAAGCACTTTGAGCTGCATGTTGTGTATGAAAGGTGCTATACAAATAAAGGTTATTATTATTATTATTATTAAAAAAAAGAACTAAAAGTACTCGTTCCTTAAAAAAAACTACTTTTTTTACTCATGTGCGTTACTCCCCACCCCTGCCAGGTTTCAGGTTTCCCATCCTGTGTTTTCGTGAACGTAAGAAAAGTTCTGTACAGTTTTATTAAGCGCAGCACTGACACACACTCAGCTTGTCCCGGCCCACATGCACTGCTGAGTTTGGTATTTCAGACACTTCCTGTCACCAATTAGTTTTAAACATCCCTGCTGTGGAGCACAAAGACAGCTGGAGGACTCTTCTGCCTCTTATTGGTGTGAAACCATTTTCTCCTCCGTCTGTCTGTCTGGATCTCCCCCTCTCCTCTCCTCTCCTCCTCCCCTCTCTATTCTAATCTTCTCTAACTACTTTCTTCCTCCCCTCCTCTTGTCCTTCTCTCCTTTCTCCTCCTCACCTCCACCTTTCCTCTCCTCTCCTCCCTTCTCCCCTCTGCTCTCCACTCTCCCTGTCCCTTCTTCTCATCCCTATTATTTCTTCATCCTCCTCTCCTCTGCCTATTATTTTCACTTTGTATCCCTCTTTCCTCCCATCTCCTCCCTTGACTCTTTCCTCCTTCTGCTCTCCCTCCCTACTCTTCCTCATCTTTACTTTTTCATTTCCCACTTTCCTTCCTTTTCTCATCTCCTTTCTCCCCTTCTCATCTTCATCGTCTCTTCTGTTATCTTGTCTGCTCTTCTTTCATCTCTCCTACTTGGCTCTCTTCTGTTCTCTCATCTCCTTTCATCTGTCACTTCTCCTCTCCTCTCCTCTCTTCTCCTCTCCTCTCCTCTCTTCTCCCCCTCTCTCCTCTCCTCTCTTCTCCCCCTCTCTCCTCTCCTCTCTTCTCCCCCTCTCTCCTCTCCTTTTCTTTCCTTTCCTCTCTCTTCTCCTCCTCTCCTCTCCTCTCCTCCTCTCCTCTCCTCTCTTCTCCCCCTCTCCTTTTCTTTCCTTTCTTCTCCTCTCCTCTCTTCTCCCCCTCTCTCCTCTCCTTTTCTTTCCTCTCCTCTCTCTTCCTCTCCTCTTTCCTCTCCTCTCTCCTCCTCTCTCCTCCTCTCCTCTCCTCTCCTCTCTCCTCCTCTCCTCTCCTCTCTCCTCCTCTCTCCTCTCCTCCTCTCCTCTCCTGTCCTTTCCTCTCCTCTCTCCTCCTCTCCTCTCCTCTCCTCTCTCCTCCTCTCTCCTCTCCTCCTCTCCTCTCCTGTCCTTTCCTCTCCTCTCTCCTCCTCTCCTCTCCTCTCTCCTCTCCTCTCCTGTCCTCTCCTCTCCTCTCTCCTCCTCTCCTCTCCTCCTCTCCTCTCCTCTCTCCTCCTCTCCTCTCCTCTCTCCTCCTCTCCTCTCTCCTCTCTCATCTCCTCTATCCTCCTCTCTCCTCTCCTCTCCTCTCCTTTCTCCTCCTGTCCTCTCTCCTCCTCTCCTCTCTCCTCCTGTCCTCTCTCCTCCTCTCCTCTCCTCTCCTCTCTCCTCCTCTCCTCTCTCCTCTCCTCTCCTCTCCTGTCCTCTCCTCTCTCCTCTCTCCTCCTCTCCTCTCCTCTCCTCCTCTCCTCTCTCATCTCCTCTCTCCTCTCTTCCTCTCCTCTCCTCTCCTGTCCTCTCTCCTCCTCTCCTCTCCTCTCCTCCTCTCCTCCTCTCCTCTCTCCTCCTCTCCTCTCCTCCTCTCCTCTCCTCTCCTCCTCTCCTCTCCTCTCTCCTCTCCTCCTCTCTCCTCCTCTCCTCTCCTCTCCTCTCCTCTCCTCTCTCCTCCTCTCCTCTCCTCTCCTCTCCTCCTCTCCTCTCCTCTCCTCTCCTTTCCTCTCCTCTCTCCTCTCCTCTCCTCTCTCCTCCTCTCCTCTCCTCTCCTCTCCTCTCCTCTCCTCTCTCCTCCTCTCCTCTCCTCTCCTCTCTCCTCCTCTCCTCCTCTCTCCTCCTCTCCTCTCCTCTCCTCTCCTTTCCTCTCCTCCTCTCCTCTCTCCTCTCCTCTCCTCTCCTCTCTCCTCTCCTCTCCTCTCTCCTTCTCTCCTCTCTCCTCTCTCCTCCTCTCCTCTCCTCTCCTCCTCTCCTCTCCTCTCCTCTCCTCCTCTCCTCTCCTCTCCTCTCCTCTCTCCTTCTCTCCTCTCTCCTCTTTCCTCTCCTCTCTCCTCCTCTCCTCTCCCCTCTCCTCTCCTCCTCTCCTCTCTCCTCCTCTCTCCTCTCCTCTCCTCCTCTCCTCTCCTTTCCTCTCCTCTCTCCTCTCCTTCTCTCCTCTCTCCTCCTCTCCTCTCCTCTCTCCTCCTCTCCTCCTCTCCTCTCCTCTCCTCTCCTTTCCTCTCCTCTCTCCTCTCCTCTCCTCTCTCCTTCTCTCCTCTCTCCTCTCTCCTCCTCTCCTCTCCTCTCCTCTCCTTTCCTCTCCTCTCTCCTCTCCTCTCCTCTCTCCTTCTCTCCTCTCTCCTCTCATCTCCTCTCCTCTCTCCTCCTCTCCTCCTCTCCTCTCCTCTCCTCTCTCCTCCTCTCCTCTCCTCTCCTCTCTCCCCCTCTCTCCTCTCCTCTCCTCTCTCCTCCTCTCCTCTCTCATCTCCTCTCTCCTCTCTTCCTCTCCTCTCCTCTCCTGTCCTCTCTCCTCCTCTCCTCTCCTCTCCTCCTCTCCTCTCCTCTCCTCTCCTCTCCTCCTCTCCTCTCCTCCTCTCTCCTCCTCTCTCCTCTCCTCTCCTCTCTCCTCCTCTCCTCTCCTCTCCTCTCCTTTCCTCTCCTCTCTCCTCTCCTCTCTCCTCCTCTCCTCTCCTCTCCTCTCTCCCCCTCTCTCCTCTCCTCTCCTCTCTCCTCTCTCCTCTCCTCCTGTCCTCCTCTCCTCTCTCCTCCTCTCCTCTCCTCTCCTCTCCTTTCCTCTCCTCTCTCCTCTCCTCTCCTCTCTCCTTCTCTCCTCTCTCCTCTCATCTCCTCTCCTCTCTCCTCCTCTCCTCCTCTCCTCTCCTCTCCTCTCTCCTCCTCTCCTCTCCTCTCCTCTCTCCCCCTCTCTCCTCTCCTCTCCTCTCTCCTCCTCTCCTCTCTCATCTCCTCTCTCCTCTCTTCCTCTCCTCTCCTCTCCTGTCCTCTCTCCTCCTCTCCTCTCCTCTCCTCCTCTCCTCTCCTCTCCTCTCCTCTCCTCCTCTCCTCTCCTCCTCTCTCCTCCTCTCTCCTCTCCTCTCCTCTCTCCTCCTCTCCTCTCCTCTCCTCTCCTTTCCTCTCCTCTCTCCTCTCCTCTCTCCTCCTCTCCTCTCCTCTCCTCTCTCCCCCTCTCTCCTCTCCTCTCCTCTCTCCTCTCTCCTCCTCTCCTCTCCTCCTCTCCTCTCCTCTCCTCCTCTCCTCTCCTCCTCTCCTCTCCTCTCTCCTCCTCTCCTCTCTCCTCCTCTCCTCCTCTCCTCTCCTCTCCTCTCCTCTCCTCCTCTCCTCCTCTCTCCTCCTCTCCTCAGCGGTGGATGGATCAGTTGACCCAGCAGGGGGTGCTGGTGGAGCTGCAGGTCTGGCTGGGAGGAGCAGAGTCCAGACTGGAGGAACAACGCAGCAGACTCAGCCAAACCTCTTCCACCAACGCTGATCTCACTCAGCTGCTGGCCTGCTGCAAGGTATCAGACATCCTGAGTGTTGAACTGTCACTCAGCTTCCTGTCATCTAGCACTGTGACCGGCTAACTCCTCTGGGATCAATAAAGTTCATTTCATCTTAACTTAATGAATTAACGAGCAGTTAATTAAGTCGTTTTTGTCTATATCTGCCTTCCTGTGTGTCTGGTTGACTGACTGACTGTCTTTTCCTATTCAACCTTACTTTCTCTCTCTCTTTCTCTCTTTCTCTCTTTCTCTCTGTCTCTCGCTCTCTCTCTGTCTCTCATTCTATCCCTCTCTTTCCCTCTCTCTCTTTCTTTCACTCTCTTTATCTCTCTCTCTCTGTCTCTCTCTCTCTGTCTCTTTCTCTCTTTCTGTCTCTCATTCTATCCCTCTCTTTCCCTCTCTCTCTTTCTTTCACTCTCTTTATCTCTCTCTCTCTCTCTGTCTCTGTCTCTCGCTCTCTCTCTGTCTCTCATTCTATCCCTCTCTTTCCCTCTCTCTCTTTCTTTCACTCTCTTTATCTCTCTCTGTCTCTCTCTCTGTCTCTTTCTCTCTCTCTGTCTCTCATTCTTTCCCTCTCTTTCCCTCTCTCTATTTCTCTCTCACTCTCTCTCTCTCTCTCTCTCTCACTCTCTTCTCTCTCTCTCTCTCTCTCTCTCTCTCTCTCTCTCTCCCTTGCTGTGTCTCACTTGTCTCTCCATGTCTTGACTTTTTTTCTCAGGAGTGTCAGACGGAGATGTCTGCCCACCAGGCCATGGTGGACTATGTAAACCAGTCGGTGTTAGAGACCGGCAGTACTCAGCCGGACCAGAGGGGGCGCTGTGAGCACACTCAGTTTGCGGAGGAGCAGGGCCGCCTGAAGCACCGCTGGCTCAGTCTGCAGGGAAGCCTCAACGCTCAGGTCAGAGAACATGAGACTCCGTCAGCTGAGAGTCAGTATCAGTTCAAACAAAGGGGCTTAATATTCAGTCAAGTGCTGAGTTGTAGAATAAATGAATGAATAAATAAACAAATAAATGCTGCATATGTAGGATTAACAACCAATCCATTGAGCTACACAGCACCACATCTATCTGAACATATACAAAAGTGTAGCCCATCTAATGCTACATATGGAGGGTTTAGAATAAAAGGAGTGTAAGTAACATTTTCCAAATTTTATAGCAGCGCAAAAACACATTTTATTTTATGTTTTTTATTCAAAACATATGAACCATTCATACTTTTACAGAGATTAAGATTCAGAAAACTGCTATTCTATAAAAAGCTACTAAGTGTTGTTATGCTGTTTTGCACCAGATTTAGTTTCCACTTGAGTCTCCTTGTATTCTAATTTTTTTTCTGATTACAGATGTTCTTTTGACCATCAACAAGATCCTTCCAATGATATATAATACTGATTTTTGACCCTTGATATACTGGATATGTTTAAGTCTTTAATGAAGTCCATCTGACCTGATGAATGTGTCTGTGCTGGTCCTGTTCAGGTCCAGGAGGCGGAGCAGCAGCTGAGGACCAGAGCGGACAGAGAGGCCCGGCTGCAGCAGATCAGCAGCTGGATCTCTCTTCAGAAACACTGGATCCAGTCTCTGACACCCAGCAGCCGGACTGACCTGCAGAGGAGCATCAACACCTGTCAGGTATGATATATGATATTTATATGGTTTCATATATACTCTAAAATGAGATAGCCATCACTTGATGACACCTATACTTACAAAATGAATGTCAGCATGGAAGTAAAGTGCATTAATGGTTGCTATTTAAGTTAATAGCTAAGTTAAAGTTAAGTTAAGTTAAAGTTAAGTTAAAGTTAATATAATAAGTCAACTTAATAAAAAAAAAATCAAAAAAGTTAAATTTTTGATGATGCAATGATCCGTGTTTTTGAAATATGGACTGATGAATTTCAGGATGCACAGGGGATATAGCAGTTTGGAATTAAACCTTTTTTATCACAACTGTCAGATGAAAAGTGCATATTTCTATTTTTATTTTTTTTCCAGGAATTAAGAATGCCTATTTCCCTACTGATGCCCATATATATTTTTTGAAATTCTACAATGGATTTTGACAGATTTTGTCGGCTTAAGGGTCACGAAAACTCATTCAGCACAAAAATGTCCACGTAAAATGATTTCAGGAGCTTGAGGAGAAGATCAGGCAGAAGTCTGCTGCTCTTCAGGAGCTGAGAGACAAACATGGCGGCGGAGGAGAAAACATCAGCCGTGGTTTCATCTCTCAGACAGATGATGTCATCAAGGCCTGCACAGCTCTCACTCAGCAGGTGAGGGACGCCGAGCAAAGTAATCGTGGCTGAATGTGTTTCATATGCGTCAAAAAGGTGCTGTACTTGATTTCATTTACTTTGCAAGTGAGACTTCTATTTTTAAAAACCTCACTCACTGCATACTTCTGTTATTTTTAGAAGCCTCACTATTTTTAGTAGTCAAATCAACTGTAGCTCAACTAGTTAAAATATTAGAATTTATTATTATTATTTTTTTTTTGCTCAGGACTGCTGAATTCATCCAATGTAGGCTATGGGTGTAGATATTTAATACGGTATTTAAAGGTGATGCGTGTGTAGTATTTTAACAATAATAAATCATTACCATGGTGAATTTTGAGAAATTTGTATAATTACTGTAAACAAAGAAGATTGTCAGCCTCTACCCTGCATTTTACATGTTTTGCAGCACATAACAGGAACCACAGCTAATACTTTGCAACTAATACACAATTTTTTCCAGTTTTACTATTCTAACCACATAGTTTCAACTTAACCTGGTGAGAGAATGTGCTGTATATTGGCTGTAATCAAGGGCTTTTATTGGCTCTTATCCTTCTTCTCGCTCTTCAAAACAAACACATGAGGAGCGATGCAGGGAGAGGGAGAGGGAGAGGGAGAGGGGACCAGCAGCAGCATCCTCTTTGTGACTGGAAACAAGGTTTATGTTGAGAAACACAAAATGTATAATGTAGTTTATAGGTTTTATTTATGCTCATGCTGTAGTTCCCTGGTGTGGAACTTGTTTAGTCTCATCTAGGACAGGTGCCTGGTTTTGTCTTCACATCGACATTGTCAGAAGTTGTTGTCTTTAAAAACTGTCACTTAGCCTCAGTTTTCTACCAAACAGTCACAGTATGCTGTATCTCCCTGTCTGCAGAATGGATCAGTGAAGCGGAGGCTGCTGCAGGTGCAGGAGCTCTGGGTCTGTCTGGAGAACAGGCTGGAGCAGGCGGTGCTGAAGACGGTGCGGACGTCTCAGACTCTGGACTCCCTCAGCGGCCCTCAGCTCTCCCTCCAGGCTCAGAGGGAGATCCATGACAGGCTGCAGGTAGGCCGCTGCTTGGTGGATGTTGTTCTCGTCTCCAGGTACTTAACATGTCTTGACTTGGGACGTCCTGGTGGCGAGCACCATGTAACCTCAATGTTCGTTTTGTTTTCTTCAGTTTATTTAACAGGAGAACAAAAGTACAATACACAACAACAAATCTTCAAAAATAAGATGAAATATACATAAACTAGAACAAACATTACATAAAAGTACAAGGCAGTGTATATAAAACCACAGGAAATTTACAACGGCAGTGTAATCCGTTCTTCCGTTCCGTCTTAAATTGAATTATTCAAATTCAAGGCCTTAAAAGGTCTTAAATACACTGAAATATCTCCTTTAAGGCTTAAATACAGTTTTGAACATATTGAAATGTAATGTTTTGTCAGTGAATTGCTTTTCCAGTGAGAAATCAGCCATGCTATGCAAACATATATTTTGACAGTTTTAATGTTTTTTTCAATTTTCACATTTATTTTTGTGGTGGCATTGGTTTTAAATGTTATTGTAATGTGAGTTATTGTTTGGTCGTGGTACCTGAGATGACTGACAGCCTTGTTGTTGTGTTGTGTTGGAAGCAGCTTCTTCATGAGCAGACGGAGGGTTCAGAGTGGGATGAACTGAGTGAATCTCTCTCCTCGCTCCGGCTCAGCATCGGTCCTGATGCTGCTGCGCTGCTCGCTGAGCAGCTGGACGGACAGAGAGCCAGGTCAGACTCACAGCTGGTCTGGGTCGACTCAGGAATGAACTCAGAGCTTCCAGTTCAACTGAGGAACTGGAATTGGAATTTGAAAAAAATCGTACAGGAAACAGAATTGGAATTGAACTGGAATTTCAGGAAATTGAATTTATAATTCAGTGAAATTCTGTGAAATTCCAAGTTTTGTTTTTGTTTTTTCTCACCACATATCTGAGATTACTCATAGTGTTATATATTATCAATACTGAATATCATAAAATGTTAAAGGAATCTTTCAGCTGGTATTTGATGCAGAACATGTAATGGTAATCCATACATTATGATTGAATGTATTTGATTTGTTTAACTGTCTTTTATTTGATTCATAATGTTTGATTTATAATGTCAAGACAACGTCTCTTAGAAGTGGAATATCATGGAATTTAATAATAATAATCATAATCATAATAAACTTCATTTCATAGCACCTTTCTCAACAGTGTTACAAAGTGCTTCACAAAGCAAGTACAATATAAGCAGTAAAACAGAATAAAATAACACAAAAAAGGATAAATGTAAGGAAAGTAAAATATAAGGAAAGGATATATAAGAGGACATAGAATCAACAGTAAAACCAAATCATGACTTCAGGCTTTGACAAATATATAATAGAATTCAATTCTGTTTCCTGTCATTCCAATTCAATTTACCATGCATTCTCAATTTAATTCATGAATGGCCCCAAACCCTGTCACACACACAAACACACACAATTACTCACTCTCTCACTCAAACTAACACACACACACAATGTTGATTCTCCTCCACACTGCCCGACTTCACCTTTCCGTCCCTCCCGTCTCTCAGTTGGGTTCAGGTGGTTCGGGCGCTGGACCAGGTCCTGCAGAGGAGCCGGACCCTGCTGCAGGTGTGGGAGCTGTTCGCCCGCCGGGCCGCCTCCCTCGCCCAGCGGCTACACACCCGGCGGGGCGAGCTCACGTCTCTGCTGGGTGCGGAGCCTGGACAGGACAACACTGTGGAGCGGGTCGCTGCCACGGTACAGGCTGCTCAGGTGAGTCAACAACCACAGAAGAAGAAATGATTTAAAGGAGAAGTTAGAGTTTCCCCCAATCATTTTGCAATGCATGGTATGTAAATTAAAACACTTGAGAAACAACATTTAGACCATGGGACACTAAAACTCTCATGTTTTTTACTTTTTACTTTATATATGTGTATGATTGTGTTACTTTAAGATAGCTTTTAAGTCTTTGTCTTCTCTTAAAGTTGTTTTTATGTCTTTCATATCTTTTCTTTCTTCTATCCTCTTGTTGTGAAGCGCTTTGTGAACTGTGTGTTTTTAAACAGTTGATATATAAATAAAGCTTTGCTTACTTACTTACTTACATTGAAACCCAGGAAAATAATAATTAAGAGGAAGAAACATTTCATGCATAGTTGTGTGGAATCCAATCAAAATCTCACATTAGATTCAGTTCAGTTTAAAGGATTCCCATAGATAACCAGCGTAGTTTTGATCAATTATACAATAAATATGTAATCAAACAAACTGCATCATAACACTGACGGGCCAATTTTTAATAAAAGCAGCCCCATATATCTGTCCAGCCCTACCAGACAAATTTCCATCCCAGAGAAATGTTTTAGACAGTGAAAAGTTTCTGACTGTTGGTCTGAACATGCAAACTCTGAATCCATCTGAATCTTCCCTGTATGAACAGACTCTTTATCTTTCTGAATCTCTGAAGTCTGTTCATCTGAATCTATACTCTACAGAGTGTCTGAAAAGTCTGGAATAATAGGCTTAAATAACATTATATATATTTTTCTGGTTGCACTTGTTTTCCCCACGCTAAGGCACCAGGGTTTCTGGTCTCTGAGTGGAGGTGTGGGTTCGAATCCTACTTCTGACGAGCAGTTTTGATTTATTTAGCAGTTTCCCCATGATTCCAGACTTTTTGGACACTCATCAACAGTGAATGCCACACAAAATCTCCAATGTTGTTATTTCTTTACCTGAATCTGCATCTCTGTCTGTCTGCCTCTGCTCCAGAGCCTGCAGGAGAGGACAGACAGTTTGCAGACCGACCTGGAGGGGGTGCTAGAGGCCTCCAAGGACTTGATTGGCCACCTGGATCCCTCGGCTGCTGCCCTCGTCCAATCGGAGAGCCGGTTGTTGTCACGTGGCGTCCTGCAGCTCGGCCAGACGCTGACAGGGAAGCTGGGTCAGCTGCAGGTACAAACTCATGAATGAACGACTCTGTCTGTGAGACTTGGCAAACATAAGACTGGGCTTTTCACATTTACGGTGACTCATACAAATCTTTACAATGATACTTGAAATAATGAAATATTTTACTTGAAGAGAATATCTGAAATAATTGACATCTGCTCAGTTAGACACTGTCAGGAAACCAGGTCGCCTGCAGGTTCACTTTAATGAATGAGTGACTTTGTGTGACTTACTAACCTAAAATTAGGCCATATGCATCTAAACGTATGTTAGAGCTGTACATTTCATACCAGAAATATTTCACTTCTGCTCAGTCAAACACTGTGAGGAAAACTGGGTCGACTGCAGGTAGATTTTATAAGGAAGAACATAAGACTTTTATTTTTACTGTATCCTTCTGCCTGGTTTATTCCTCTGTAACCCTTTATAATTCATTTTTTATTTCTTATCTTATTGGATTTTAGTATTGTTTGCAGAGCATTTAATGTGTAAATTACTGTACAAACTAAGTTTATTATTATTATTTTACATTCAAGTCCACATTGTAGTACATTCCACATGATACATACAAGTTTTCACAGTGCATTTGTTTCTGATCCTCAGTATCTTGTTGCCTAAGTGCACTGACCAGCAACAAGTGACCAGTGACCTATAAATTAAGAAACATATGGCCGTGTGTGTGTGTGTGTGTGTGTGTGTGTGTAGGAGGAGCTTGAGCAGCTCCAGGAGTGTGACACTGAGTGTGAGTCACTTGAGAGAAGCCTGGAGGATTGGCAGGAGCGGCTGAGAAATGGGACAGCAGACCAGGTAAGACTTTATGAATGAGTTCATGAATGAGCTGTAGTATTGATTCTTGATCTTTATTTTGGCCTCAGGATCAGCAAGACATATTACTACTACCTTAAAATAAACCAGTGTACAGAGTCTAAATCAATCTGTACATTAGAAGTACCAAATATTGTATGCAGAATTCATATCTCAAAGCTTTAAAATCCTTCTTTAATCTGATTAGCAATGACCCACTGAAATATGAGACTTTTAAGATCAAATAATGATTGGCTATAATTGTTTATGTATATAATAGTACCTAGAAAATGTTACTTTTTGCCTTTTGTTCCTTGACAAGTTGGAGTGTGAGGGAGTTAACCACCTTTGGAGCTGATGAGACTAATTTGCATGAACGCATAATATCAAATTCATATCAATTTGATGGTAGACACAAATTTAGGTCATCAGAAAAGCAGCTTGGCCACATCCAAACCTGAATTTACACCCATGAATGCATCAAAGAAAAGACTACAAATTATAGAAAAACTAGAAAAGAACAGAAAACCAAAATGAACAGAAGAATAAATCAGAACAGAATAAACAGGAACACAGAATGCATGGTGTCTGGTGTTGTGGTTCTCAGCCGTGTGTCACGTGTGCAGCGTGTTGTGAGTGTGACGAGCACCCGTATGTTCTCAGTGTGTCCTGCTGCAGCTGAGCGGCCGGGCTGCTGACCTGGATGTGCTGACCAAGCGGAGCTACGGCCTGACGCTGGGCGACGCCGCGGCTCGAAGGCTGCAGCGCCTCAACCGCTGCTGGACCCGCACCTCCGCCGCCGCCGTGGAGGCCTGCAGGTCGGCACCCAGGGGTGACAGGAGGAGGGAGGGAGGGGGGAGGGAGGGAGGAGCAAATGACTGAATGAGCAGAACGTATGGACTTATGATTAAAGGGAAAAATCATAGTATTCTGTTACATCACCACACGGCCATCTTGGTAGGAAAATAAGTGATTGTAGGTGATTATAATAAAATGACAGTTAAACAGAGGTGGGGACTCGAGTCACATGACTTGGAGTCACAATTTTAAGTACTTGAGACTTGACTTGATGCATGAAGAGAAGACTTGAGACTCGACTTGACTTGGGTTCTGGTGACTTGGGACTTGACTCTGACTTGTGCTTTGATGACTTGAAAAGGTTTCTAAAGTCTTGACTTGAGATCTTGTGTTTGTGTAAATGACTTAGATTGAAAGTGATGAGATTTGTTCCAGCGGACAACTGAATTTAAATTCTGTTTTCTGAATTTGTATGGAATGATTGAATTTATTGAAGTTGAAACTGATTATAGAAATCAAACTCATGATGCTCTTACCAAGTTTTTATCCTATTAAAACCATATTGCATTGAAAAGTCCTAGATATTTAGTTTTCTTTAAGATGTTAAATTGATACTGGACTCTTGATTTGTTCTGACTTGACTTGCTGTTCTACATTTAGACTTGAGACTTGACATTAATGACTTGGACTTGACTTGGGTTGAGTTGAGACTTGTGCCTCAAGACTAGAGACTGACTCTGGACTCGAGTGAAGTTGACTTGGTCACTCCTCTGCAGTTAAACAACAGTTAAATAAAAATCAAATAAACTGCATGACCAGAGTTAATGAGAACCAGCTCTCTGATGCTGTATGGTTTTCTAACACTGAGTTTTGTGTGTGTGTGTGTGTGTGTGTGTGTGTGTGTGTGTGTGTGTGTGTAGTGAGCTGCAGACAGAGGCGCTGAGGCAGCAGAGTTTTGAGCAGAAGTGTGAGAGCTGGATGGATTTTCTCCAGAGGATGGAGGACAGTCTGGCAGTCGACCTGGCTGGAACATACAGCGGCCTCCGAGAGCAGCTGCGCACACACCAGGTACACACACACACACACACACACACACACTCTCACTCTCTCTCTCTCTCTCTCTCTCTTTTTACCCGCCAACACACTTTTTAGTCTTGATCACTCTGACTCTGCTCGAGCAAACATGCAAACACACATGCATGTACATCTGCAAGCACAAATCCATACACACACATATGGGGAGACAATCAGACGCACACACACACACACACACACACACTAACCCCCTGCTCTCCTGGTGTTTCAGCGGTTCCAGGCAGAGCTTTCTATTGGTCACCAGATCCTTCACTCGGTCATCACTGAGGCTCTTCACCTGCTGCAGAAAGGAGAGGTGGACGACAGGTGAGAAGCTCAAACTGTGTGGCAGCAAAACTTAAAAGCCTTTTTTTTTTTTTACATTGGCAGTTAGAAAAGTTAAAACTGACTGATGCGTTTCAGCTCAAATGAGTCTTCATCAAGGTTTCAAATGAAGCTATTTTAACTTAAGGGGAAACTCAGAGTGAGGGCTGAAAGTGTCACTTTTTAAATGGTGAATATCTAATTTTGGAAGGAAATATAATATTTGTGTGTGTGTGTCTGTCCAGGAGTGACTTCATCCTGAAGCTGGCCCAGCTCAGGGAGCAGTGGCAGGGCGCGGTGCAGCGGGCGGAGCAGCGGCGCTCCCTGGTGGAGGGCTTGGTGAAGCACTGGCACCTGTACAGCCGCAGCCTGAGGAAGCTGCAGCGCTTCCTGTCCGACAGCCAGGCGCTCCTCCCCCCCGCCGGGCCGTCCCGCTGCAGCCTGCCGCAGCTCCGGCGCTCCCTGCACGACCTCCAGGTCCGTAATGATAATAATAATAAACTTTATTTATGTAGCGCTTATCAAAACGCAGTTACAAAGTGCTTTACAAAACACAGAGAAAACTATCTTAAAAAAGTAAGACATCAGAGGTTAAAATGACTTTAAAAACAAATAAATTCCCACTGATCATGGAATTTCTGGAATATCATGGAATTGCAGAGGTGTGTTCCAGACCTGGGAAGTCAGGGAATTTCCTAAATTGCTTCAATGAACTGACATTCATTGCAGTCAATGATGGTTTTCAGCTGGTTTTCTCTACAGCAAGCCCAACTGTAGTAAGGCAAGTTTATTTCTACAGCACATTTCGTACACAAAGGCAATTCAACGTGCTTTACACAAGGTATATAAGACATTGGATAAGAAATACAGGATAAGATAAATAAAACAAACAAATAAAAAGAGATAAAGTGTATAAGAAGAGAGAATAAATAAAGAATTAAAATGCATAAAAAGAGAAGTAGTAGTAGTAGTAGTAGAAACGACTACTTTTTTCTTAGATGAAAAACAACGACTCCCTCACCATCCCCCCTTTGTTGAATTGAGACAAATTGAAATCCCTTCAGTTACAGTGAGTGTTTGTTTTAACACACCTGATGTGCCAGACGGGCGTGTTTGTATTTGTGAATTCCAGAAAAAAAAGGTTGAATCCCATTTCAGTTTGTACTTTGGTAGCAGGTCTGGTAGAAACAGAAACTGAAATACGGTAGTGAGGAAAGAAGAAAAACAGGATTCCTATGCAGTTTTGAATTAAAAAATCCATACTTTTTCCAGACCATTAGCTGTGCAATAACGCTGTTCTAGATTTAATTCTTCACAACAAAATGTAATCTGTGTGGTGACTGGGGGTCTAAAACCACAGAAGAAGTAGAGTTGTATGTATATTGGGACTGAACAACAATATTCTGCCACAATTTTCCAAACTATTTTGTGCAATTCCCAAACTTTTCAAGCCCTGGAAATGATCACATATTTTTCCCATACATTTCCAAACCTGTGAGAGAGCAGAGGTGTGTTTAAGACCCATTGGCTGTTTATTCAGATTAATATCAGCAGCTACTGAATAGAAACTTCCAGATGTTTAAACCCGAGCCAGAGGGCTGGTTCTAGATGTTAAGGAAAGGGAAAGACTGCTGCTGATTGCATTTCCCTTTTAAAAGGAGGGCAAACAAGAGCAGGAAGAGAGTCTTCAGGTTTTGATTGCCTTGATAGAGATGTGAGGAGATTTGAATTGAGTGAGAGTGAAGACACAACAAACAGATAACAGTTTCCATCATTCAACCCACTGATGGCTCCTGGTTAAAAGAAGCTAGCAGCCTACAAACACACTCACTTCAGCTCACTCACATTCAACAGCACAACTCAGTGGTTAGTGCTCTGTCTCTGTTTCTTTCTTTCTTTCTTTCTTGCTTTATTTCTTTTTTAATTTCATTCTTTGCTTGCTTGCTTTTTCTTTGCTTTCTCTCTTTTCTTCCGATATTGTTTTGTTCTTTTCCATTCTTTTCTTCTTCCTCTCTTTTTGTTTTTTCTTCTTTTGCCCTTCTGTTTCATCTGTCCTTCCTCTACCATTTGTCTTTCCTTTCTTCATCTTTCTTTCTTTCGTCCTTCCTTTCGTTTTGTTCTGAATTTCTTTCTTTCATTTGTTTTGCCTGATTTTCCCTCTTCCATTCGCTTTTTTCTATTTCGTATCTTCCTCTCATCTGTCGTATTTTCAATTTTGTTTTCCTTTCCTCTCCTCTCCTTTCTTTTACTTTCCTCTCCTTTCCTTTCCTTTCCTTTCCTTTCCTTTCCTCTCCTCTCCTCTCCTCTCCTTCCCTTCCCTTCCCTCTGTGTCCTCAGTCATCTTTAACCCTTCCTCCTCTCCTCTCCTCTCCTCTCCTCTCCTCTCCTCTCCTCTCCTCTCCTCTCCTCTCCTCTCCTCTCCTCTCCTCTGCTTCCCTTCCCTTCCCTTCCCTTCCCTCCCCTCTGTGTCCTCAGTCATCTTTAACCCTTCCTCCTCTCCTCTCCTCTCCTCTCCTCTCCTCTCCTCTCCTCTCCTCTCCTCTCCTCTCCTCTGCTTCCCTTCCCTTCCCTTCCCTTCCCTCCCCTCTGTGTCCTCAGTCATCTTTAACCCTTCCTCTTCTCCTCTCCTCTCCTTCCCTTCCCTTCCCTCCTCCTCTCTGTCCTCGGTCATCTTTAACCCTTCCTCCTCTCCTCTCCTCTCCTCTCCTCCTCTCCTCTCCTTCCCTTCCCTTCCCTCCTCCTCTGTGTCCTCGGTCATCTTTAACCCTTCCTCCTCTCCTCTCCTCTCCTCTCCTCTCCTCCCCTTCCCTCGGTCATCTTTAACCCTTCCTCCTCTGCTCTCTCCCTCCTCAGCACACGGAGCTGTTGTTCCAGAGGTACCAGTGCAGTTTCCTTCAGACTCTGGAGGAGGGCCGGCAGCTGTTCTGCATGGGGGACGAGGAGACGCAGGCGCAGCTGCAGGCGGAGCTGGGAGCGCTGCAGGAGGAGTGGGACGACCTGCACGGCCTGCTGGGCCGCAGGATGGACCTCACCGAGGCCATCATCAAGGTAACCCGTCACTCATCCTGGGGTTTGAGTCACCGATGCTGGTTTGGGACCAGCAGAAATGATTGTATTAGAAATATCTTTTAGGCGGACTTCACTGCGAGGAGTTCAGTCTGGACCATTTTTCTGACATCTTGACTTGTCTCAGTCTCTTGTTTATTTTGACTGGGATTTGTCTTGGTCTCAACCCCCATTGGACCTGGTCTTGATTTGAACTCGACTCAACCCGGTCTTGGAATTGATCTTGACTCAACTTTTAGTTTTTTTTCAAAGCAGAAGGAAAATATCTTGCAGTGATGTTTTGGTGCTCAGGGTTTCTGCACTATCCAACATTTATTTCAGTCATATTTTCACAATGAATTCACCTCAAGGCTCGGGTAAGAATATGTTTGAACGTTGAATGTGATCCAAATATTAAAAAACACCACAAAGAATATGTGGTTTAGCTCATATTTCTACCTTTGAGGCTTTCCAGATGCCTGGGAAATGTCCCCAGTGTAGTTTATCTTTATATCTTTATGCTATTGGATGAAAACCTTGTATGAAACTGCAAATTCCCAAGAATTTAGAAAAGCAGCCTTGTTTTAAAACTGACACCCATTCATTTTTTGAAGATTTGTAGTGGATTTTGAATGGGTTTCAGCATGCTAGTGTCATAAATCTTGCTCAGCACATAAAGGCCCATGTAAGCTTTCAATTCAAGAAGTAAGTAAAACACCAACTGACAGCAGCAAGTTTATTTCCAAAATGCTACACATCCATTTCAGGAGAAAAAAAAACACCTGAAGTTCATAATTTAGTTCCCAAAATATAGAAGATCTGGTCTATAAAAGTGTTATTTTTTCAACCAAGTTACCTATTATTTGCTAAAATATGTTTTACATTTGTGCTATCAACCATTTTTAAGAGTAGGTGTCGTGTTTTTGGTGGAAATCTCATCTTGTAACAGAACTCCTCTCATCAGGATATGCATTACCCCTGTATAGTTGTCCTGTGGATTATTATCTGTGGGTGACTTTTTAATGGACTGCTGCGTGCTGGAGGTTCAGCTGTGTGAAACCAGACCGGCAGCATCCAATCAATGAAGGGGAAGGTCACATTCCACAGGATGTTCAAAATCAATGACATTTGAGAAACATGATACTGTTCAGCCCAAATGTCTGGCAGTGTCTACGTTTGGAAATAGAGTCAAATGCCGAACTGTTGGTTCCCTGGGACATTTACGTCATCCTCAGAGAGAGAGAGAGAGAGAGAGAGAGAGAGAGAGAGAGAGAGAGACATAAAGGGTCACCGGCTGCATTTACATGTTCGTTTAACCCAGTTTTGGGTCGACACATCCTCTGGGGTCCTCCTTTGGGTCTGCATCCTCCACTGTTTCTCCACCTGCTGGATCTGGAGGGAAATCTGCTGGATCGCTTTACGGCACAAAACAGGAAGAGTTTGCTGTTTTAACTTTGTAATACACAACTTTGTTCCAGTTCTGCTGTTCTAACTGCACACTGTAGTTTCAACTTGATGCCAGCTTACCTCTTCTGAATGCTTATTGGCTGTTATCAAAGGCTCTTGTTATCAAAGGGGGGGGAAAGTAGTGACATTCTCTGTGTGACAGGAGGCAGCGGGGTTCATGGGAAATGTAGTCTTAATTTTGAGAAACACTAGCACTAACAAAATCCCACTGGTGTGAGATTGAGGCGACCGATCGTCTCCACCGTGGTTTTATTTGTTTACAGTAGTTATACCAAGGTGTTACAATTACTTTGACAATGATATGCTGATGCTTTTTTTTTTTATTATTATTATTTTTTTTTTTATTAATGTTTTTGGTCAGACATTTACATTGAAATAACAGTTACATTATTACAGTTACATGAATGACATATAATATGTCTTCTTTCAGGGTCTGTCCAGTCTTTTTTTTTTAAACAACTAAAAGAAAAAAGTCTGCAGTCCAGCAATAACATTCAAATCTAGCCGGACAAACAACACAAAACGCAGAGCATCAAAATGAAGACACAAGAAACAAACAAAAAAAAAACCCACAACACCCTAGGAAATCTACATAGCATAAACAGCACGTACGATATGCTGATGCTTTAAAAATTCTACATGTAGCACCTTTAAGTTTACTGCTTTCTGTTTTGGTTTTACCACGCGCCAACTCACCCAGCGTAATGGATACATATTGATGTCATGGTGGCTAACGATGCTTACCATTGCTATTGGGATAATTTCTTTCCCGTGTGTTAAGGCGATGCTGTACTTAGATCAAAGACAAACGCTACAGCCTCCTTTTAATCATTTGCTGACACTCAGGATTAAACTTCCCCACAAGGCAACACGACCCATCATGTTATATTGTAGACCTATCGCAGACGGTCACAGCGGGTTCATAATGGGGGGGGGGGAGCTGGCAGTTGCATCTTGGCATACTTTTTGTTTTGCTGACAGACAGTTTCAGCTGTGGGCGGGACACCACAGGAGGACAGGTGGATATTCTGTTAATTGGTTTATTCATGGCAACAAGGATATGTCAGAGGTTCATGTAAACAGCTTAACCTGAATATCACACATCGGTCACTGCATGCATGGAGAGAGACAGAGGGAGAGATGGAGAGGAAGGAACAAGAGGGAGAAAGAAAGAAAGAAAGAAAGAAAGAAAAACAAATAGTGAGGTAGAGGTGAAAGAGGTAGAAAGAGTGAGAAATAATGAGAATGAAAGAAAGCACGGGAAAGAGAAACAGGGATGGACGACATGGATTTTAAAGTCGGGCTTCCTATGGATCCTGGTGGATTTCAGCGCTGTTAAAACACCTTCCTGCCCTCCGCTCCCTGCTGTCGCTCTGTTTCACCTCCCTCTCCTCCTCCTCCTCCTCATCCTCCTCCTCTTCCTCCTCCTCCCTCTCCTCCTCCTCTCTCTGCTCTAACAGCCTCTAAGACCTTTTTCCTCCAAGCTGTGGTCTAATGACAAACTCTGTTCAGCCCACTGACCTACATTATACTCTCTCTCTCTGTCTCTCTCTCTCTCTCTCTCTCTCTCTCTCTCTCTCTCTCTCTCGATCTCTCTCTTGCTTAAGTGCTTCATCGGTCTCTTTCTTTCTCTCCCCATCCTCTCTCTTTCTCTCTGTCTCTCTCTCGCTTTCTTTCTCCTTTTCTCTCTCTGTCTCGCTCTCTTTGTCCTCTCTCTCTTTCCTCTCTCTTTCTGTCTCTCTCACTTGCTTTCTTTCTCTTTTTCTCTCTCTGTCAGTCTTTCTCATCTTTCTCTTGCCCTCCCCTCTTCTCTTCTCTCTCTTCCAACCTCTCTCCCTGGGTCTCGCTCTCTCTCTCTCTCTCTCTCTCTCTCTCTCTCTCTCTCTGTCCTTCTCCTGCCATCTTTCTCTTTCTCTTTCTCTCTCTCTCTGTCTTGCTGGCTTTCTTTTCTCTTCCTCTCTCTGTCCATCCCTCTCTCATGCTGTGATGTAGCTTTTTGGCTCAGGTTTGGAGCAGGTTTCTATACCAAAGTCTATTCTCTGAGTGAGTTTCAGGTCCATTTGAGCCTCAGTAGGGAAAAGCCACACTACTAAGACACTAAAAGACTACTAAGAGTACTGAACAATAGCAAAAAAACTCCCATCATCCCTAGCTCCGCACAGGCGGCTCTTGATGGTGTCCTGCGGTGTATACTGTAGATATAATGCATTACGATTAGGACAGCGGCAGTGTAAAAAGGCTTCCCATGGTCAGGACCCAAATTTATTGTGAAGTATTTTAAAACGGGCATGCTCATGACATTTGGCTTTTTAGCTGACGCTCATATCCAGAGCGACACGCAGTGTGTGAGCGTGTAAGGATTCATTGTCTTCTTAAAGAAACCTTGACAGCGATGGACACACGTTGGTTTTTCCAGGGATCAAACAGTCTGAAATTTTCCTGAAATAAAATACAAATAAGGAGCTCCGTGTACAAAAAGTGAGAGAAATGTGTTTCCCCAGCAGGAAAGGATTAGGTGGAGGAGACGGGGAAGTCATGTCAAAGTTTTATGCCATGGTAGTTTATGCCATGGTAGGCTAAAGAAAGCTTCTACAAGTCTAATGATCTAATCATAAATTGGACTCAAAGACATTGCTATTTCTGACTGGTCTGACTTCTACTAATGATTAGGCTTCTGGTTTTCATTTACCTACCTTTGACTTTGACTATATTGTCTATTATTCAGGATCCTCTCCTATTGTTCTGTCTGTCTGAGCAGGAAAGCGTCACTCTAAAGTTTTATCAGAGTTTATATGGTAATAAGACCTACAAGTAGTTCAGCGCTCCTATTCTATTCCCAAGACTAAAGACTAATGGTGATTGATCATTTGTGATCCCATTTTTTACTGCAACAAAACAAATTCCTGTTTAAATTGTGTATAATGAGATGACTGAAGTGCACACAGTGAAGTTTACATGGTTCTGTGAGGTTATTATAGTTTTGCATTTTTCATTCGTTTTTATTTTAATTTTTTTTGTTTTCAATTTCAGTTTAGTTTTAATTAGTTTTTAAAGCGGGTTTGCTAGTTTAGTTTAGTTTTTATTTTTTGAAAATGCTTGGTTTTAGTTTAGTTTTTATTAGTTTCAGTTTTAGTTTTAGTCTTTTTTTGTAATATGGGGTATTTGTCGGGCGAGATTCAAAAAGGTCAAAAAAAATTTAAAAAAAAATGTGGAAGATAGATTTCATATCCACCCAAAATACTAGGCTTATGTATGAAATAAATTGACAAAGACGAAAACTAAAGACATTTTCTCTATAATTTTAGTTTATTTTAGTTAGTTTTGTAAACACACAATACAGTTTCAGTTAGTTATCGTTTTTTTGTAGAGCCTCGTTTTTATTTTTATTTCAGTTAACAAAAATGTTTTTTCACACCTAGTTTTCGTTATTTCGTTAGTTTTCGTTAACGATAATAACCTTGCTGAGCACCTTAACTGGTGCTTTGCTCAAGTGCACCTTCACATACTATTGAAGGAGGGGGAGAGCGTGCCTCCTTCACTTCCCTGGCCCAGACTTCCCCAACTGGAATTTGAACCGGTGACCTTCCAGTTACAAGTCAGCTTCTGTAACCTTTATTTGTCAGGTGTCCTGCAGACTGAGCCCAACAGCCTGAATCTGCTGCATTCCACTGTAGCCAACAACTTCCAATTTGCCCCACATGTCCGACAGTCAGATAACGGACCAAATGTACGCGGGGCAGATTCATGCCTTGTTGAGCTGAGGAGAAAAGGCAGGCAGCTTAGTGTAAGTCTGTCTGGGTATTGAATCCCACGTCTGAGCCCCCCGCCCACCCAGATGACTTTATCCTCCTGGATTTCAAACCTCTATTTTCCTCTTTATTTCTCTTTTTTTCACCTGCTTGGGTCCATTTTTGAAATCTTTATTTTGTACAAAAAAGTCAACAGAACAGAATGTCACAACTGAAATCTCAATCTGACAGACACATTCAACCTGGCATTACTGTTAACGTGACTATAACTTAACCCACAATTTTCTATTTTTTAATTCTAAGAAAATCAAGATTCATTTATAGAACACAAAGGACTCGTTACACCGTAAAAGAAAGCAGAAAAATGAGAAACAACAATAGACACAGAGCCTGATGACTTTGTAAATCTGCTCGTTTTGCCCTCCTCCGTGTCTCGTCCTTGCTGTTGCCCTGGCATTAGCTGCAGGTAGATAAAGATGCGTGAGGCTGATGCAAGAGTTTGGTCTGTGTTTAATCAACCTGGACACCTGCCCTCTCTGTCTGTAAGACGTGTTTTGGACCGAGGGAACCTGGATCCTCAGTCCTCCGTCTGTCCCCTGGTTGGCTCTGAGGTTTTCTCATCGCCTGAGAGCAGCCAAGTTAATCCAATCTCCTTTAATTAATGGAGGAGGATATGTTTAGCAAGTAAAAGACAAAGGAGTGTGATTGGACTCCCATCATCCTCAAAGCCAGTCTGCCTTGATGAGGATTCGCTGTGTTGATCTACTCTGTTTGATTGTATTTATTCTGTTTCTCAGAACTGGGAGCACTGTGAGTCCCGACTAGCCGATAGCGTGCTGCAGTTGAAGGATGTGAAGACCAGGCTGAACGAGTCGATGCCAGAATGTGTTGACGAGCTGCAAAGTGCCGAGCAATTCAACAAGGTACGGATCGACGCCGCAAGCACGTGGTCACACAACACAAATCAATACTCACATCTTGCTAAAAAGACTGTTGGGCCGAACATTGGCAGAGTTTTAGCTATACAAACATTTCATGGAGGCAGAAATAATCTCATTGGTTGAGTTACACCTCAGTGGGCGGAGCCAAAGAACCACAGTTTTTCAGGTTGAGTAATGTTAGACCGAAGCTCAGTGAAAAATGCAAGAGGTAAGAGAGGAGGAAGCTAATATTATGAAGCCTAGCGCTCTGCTACTAACTGAAAAAATACAATCTAGTCATACTAAGTTATCTAGGTTAGCTAGTTAGCCTAGCTGAGCTTCAAGTTCAAACTAGCCATACTAGCCTATAGCTATCTAGGTAAGCTAGTTAGCTAGCTGCTGACCTTATGTGAATGCCATGGTCATGACTTAATGAAAAAACAACAATTTTTTATTTTATTTTATTAATTTATTTTGACCAGAGTTCCTTCTTTTCCATTCGTTTGCCAGCTAACTTTCACTCCAATCAACTGCTTTTTTGGCTCCACCCACTTAAGTTTAAATCAACCAATGAGATAATTTTTGCCTCCAGAGCAGCTCTGACTGTGGATTGGACAATTGGAGAAATGTTTGTATAATTAAAGTCCAATCTGCGGGTTTTGTTTTGGGGAGAGTATGATTTTAATTTTTTTTATGTGCTATATTGAATCAGAATCACTTAATTTGCCAACATACAGGAATTATACAGGAATTTGTGTTGGTTGCATTGGTAGAGAGACGTGTCCACAACAGACACAACAGACAGTTCATGGACAACAGATCCTCACACACTATGTAAGACATCACAAAACACACTATGACAGCAGACTCCACATATCACCCTACAGACAGCCTTCAGCCCTTTAAAGCAAACCTAAAACCAGCTGACTCTGTCCGTCCCAGGACAGCAAAGCCAAGTTTGTAACAGGTTTGGCTCACAACTCATCCCTCCTGACCCATCAGGGCTTTTATCCTCCACCCCTCCCTCTTTCCCCTCCTCTCCCCTCCCCCTCTCCTGTCACCCCTCCCCCGTCCCGTCCCATCCCAGGCTGCAGGCTGCGGCCCTTAATCCTCTCTTGGGGCGGAGAGAGAGAGAAAAGAGTGACAGAGATAGAGAACAAGAGAGAAAGAGAAAGGGGCCGGGCAGAGAGAGAGAGAGAGAGAGACGTTAGAGAGTAGCTGTGAGTGTGAGCGAGTTGGAGTTGGAGTTGGAGTTGGAGTTGGAGGGGGTCCCTGACAGTTTGTTGTGGTGGTTGGCGTGTTATGGTATGCAGGAGAACGAGGACTCCCTGGAGGACTGGGCTGAGAGCCTGACGGAGCTGGCCACCATGAAGACGGACCTGTCCCAGTACATCATCGCCGACGACGTCCTCCTGCTGCAGGAGCAGGTGGACCACCTTCACTGCCAGTGGGATGAACTCTGCCTCAAGGTTAGTCTGCTGGGTTTCTGCTAGTGGGAGCGGTGAAAACACTGTACACCCAATCACAGCCTCTTTCATTCTACACTCAAAGAAATCCCTTCTACATCTCTCCTTGGCTCTTATTTAACTTCTTTCCTAGCACTTCCCAGCATTTGTTGCTTGTCATTTTTGAGATGTTAGAATTGAAGCTTCTTCTGCTGTTGTGCTCAATTTAAGTCTCAGCTAAATGCCTAAAATGTAAATATACTTGAGTCGTGGTCCTGTGTAGGTTATGGTAGTGTATGGCAGAGGATGGCACTAACTCTGCCAGGGATAAGGGTTCAATTTCCCAGCAGTTTAATTCTCCCACTCTCGCTAAAAATGTGTGCCCTCACTTCACTGTACTGTAAAGCACTTTGGGTAAAAGTTGCCTGCAAATGGTGTGTTTAACCTGGCTTGTGGTCATAATCATTTACTCAGAATCAAAAGCAATTAAATCACCAAGGATGGTAATGTCCTGGTGACACTGGTGCAGAGTTTATAGAGTTTCACAGTCATGGGATGAGAACAACTGGACTTCACATACAGTGCAAAGTGCAAGATTTACTTTAGTATGGAGCTCTGGTCATCAGACTTTTTCCTCTGTGGGACATTTCTCTCTCTTGAGGATCCATTTTTATATCTCTGCCACCCCTGTTTGGTCCAGACTAGACGAGCTTTGGAAAGTCTGTTTGTTTTGTTAGTGAGTGTGTGTGTGTGTTTGCCACGTTGGGACAGCAGCAGCAGCTCAGGCAATAAGACAGTTTAGTTCCTCAAACTGCTGCAGGACAGACGGAGGGGAAAGTTGGTGCAGACGCTCACTGCCAAACGGCTAAAGGCAGGAAGTGAATTGCTTTATTAAATCAGTTGTTTTTGAAAACGGCAGTCATCTGACATGTTTTTGGCGATTCGACATGCCCAATAAAACAAAAGTTAAGTGTAGAAGTTTGTGTGTGATGTCCTCAGATGAAGAACCATTCAAGGCCAGTTAAATTATTTAAACAGCCAATGTACTTACAGTTGTACAGTCTAAAACTAACATCTAAAACATTTGGGCTGTGAATGTTTAAAATCACCTGAAACTATCCAACTTATTGTGTCTTAAACTATGAGTGGACACAGTAAACTTGTTGCCTTTAGATAGATAACTTTAACAGAGTCAGTGTTTGCCCTGCATGTTTTTCACTCAGTTGTGTAAGTCTATTCATGAGGAGTTAAGTTAGTAAATCTTTATTGGTCCTTTTTAAAGTGGCCAAAGACACCAACAGGTCTGGGTAAGGGGGGGGGGGGGGGTGTGTGTGAGGGGCATTGTGGGAATGGAGGGACAGATGGTGATAGGGGAGAAATGAGTTTAGGCCTTTTGTATTGAAATCAGCTGGTGTGTGTGTGTGTGTGTGTGTGTGTGTGTGTGAGGGGGCGGGGTGCTATGGAGGTCATAATAGCTTTCACTTTTTGCTGTGTCTGTGTGTTTTTAAGATTTTGTGTGATTGCATGAGTGAGTGAGTCTTTTTGTGTGTGTGTGTGCCTGCAAGTATGTATGCGTGTGTGTGTGTGCACGTAAGTGTATGTGCATGTGTGTGAATGCAAGTGCTTGTCCAAGTCAAGATGTATGAAACCCTTACTCTTCAAAACAGCTTGCAAATAAGAGATGTAGCGTTAAACAGAGCTGGTGTAAGTTCTCATTAATCTGCTACCATAACTTAGATACAGTGGCTCATGAGTTCAAATCTGATCTGACACACCATCTTTGTCACATGCCATCCCTCTTCTCATTTTACAATCTCTCTCTCTCTCTCTCCCCGCTGTACACAATCCCAAATAAGCACAAATCCAATAACAGTAATCTTGAAAAAATGTGACTTCTTCTCCGGCTGCATCTGCTTATTTCACTTCTGTCCTCCACCTGCTCTTTGTCCCAGGTGTCTCTGCGTAAACAGGAGATCGCGGACCGTCTGAACGCCTGGATCATCTTCAACGAGAAGAACAAGGAGCTCTGTGAGTGGCTGACGCAGATGGAGAACAAAGTGGCGCACAACTCCGACCTGAACATCGAGGAGATGGTGGAGAAGCTGAAGAAGGTAGGGAGCTGTAGCGTGCGTCTGTCAGCCAATGACACGCTTCCATTCAACACCATCGTTGTGATGACAATAGATACTTAACACTTGTTGCAATGGCTTGATTAGATGGCTGTGGTTGTAAATCCCATCGTTGCGTTCCCTCTAAAATGATCAAGGTCTATTGTGGGGAAGTTTGGAAGCAAACTCACACAGAGACTCTACAGGCCGGTCAAAACAATGAACTAAACTGGAAAACTTCAGCTACACTCAGGCTGCCTATGCTGAACTATAAAGTCTAGAAAAAAAGTATTGAAAAAGACTTTTACAATTTCCAGTTCTTGAAAGTTTTGGGAATTGGACAAACCTGCAAAACCTTTTTTTAAGTTGTAACATGCACGAGTTCACACTTGTATAGTGGTGAAGAATAAGCTTCAGCTATACAGTGATATGGCCTAGCTGACAGTCTTATTGCCCAGGCACTATCAGCACACACATAATATACTGTAGTTATGCGGTGTTCAATATAAATATTGAACACAGGCCACAATCTTCAAATCTCATTACTTCAATTACAGTCTGGAAAAAGTAGAGAATTTTGAAATGGAAAATGCACTTTGGTTTCTGCACTTAAAGTTTCTTCATTCATTTTTTCACCTACTGTATTCAGTTTGCTACTTAATTCAAGCATTGCAACAGATTTAGCTTCCTTCTGCGCTAAGCTGGGACATGTCGGGACGGGGTGGTGCAGGCGGTGGGACGGGACGGGGTGGTGCAGGCGGTGGGACGGGACGGCCTGGGCTTTTCAGAAAGCTGTGAATTGAAAGAGACGACAGCTGTTTCACCCCAGCAGGGCCATGCGGGTTTGTTTTGTGTCTAACCTGGCCCCTTTCATTTGTTATGGTGGGGGGGGGGGGGGGGGGGGGGGATAGTAAAGGCGACTGCTGAAACTTATTGCCCCAGTGGGGGGTTTTAAACCTTTTCAGCCTCTGGAGCTTTAAATGTAGCCTTTTGCTCTTAGACTTTTGTCACAAGGATTATTACTTCTGGCCAACCTCCAGAGTCAGAAGTATCATAATTTTAACCTAAAAAGTTGAAACAAAAAGTTATAAACAGGGTTGTAGTGGAGGGTAAACACACCTAAACTCATTTTATTTACCTTTTTATATCAGGAATGTATATTCCTGAAATAAAAAGGTAGTTAAGAACATTCATATTTATGAGGTATATTCATAGTTTAGGTCACATTAAGTAGTTTCAAATTGATATAAGTTATATGAAAAGTGGGTCTTTTAAGAGAAAAAGGCATAAATTAATGCTTTTCTGAAATTGGTTTATATTGGTGATGCTTTATGATGATGATCGACTGGAGGTCACACAGTTTACTCACCTTTTTATTCACCACTACATCACTGATTATAAACCGAACCCTGCCCTTAACCCCAATCATATATTAATGATAATATGCACTTTATTAATCCCTATAGGGAGGTTGGCTTGCCCCTCTCCACAGGGAGGTCAGAGGTCAGGTTCAGCCTCTCTGCAGCTGGGAGGGATTCGGTGTTTTGTGGGTGGATGCTGACTGACGATATGCATGCAGATGAAAATGCATACAAAGAAAATAATACATTTACCAATAACTGCAAATAGGTGAAAAAGGTGGGAGACTGGACTTGGACAAAGCAGATTCTGACAATATATAAAAAAACGAGTCTCACTTTCTTTCACCTATTTACAATTATTGGTAAAAGTATTATTTTCTTCATTCCATGGACATAAGTTTCCTCTGACCGTATTTTGGTGTTACACTTGTTCAAACTGAAAGGTTTAACACACACACACACACACACACACACAGTCCCCTACCCCTCCGCTCATCCCGTCCTCCTGTCTTCCCATCAGGACTGCATGGAGGAGATCAACCTGTTCAGTGAGAATAAAACCCACCTGAAGCAGCTGGGGGAGCAGCTCATCACCGCCAGCAACAAGACCAAGGAGACGGAGATCAACGACAAGCTGAAGGACATCAACGACCGCTGGCAGCATCTGTTTGACCACATCGAGGCCAGGTAAGGAAAGGAAGGAAGGAGGGAGGGAGGAAGGGAAGAAGGAAACTTGTGTGTCACCACTACTAGAGCACGTTTCCACTTTGCTGATGAAGTGAGACTGATTTTGGTTAAGCAAGGTTGTGTTTATAGGTTTTTTGAACATTATCAGGCTTTTTTCCACTTCCACTTTTCCTTTGTTTTTCACATCACTGGCATTATGACCAGACCATTATATTTTATGATAATGTAATTGATCCTCAAGGGGAAACTGGTCCGAGGTTTAACTGTGGTTTATGACAGGAACAGTCCTTCTGAGTGATAGTTTGACCACCAGGATTTGATAAATGATGATGATAAAAGCAGCACTTGTACTTTGTACCTTGACTGGAACAACTGTTTTATGACAAGTCTGTCTTACAGAGAGCGTTGTTGTTATTCAGTCAACACTGCATCGCCACATTAAACTGTGTTGGACTGAAGTCAGCCTAGCTGCAGCAGCATGAGGGGTAAGGTGGATGATCTTTTTTTTGAATAAGAGTAGTTTATTTATTGGGGTTAGATATGAATGAAAGGCAGAAGAGAAGGTTTTGAAGGTTCAGGTAATTCGGTCAAGTATGTGGTTTGAGAGGCGGGGCTCTTAAAGATGTGTAGGATTTTTAAACATCAATATATTATCAAATTGATTTCTGATACCGTGGCATAATTACCGTCAACAAATGAGGCCATGGTCGAGGATCAACATGTTGGAAGTGATTTTTCCATCGGTCTTTCATTCCTTCCACCATCTACCATTGCCAGAATCAAAGCTTTAGCTCTTTTTGTGCTCAAAGAGCATCGCCCGCTTCCTGTTCTGTTCCTGTTTTGAAGTTCAAATCAAAGTGATGTTGAACTTTGGTAGTATCTTGGGTTGTGTATCTTCCTCCACGATAAAACCCCAAAAAATCGGTGATTCTCTGTGATCTGCTGCTCCGGTAGAGGAGACTGGAGAATTGTGTTTTTTTTCTCTCTCCATTCACTGCCATTGTATGGAGGAACAGTCTGAAAATCACACTTCTAGCACATAAACAAACACAAACAAAGCAGATTCTGACAATATATAAAAAAAATTGTGTTTAAGTGAATCGCTTTCTTTACGTTTGTTAAACCTTTCAGTTTGAACTGAAATCTGATCGGAAGAATTTCTGTGTCACAGTCTAACTCTGGGTGAATTGTTTTTTTCTCCGGAGCACAGCTGTCATTCTACTACTGTAGCTGCAGATTAAAGCAGAAAGAGCCCAGAGCCGCGGGGGGGATAGACAGATATTATTAATCCATGAATGCAAATCCCATTCCAACACAGAGGGGAGTGGCCGCTGAATGGAGGGAGAGAGTTGCTGAAATGCCCGTCCACCGGCTTAGTGCCACTTTACCTCTTATCTGTATGGGAGCGGCGTGAGGCCGTGTGACAGAGGGGCGGGACGAGGCCCACATAAATAAACACTGAGAATGAGCAACACAAGCCGGCCCGTGGCGATGAATACTAAGGAAAGTGGAGGCGATTCCTTTTAGTTCATTTTGCTGTCTGACAAACCACAATGAGGCGTAAACTACCAGTCAAGAGTCTGGACCCACCTGACTGAATGTTCTGTGTTTCTCATTCTCTTAAAGCCATTTTGATCTAAAGGCTTCTGCTTAAATGCTTGGAATGAGTTTTTTTAGACAAATATAAATAGTGAAGTCGATCCTATGTATGAATTTGTTTCCAAAGCCTTTGCCTTTCCATCAAGGCAAAGGGCGGCTACTTTAAAGAATCTAAAATATAAGATAGTTTTGATTTTTTTTAACACTTTTTTGGTCACTGCATAATTCCATTTGTGTCATTTCATAGTTTTGATGCCTTTACTGTTATTCTAAAATGTGGAAAATAGTAAAAATAAAGAAAAATGCGTGTGTCCAAACTTTTGACTGGTAGTGTATTATCGGCATGAATTTTAATTAGAGAGCGTCAATCCTTCACTTCACCATCCTTGTGCTTCTCATTTTAAAGTTGTAGTCTGTGAGATCCTTGTTTTTTTTTTTCATTTAGTCTCCATCTTTGCTGCTAAGCGCTCATCACTGTGGTGTTTCTGCACTGCACTTCCCAGAGATCACCTGTCAATCAAACAGTGTGGGCGGAGCTTGTATTCTCTGTTGCTGCAGTTTGAGTTTCTGTAGGCGGCGCTCTTTTCTTTGCTGGGTGTTTAGAACAGACAATGGAAAAGCTTTCATGAACGGTCATTTATTTAGATTAAAATGTCGCAGATTATTACTCTAATGCTCCCTTGTCAATCAGATGACACTGTGCTATGAGCTTCACTTTTGGCCCTCTCTATTAATCTTCTGCCTGCAGTCCGCATCGGCGAGGAGGTTCAGATTTGATTTCCTCGTTATGTAAATGTTCTCACCGCTAACGAGGCTCATCTCAGAAATGAGGCTCATTCATTAGCAGGGCTTTGACCTTATTTGTCTCCATCAGGAATTTAGTTTTCCCACCGGCGAACAGAACAGTAATTAATACCCGCTCTGTCCTTCCTGTGCTGTGTGGGTTGATATTTACCGAGGAACGCTTGTAAGTTAATATTCCACGATGGCTGTCGGTAAAATAGACGCAGGGCGGTGGAGCGTCCCACGGCTACATCTCCGGCCAGTGACTTTAAACTCATTATTGAATTTCTGCTCCTTGACGACGGTGTTCTCACTGGAAGCGCTCCAGGTTTTTATGAAACTGCTCTATTTTTAGTAGATGGCGGATTCACAAAATCCAGGAGGCAATTTAGATGGAACTGAGCTGAACTGAGCCAACCTGCAACCTGCGCTACAGAGGAATGCTTTCTTGTAGCCAGATGGGTGAAGTCAGTGCGTGTTGTGGTGGTGTGGTGTGGTGGGGTGGGGTGGGCGGGGGGGGGGGGGGGGGGGGGGGGGGGGGGGGGGGGGGGGGGCTTATCCTCTATGAGAAGGACTGACTTAGATATGCCATATGGTGGCTGTTTAGCAGCCGTGCTCGCTCCCTCTCCCCCCCCCCATCTCTGTTTCTCTCTCAATACTAATTTAAAGGAGCTTTATTGGCATCACTGTCAAAGATTAAAGTAATAATCTGTGACATTTTCATCTAATGGCGACCTTACACCAAACGACTTTTCAAGCGATTTCACTGTTGCAGACAAATTTCCAAAGTCGGAATAAAATCATGAGAGTTTTGCTAGAGTTGTGGCGCGCTCCCGTCATCTCGATCGCTTGGTGTGAGGTGGTCAGAAAACTCAGTCCGAGCTGTCTTAAGTCAGTCTTTTTCTCGTCTTGACGTTCCGATAAAATCAAACATGTTTAATATTATCGGAAGTCTTTAGTCTTGGCTCATGCAAATAGTGACGTTTTTTCAAAGGCTTCTAGTGTATGGTAGGCAGTCTTTGCAAAATCTTAATAGTCTGTGACTAAAAACTCAGTGACTTATGACACATTGTCTTTAGATGTGAGCTGGATGTGAGAGGGTGTCAGACTTTAGTCTTTTAAAAGTCTTTTAAAAGTCTTTTCAAAGTCTTCTAGTGTATGGTGGGCATAAATAAATGTCTATCACCGATTGATACAGCACAACAGTGATTCAACCTATATTCAGTTCTTGAAAACTTTTCTTTGTTCTGAACTCAAACTGCATCAAGGAAGAAGACCACAGCGATGACCACTTAGCATCAAAGGTGGAGACAAAATTAATGAAACAGTAATCTCACAGATTTTTTTACTTTAAAAGTATTGCTGAGTAGTTTACACTATATTGTAATGTCAAGGAATCATATCAACAACATACATAGAGATGATTAAGCTGCTATTTCTCTTTTTTTTTCTCAAAGCTGCTGTGTTCTGAGAAATCTTTAGGAAAAAAAAAACTTTGCCAAAACATACCAGCAACTCCCATTCCTATCATCAGACCAAAAAGGGGCGGGGCCCTGACTCTGAGTGACAGAGAGGGCGGAGCCACGTCGGCCCAGCCATGTGGTACACGGCGGGACGAGGGCGAGGGTCTTTAATATGACTGACGGGTCGTTAGGGTCGAGGTGTGCCCTCTGTGTGTGACAATGTGGAGAGAGAGAGGGACACACGAGAGAGAGCAGTGGGCCTGCCCTCTCTAACACCCCCCCCCACCCTCCCCTCCGCCCCCCCCCCCCCGCCCCCCTCAGGGACTGACGAGCATAACAAGGCTAAGCCTGTTAATGAGCTGCTGCTGAGGCACGAGCCGCTGCTGCCAGACAGTGAGCTGCAGTGTGATGGAATGTGTTGTGGTCATGCTCTGGTTTGACCTATATTGTTAAAATTACACAAAGTACATGTGAAATTTCTCTCATATTAATTAAGATTAAACTATTTCACCATTTAGATTAGAGCTGTACAATTGATCGAAAAAAAAATATCGAAAACGCAATATCAACTTCTGCAATTTCCAAATTGCAGAGGCTGCAATTAATTGTGTCCAAATGGATTTGTGAACAAGGTGTTTTTGAGCTGCAGGTAATCTTTGGTCCATCAAGTACAATATTGCTGAAAACCTTTCATCATACTCAAACTCAGTAAATTCTGCATACTGACATCTATTTTTTTTCAACAAATTCACCTTTCTTTTAACAATTTTAAAGTTCTAAAAAAGATTTATGACAAGATAAACTATCATAAATTGTATTAAAGACCAAATCAAGAAAAAGTATGGAGTTTTGAAATTGAGGCTGTGTAGGAACCCCGACCCTTAACCCCTAACTGCATCAGTGGAGCTGCTTGGTGGCACAGCAGGACCGTGGCTCCAGCTCCCAGGTGTGCATGTGTCTACCTGTGTGAATGTGAAGCAAGGTGGAGCTGGAAAAAAAAGGAGCCCAGCAAAACCCTTTACTGGATTTGAGACTCAAGATCCTCTGCTGCAGCTAGTGGTGTGAGGGGGGGATGAAAACCCCTCTAAGCAGATAAACCCGGGGGATGTCTGTCCATATCGGTCTTCACCATCTGCTTAAGCGTTGTCATGTCTGCACCGTGCACGTCCCGGAGCGGGTCGTGAGGCAGAATCAAGAGGGTGCAAGGAGAGGGTGAAGGTTGCAAGATGGCTCAGAGAATTGTCTCATTTACTGGAGTTCTATTGGCTCAAAGTTATGATGACAAATGCAAGTTGTTCATGTGATCCAACGCTATAACCTCTCGCCCCTAAATCACTCCCTCATCCATATCTTCCTGCCATACACAATCATTCGAGGGACAGGGATATTTGTTATTGTTTGGGCAATATTAAATTTTGACCCTTGCACTCCTTACTATCAGTTGTTTGAAATGTTGTAAATCTAGAAGTGGAAGCTTTTTCTGCAAATGCACTCGTTGGAAATCACTCTGGATTAGAGCGTCAGAGTAAATACTTGCCCTAGATTCCACTGAATGATGATATTAAATAATATCTATATCATTCATACCTTGAGTCTTGTAATGTTTTAACTCTTACCTAGAGTTAAAGCACTAGCTGAATGCTTTACATGTAATAGAACAATCCATTAATGACTAGCTAGAAACCTTCTTCCCTATATGAGGAAGAAAGGCGTGTGTGTGTGTGTGTGTGTCTGCTTGCGTGCATGCTATCTAGGCAACAGGTGTCTTAGTGTGTTTGTGGGTTAAAGGTAGAGCGATGGCTAAAAGTAGCTCAGTGGATCAGTGGGCCCAGGTCTGACTTGACCTCCCAGCAGCCTTTGCGCGGCGTCCTGTCAGCTCCGCTCCACATCAAGCCCGGTGATGCTCAGTAATCCAGCCGGCTGCACGCGCTCCAACACTCACACCACAACAAGGTGACGAGGTTTAAAGGTGCGGCCACACCTCCAGTTTGTTTTCTTCAGTCTGAACCACAGTGGAAAAAGCTCACTTTGTTGAGTTTTTGTATTTGGTTCATTTAGATTCAGACTGACCCGTTGAAAATGAACCGGGACTTGTATTGGACAGCGTGTGGTAGCCTGTCATCCCGATTCCAGTTTCTGTAACTTTTGCTAAGCATGATGGACTTGTCTGCATGAAGAAATAGCTGAATATGAGCATCAGTCCAGACTTCATTTTGTTATTCTAGGCGTTCCAAGCATGAGCATCATCATATCAACAGGGAGTAAAGAAGCGAAGTGAGTGGATGTTCTCACTCGTTGGTGTCACATGTTTGGATAAACGCTGATGGAGTTCAAGAGAGAGTGAGAGAGCGGGTCCAGAGTCTGTGATGACGGCGGCTGTCCTCATCCTCCAGCCTTTGTCTGCTTCTCGCACCACTAAGTTGCGGCAGATGACTGCTGAGGTTTGACTTGCCGGGGGATTAGACGCGTTGACACTGGCTCTCTGCTCGCCTTTGTCCCCCAAAACAAACCGGGTGCTCCGTCACCCTGGCCAGCAGCTGCCGTCTGCTGACACCGGCCTTTGTGCCACCGGGCCTTCAGCCTAAGGCCACCGTGCCCCCCCCCCCCCCCCCCCCATCCCTCCCAGCCTCCGCACTCCTCATTGTCTGAATAAGATGCACACGAGGCAGATGTTTCTCCTCCTCCTCCTCCTCCTCCTCCTCCTCCTCACACCAGGAGTCGATGCATTTGCAAATAAACTTCCTTTATGTTGTTATGTTGTTTTTTTCCTAAGTCTCCGTTTGCCAAGCCATTAATTTCAAGTGCAGCCTTTACACATTATTTAGTGTTATAGCACCTGTGTAGTTTATTGTGTGTTCTTAGTAATTTTTGTGTTTGTCTGATGAGCGCCCAGAATCTAATTGCCCCTCTGAGATAAATAAAGTCTACTGAATAGAATTGAATGTTGTTTAGTGTTTTAAGAAAGGGCTGACGTAAAAAAAAACCAAAGTGCTCATTTATGACCGCTTGTCTCTCTGTTGGAGTGGCCGTAGATCTGGTCGTCATGGTGATGACGCCACGCTTCTCTAAGAACTCTCGTGTTGCCGGCTGCTCTGTTGCCACGGTGATTTGTGAAGTTTGAACAAGGGATCGTGAGACGGAGAGATGGAGATGTCTGAGAGTTTATGTCAGAGTGTGTGTGTGTGTGTGTGTTTGCATGTGTGTGTGTGTGTGTGTGGTGGAGGGGGGCGTCATTTACTGAAAGTGGAAGAAAATGGACAGTATGGCAATTAAGTTGAATTATAGATTTGGGTGTTTTAAATATCCCTTTCAAGCTACTTAATGAAGTCCCTATATGGATGGATGTGTGAGCGTGTGTGTGTGTGTGTGTTTGTGTGTGTGTGTGTGTGTGGGGGGGGGGGGGTTGTTTACTGAAGATAGGGGACAATAGACGCTCTCTTCTCCCTGCCTGTCTGCCTCCTGTCTGGCTTCATCATATATTATTATTTGCTGTGTGTCTGAATGGGAGGAAGGTGGCAGATGTAGGTGTTTCCAGGCGGTGGTTCCCCGCTGGGCCGGTCTGTGTCAGCGGCCTCGGCTCTGTCGGCGGTAACGGCCAATCAACGGTAACAGCAATGGACAGCTGCACCTGTAATCTCCCAAAGACCCAGACTAACTTTAATGGGCTTGTTCCCTTCCTTTGTCTCCCCCATGTCGACCCTGTTGGTGCGGGACGGGTCTGATAGATCATTTTGATTTCCAACAGGTGAAATATCTACTTTTCTACCCTTTCCAGTGACTCCGAGCAAAGATTTTTGGTCCTTCTGAGTTACCATGGAGCTCTGATTTCCACACACATGCATGCAGACACACACACACACACACACACACACACACACACGCGCCAAGACACACTTGAGCCCTCTATCTTAAAATCGTGATCTGTGCATTTTTCTTTTTTAATCAGATATTTTCTTTATCCTTTTTTTTTAGCGCTAAAATACACTTTCACATTGTATTTGGTGTTGTATATTTTATAAATCATACTTCAAATAGATCTCTAATTCTTCATTATAGTCATAGAGGCCTCTCTGAGAGTTTTAAGACCTTGTAAGTAACGGGTTGTTATTGTTGTTTGTGTCGTGAGGAGTTTCGTTATTAGTTGTGTCTTGAACCTGTGTGTTGCTGAGGAGCGGTGACATGTCAGCGTGAAATCTGCTGTTATGATAAAAGTAATTAGTCTTTAATACTGGATGAGCCAAAGCTTTTATTCCTTAGCTTTTCTCCTCTTAAAGTCATAACACCCATCATATCAGTTCCGTTCCAAAATGAGACATATTTTTAAAAAATTGACACACGAACTCTCAAACAGAATGATTAATACCACAAATAAAAATAAAATGGCACTTTTTGAAGGAAATCAGATATCTTAGGTGTTTGGTTGATCAGAGATGATATCACTTTAACAGACTGGATCCTGTATATTTTAAAGAAATAGAATGATGAACTTAAGGTTATGTTTTAGTCAAAAGTTTGGACTCACCTGATTGAATGTTCTATCTTTTTCATTCTCTTAAAGCCATTTTGATCTAAAGGCTTCTGCTTAAATGCTTGAAATTAGTTTCTTAGACAAATATAAATAGTGAAGTTGATCCTATGTATGAATTTCTTTCCAAAGCCTTTGCCTTTCCATCAAGGCAAAGAATCTAAAATATAAGATAGTTTTGATTTGTTTAACACTTTTTTGGTCACTGCATAATTCCATTTGTGTTATTTCATAGTTTTTTATGTCTTTACTGTTATTTTAAAACGTGGAAAATAGGAAAAATAAAGAAAAATGTGTCCAAACTTTTGTCTGGTAGTGTAGTTGTGCAAATTAATTCTCCAACTGGAGAATAAGGAACTCTTCGGCTGCATTACTTCCATGTACCCGGAGTTAGAATGGGTGTGAATCCTTGAATGAACCTGTGTGTGTTTTCCATCCGGTGAGGCTGAGGCTGGGAGAGGAGGAGGAGGAGGAGTGAGGAGGCAGGATGGAGAGAGGGGAGGAGGGGACAGGCGGACTGCAGAGGGGGTGTGTGTGTGTGTGTGTGTGTGTGTGTGTGTGTGTGTGTGTATGTGACTGCTCGCTAGCGGATGAACCGTCGCCATGGAGTAGCCTCCTCACCAGCCTGTAAGTACCGCTCGCCCCGATCCCCCGGCCCTTATCACGCCCCTGCGCACCCGGCCAGCACGGGACTGAACAGGCAGCCGGGTGAAAAGGGGAGCAGATCGGGTGTTGTGTGATCGCGTCTGTGTGAAAGAGAGAGAAGAAGAAGAGGAGGGAGGGAGAGGGGGGGAAGAGATGGAGAGCGAGGAGGAAGGGGGATGGGCTGGGCTTTGTCGGTGCAGGCAGGCAGGCGGAGGAGAGGAGAGGAGA
Source organism: Centroberyx gerrardi (assembly GCF_048128805.1). Taxonomy (NCBI): domain Eukaryota; kingdom Metazoa; phylum Chordata; class Actinopteri; order Beryciformes; family Berycidae; genus Centroberyx; species Centroberyx gerrardi. The sequence goes on from NC_136013.1 coordinate 2,757,732, forward strand.
GGAGAGCCGTGTCATGCAGCGGGAATTCAGGTCGCCGCCTCGATGTGGGGGTATTTATGCGGGCTGGCAGCGTGGACGGCAGGTGTGTGTGTGTGTGTGTGTGTGTGAGTGTGTGTGATGAGCCTTTTAATGTCCGTCCATGATGGCTCCGGTATGTCTGAGTGTGTTGGATGTTACTGTCTCCCCTCAGATTCCTCTGCTATCACACATCCTCACATGGCTGCATGCAACCGTAAGCTACTTCAGCTCACACCTGCATGTGCATACACACACACACACACACACACACACACACACACACACGCAGAAACACACGCGCAGATTCCTCAGCGATCCTTACCGAGCCAAATATAGGACAGGTACATTACCTTCCTGTTCTGTTTCTGTGTTATTGCAGACTGGTGAAGCATCAGCGTCAGAATTAGAAATTCTTAATTGTCTGACTCATTGTGCGAGACACAAAATAGTCTTCTTCTTCTTCTTCTTCTTCTTCTTAATCAAAGTGCAAAGCATGTGCATACATATTAATCATTAAACACTGATAAATAGAGCCGGTATGCAGATTTTACATTTGAAAATGAAAGTGTGCAAATGTTGCAGAAAGTGCAGCTGGTCAGTGTCTTGTGTTTTCTGTTGATGTCGGTGTTAAAACAGCAGCTTGTTGCCTGTGTGTTGCATCAGCCTGCTGCTGGTGAACATGGACCGCTCACCTTGAATAGTGTCTAAACCAGCATGGGATCTGATGCAGTCAGCGACAGAGCAGTTTGCTATGCTGGTGGGACGGGAGTGTTTTGGTGTTAAGAGCATTTTATAGTTGAGCGTAACGTGAACCAAATGTAAAGCGCAAATGTAAAAAAGCGGCGGTGCTTACATTTAAGTTAGCAGAGACAAATAGCATCAGTTTAACTGCAGAGACACTATTTTCATTAAAGTATAAAATGCGCTTTAGTGTTTTATGAACATGCACATACACACGCATCAGGATGGATTTAATAGCTTACTAACATATGACAGTAAGATAGAAAACAGCAGTGGTGTCTGAATCAGAATGACGTTTAGTAACCCACAGCATCATTTGATTCACGTCAAAGACAAGGTTAAAAAACACAATGTCAATGTTGCAGTCATACACTCACATGCACGCACGCACACACACACACAAACAAAACAAACTGAGATATATGCTAACCTACCACATAATACTGTGATGAAGGGGTCAGACAATGTTCATGTCATACACACAAGCGTGCCTGCACACACACACACACACACACAGACTCATTTCTTTGTGAGAGGGTTTGGTGGAATGCTCTGAGTCACATGCCGGTGCAGTGTCTCCTCTGTGTGTGTGTGTGTGTGTGTGTATTGTGTCGGTGCGTGCAGCAGGATGCAGTGATGTAGGTCACTGACCAGAGAGTTGAACTGGAATGCTGCCGCTCCAGTCCGTCTCCCAGACTTCATTCAGCAGAACAGTCAGATGTAGGTCAGCCTCGGCCATAACGGCTCCTGTTGTGTCATGTGGGAGAATGATAGCAGCACTTCCCACACTTATTCCAGACACAATACTATAGTATAGCTTAATGAGTGAGGGGTAGAGCATAGTGAGAACACAGATTAAACTGATGTTGAACTCTGGTAGTATCTTGGGTTGTGTATCTTCCTCCATGATAAAACCCACAAATCAGTGATTCTGTGATCTGTTGCTCCGGTAGAGGAGACTGGAGAATTGTGTTTTTTTTTCTCTCTCCATTCACTTCCATTGTCTGGAGGAACAGTCTGAAAATCACTTCTAGCACATAAACAAACGCAAACAAAGCAGATTCTGACAATATATGAAAAAACTATTCCTGTGGCTGAATTGTGGTTAAGTGAAGGAAACTGATGCCGATTGAATGAAGAAAATAGTCGGCCATCTAAAATGTGTGCACTCATGATACTGTAAGGCTTAATGTGTCCTAATTCTGCCATGTGACACATCTGATGTTTTCTAATGATGTTGAACAGTAAAAAGCTGCATGGAGTCGCATTTTTTCAATTCCGATCTGGACCACGTGGATATGTGCTACAAAACTGGATCCCGAGGCATGAGACCTCCATGCTATATTTGTTTATTTGAACGTTCAAATCAGAATTTGTCAGCATTGCCATAAATCTTTCGTCATTCCCCAGAGACATTTGTCATCATTTTGGCGCTGACGGCTGGGTTAGGGTTAGGGTTAGTGAGACACAACAATGGAAAGAAAGAAAGACGAGTAGCTTGACTGGTATTTGGGAAGACGCCTCAATTCAGTCAAAACTTAAAGGCACATGCTGTAGCTGAAATGTGTTGGAAACAAGCAGGAGTGTAGGCACAAAAACAGATGTGATATCTTTTGTTATTTCCATGCATGTCATTTGGACATAGCTGTCATTGGTATCATATATGTTGTTATATATATATATGTTGCTATATTGTATTATAGAATAGATATGAACAGTCATCCAAAAAAATCAGGCATGAGCAGCAATTTGGACTTGAGCATGAAGGCCTGTGGTGTGAACGTGGCATAAGGCACCAGAAGAAAGAAAGCTTCTGGTTATCAGAGGCGTTAGCATAACAACCAATGACAAGTTTTTGGTTTTAGGGGAATTATCACCTCAGTTGGAACACATCTTTGACCAGTCAAACTGATTGAAACTACATCTTGTATAATACAAGTTTTCTTCTTCCCCAGGGTGAGGAAGCTGAAGGAGACACTGGTGACGGTGCAGCAGCTGGATAAGAACATGAGCAACCTGCGGACGTGGCTGTCCCGTGTCGAGGCGGAGCTGGCCAAGCCGCTGGTCTACAGCGTCTGCCACAGCGACGAGATCCAGAGGAAGCTGGCCGAGCAGCAGGTGGGTGGAAACACCTGGTCAGGATGGGTTTGATTTGAAGGAGATGTTGTGACCAATAAATGACTCAATCATGAGTACATTTATTAAGTATTAAATTGGTTTAACATCTTGTAAGTTAAAAATCAGACTCTGTATTTGCTAACAAGCGCACTAATTACTACCATGTGGAAAAACGTAATGAGCTCAGCTTCTTCCAGTATAGATCCTGATATGTTAAGACTTTATTTATACAGCATCTTTCGAAACCAAGGGTTACAAAGTGCTTCACAAAAAGAGCGACAACAATATAAGCATAATAGGATAATCACAGAACACAATACGCAACCAAACATAAAATATACAGAAAGAAGTTAAACAGAGATGATAAAAACAATAAATCAATGGAAAGCCAGGATAAAGAAAGATGGGGTTTTAAGACGCTGTTTAAAACTTTTAAGACCACTTGCAAATCAAGTCAGCTGTATGGTCCTTTACTGCTCTTTCGTCTCTTGTAAAGCACTTTGTAACCTTGTTTTAGAAAGGTGCTAAATAAATAAAGATTGAGTGCACATGTCAACCAGGGGAAACTTGTTTTAACTTTGCACAGGGGAAAGAGCAGACTGTGAAATCCCCACTGTGAAGCATCTTTGAGGGTATTTATTAGGGCAGGAAAGCTTCACTCACTCACTTTTCCTACCCAGATTCCCCCAGTTGTTCTATTGATTCAAACTGGTGGCTGGTCACAAACCTGCGTCTCAAATCTTAATGCTTTCCTCGCCCTGTCCTGGCCCTGAGCACAATGCCTGAAGAGTGAAGAGTGTTGTGTGCAGCGCCTTGCAAAGTAAAGTCCCAGCAAGCTGCAGAAAAGGCTTTTTTTGTGGGGCTGGAAGCTGTGACAGAGAGATGTGAAGTGGGCTGTGTGTCAGGAGCAGAGGGTCCGCTGTGCACAGGAAATGGACTTTAGTCTGCTTGTCCATTTTTAGTCTGCTACACCACTGCTTGTATGAACAGAGAAACGGTTCAGAATATGAGAGCGGGTTGACGGGACAGAAAAGAGGAACAGTCATTATGTTCAGACAGCAGGCAAATCAGATTTGTTTTCCAAATTTGATCTTTAAGGCTGACTGTCCGTTGTCCACTGTTCATTGTAATTTAAGTGATCAGATTGGATTTGTGTGACACTATAATTGCAACGCAGGCGTGCGCACGCTGACCGAGTGTGTGTTTTCTATCCAACGACTCTGGGCACTAGCAGTAAGCTAATAACATGGAAGTTTGGCTGTTTCTTGTTCTGACCTCGCCTGGTGTCCAGCCCCCATAGATCTCAGTCTTTAGCACTTTTTGAATTTGCACGGTGATTCATAGCCGTCTGGAAGCAAGTCTATCCACCGGCTGCTATTTCGGACAGATACTGTCCGACACACCTGATTGGATGGTCGATGTAGGCGGGACAAACCTAGTTATGATGCCATTAGAGCGTGACAACAACGACCAAAATGGCAAAGGAATTGGATGATAGCAAGCTAGATTTAGCGATAAAAGCTTTATGGAGACACAACAATAACAATGCCATTAAGTTTTTTAACAACTGATGAAATCGCAAACTCTAGCTTGCTATCATCCAATTTCCTTTGAATGCTTTTTAAATCTGATCTATGTTTTTTGCTGTTCAGACTTAAAAAAAAAAATCGAATTTGAGCTGCCTGTCTGAACGCGGGAACACAGCTAGAGAGACCAGTACTTAAAGGAAGTGGGAAATGGTTCCAGTCATGAAAGAGAGAGAGAAAGACAGATGACTGACAGGCAGAAAAAAGGACACAGAAAGAGAATTGGGGAAAGAGAGAGGGAGGAACAAGCTGGAGAGCCACACAGGCTGAAAGAGAGGAGACTCTCCCGTCCTGCTGTTCCTGAGAAAAGGCTGAAGTCTTGCCATTAGTGGATGAAGGAAGGCTAAAATGACTCCTGTATGGACGGGCTCTCCACGCTTCCATCTGTCGCCACGGCAACCCAGAGAGTGCTAACTTTGAACAAACAAGCCCTAACAAAAGTGCTGTCAGGCCCCAGGGAGTGAGCCTCACACACACACACACACACACACACACACACCAAAAGAGGGAACTGGCGTCGGGCAAGGCACTAATCATCCAGGTTGCTGCAAAACTCTGTGACTGACAGCAAATGACTGAAAAAACATTCAATTATTGACAGTGGTATTGGAGGACCATTAACCGTTGTGTGGATCCATAATGGTATATCATAACACACACACTCCCATACAGTACACACACACACACACACACACACACACGTACGAAAAATAGGTACTGACGTTGATGTGCTTGGAGCAAGGTGCTAATCGTCTAGACTGCTGTACAACTCTGTGACTGACAGTGAAAGCCTGAAGAAACATTCAATTATTGATGACGATGGTATGGGAAGAGTACAAACCTTTGTCTGGATCCATAATACACCATTAAATATGTTCCCTTTCAGTCGGTACACTCAGTACAACACATCAGTATGGGGATTGTATCCTCGCAACCTGGACGCTGTCTGGACTGACGCTCATATTCAGCTACTTCTTCATGTGTTTTTAACTGGTTTGAACACCAGAGAAGAAGAGACAGACAAGTTCATCATGCTAGAGTCAGATTTGTTTTGCCTCTGTCCAATAAACGAGATACTTGTGTGTCCATATGACTTTCGTTTACAAGTCCTGGTTCACTTGTAATTGCTCAGTGTGAACTTAAATTAATTAATACAAAAATGCAACAAAGTCAGCTTTTGCACTGCGATTCAGACCGAAGAAAACAAACTGTAGGTGTGATTGTGTGTCTCCGGTTGTGACTGTGGTGTTGTGTCTGACCCGCAGGACCTGCAGCGGGACATAGAGCAGCACACGGAGGGCGTGGCGTCGGTCCTGACCCTGTGCGATGTGCTGCTCCACGACGCCGACGCCTGCGGCAGCGACTCGGAGAACGACTCCATCCAGCAGACGACCCGCAGCCTGGACCGCCGCTGGAGGAACATCTGCGCCATGTCCATGGAGCGGAGGATGAGGTCAGTAGATTGTCAATAGATAATGTTCATTAATGATTGATATGTACCTGATTTATTGACATTTACCTGTTGCCTCCAGTCGGCAGCCATGGAGAAGTGGTGCTCTGCTTCTCCTTGTAGTTTTAAATCCCAGCTGTTTGTGAACTATGTGTTTTTCCATGAGTCGGGATGTGAGTCCAAGTATGCTGGCTGGGTTTTATCTCAAATACTTATGTAAAAGTAGCAATACTATAATGGAAAAATACTCCATTAAAAGTAAAAGGTCTGCAAAAGTTTACTTAAGTAAAAGTATAGAAGTATTAGCAGTAAAATGTACATAAAAGTCCTCATTCTTTCAGAGAGTTAAATTATTGAAGCATTAACCTGTAAGAAGTATTTTAATGTTGTCGGTCTAACTGCTCCATATACTGTTGGGGAGTTTAAACTCTAACAATGCAACATATTTTATGAGCTTATCATATGTTTTGCATGTAAAACCTAAATGTAGTGGAGGAAAAAGTACAAGATTTCACTCTGAGGAAAAGTAGAAAGTCTCACAGAATAGAAATACTCAAGTGCCAGTACCTCAAAATTGTAGTTAAGTACAGTACTTGAGTAAATGTACTTACTTCTGACATACACACACAACACAATTCCAATTATTTTGGCCAGTGAGTGTATAGCACAGTGAACTTTGAACTTTGTGCCTCTCAAAAGGCCTTTTTCCTTCTGCCCGGCTGGTAAATTGTTCTCAGCTGACCTGCATTGGTTAAATAAAGGCTAGATATAACAATAAAATAACAAAAATGATTCCTCTTATTGTGTGCAGGATCGAGGAGACGTGGCGTCTCTGGTGTAAGTTCCTGGACGACTACTCTCGCTTTGAAGACTGGCTGAAGACGGCGGAGCTCACGGCAGCCAACCCCGTCTCCGCCGACGTGCTCTACACCAGCGCCAAGGAGGAGCTCAAGAAGTTCGAGGTGAGCAGAAAACTCTTTAAGATTTCTTTAAGCAATATTTCATCACTTCGGCATATAGTACGCTCACTTTAGCATGACTCATCAACAGCCCAGTGTCCTATACCTGCTCATTATAACTCACTTTGGATAAGAGCATCAGCTAAATGGTTTCATAAAACCCAACTAGCCCTCTCAACCACCAGAAAACCTAAAAGTCATTCCAGTTAAACTTCTGGGAATCTATTTGACTCTGGAAAACTGGATCATGAGACAGAAGTCTAACAGCATTTTTAAATCCAGGTGTGTCAAATATCTACCAGTCAACCAAAGGAAAATCCTCATGGATGTCTTTTTTCTGTCTATTTTTAATGTATTTTTAATTTTATGCTTTGTCCTGATCACATCCCAGATATTTAGACTCATTTCTCTATTGAGGCTTGGCCCTCAGTCATGTTGGGCTGCTATTGGACTACTGCCTGACTGCTGTATTTTTTATGTACATTAAATTATTATTGTTTATAGTGGGACCACCAGGTTAAAAAAGGTTAAATAAATAAAAACAAATTCTCAGACAAGGCCATTGTTGCATCCTAACGTATCTTTTTTCTATTTGAGATGAAAGAACAATATAAAGTTTTCCAGATGAGTAAAGTTTCTACATCTTGTTGCTGCATTCATAGTTTCAGACAGTTTACTTTCAGGCAGTTCAACACATTCACACCCAAAATGATTCGGTTTGACGATGCAACGGCACAAACTTTGGCTTCTCAAAAACCTTCAAAATGGATTCATGTGATTCTTCATCCGTACTCACATGGCTCTTCATCCGTACTCACATGGTTCCTCATTCATACTCACATGGTTCCTCATCCGTTCTCTTCTCCCAGGCGTTCCAGAGGCAGGTCCACGAGCGACTGACTCAGCTAGAGCTGGTGAACAAGCAGTACCGGCGTCTGGCCCGGGAGAACCGCACCGACGCCGCCAGCAAACTCAAAGTGATGGTCCACGAGGGAAACCAGCGCTGGGACAGCCTGCAGAAGAGGGTGGCCGCCGTGCTGCGCAGACTCAAGGTGGGATAAGGGGTCAGAGGTCAGGTGTTGACTGATCGATTGGCTTTATACGGCAGTTCCTCATAAATAATAACATACAAGTCCATCGATTCCACACCGTAGATATGTTCTTCACAAATTTGACACACTCGTTCAAGGTGTATAGTTGCAGATACCCATAAAATGTCATGCTGATAGACCACTGCTAAGCTTGTGAAAGCTGATTGGCTGATGATGGCCATGATTTTTGGAATTGGAATGACTTATGCAAGGATGGACTATGCAAAATTTGAAGTGAATCAGGCATAATGGTCCCTGAGTTATAGCCATTTAAATGTATGATGCTGCTATAGCGCCACCTATTGGTGCAATGCCACCGAATTTGACAGGATCACTCACACGTGATTCTAATAAAACCATCAAGGATATTTAAAGCTGCATTAGGCAACTTTTGCACGTTGGCGGGCCAAAAATGTCAGCGGGAGGTAATTGTTTCAATACCCATAAATCATGTAGTGTGACATCAGTAAATAGGGTGAATCTACAGGGTATCAGTTAGTGGGGAAGGGATGCTCAGCTGGTAAGACGGATGTGTTTTTATATAAAAGTCTTGCCTATCAGCTTTAACCAGGTAATCTGAGTAAAACACCAATATTCAAAACATCTTTTAGCACATTGTGATTTGTCAGGACAGGTTTATTAAGAAGACAACAGCGCAGAATCAGAATAATTTTATTGGCCAAGTATAGGAATTTAGCTTAGTGGTTGCTTCTGTACTTTGTTAAAAGACAGATGAATAGAGACAATATAAACCAATAAAGACAGTAATATATATACTGTATATATAAAGAAAACAGTACAGAAACAGTAGAAGAAAAATATAAAATCTGAATCAAATACAGAATATAAGTTTTGTGCTGTATGTATTTGGACTGTTTTGAATATTACATCAGTATACAAAATATTAGGAAGCCCTTCTTCATCTCCCTTTTATACAATCTGTTTCACAATAGTGTCAAAGCTTAAAAATCCTACTTTAACCTCTCTGTCCTTCTTTAACCTCTTGGTCACAGAAGTGGATTTAATAAATGAAGTCAGTGAGGGATCATAGCTTTCACCTGGATTCACCCGGTCAGTCTATTTCAAGGACAGAGCGGTTGTTCCTAATCTTTGGAACACTTAGTCCATATGAAATGTAAAAAGATGCTGTAATCCTGTCAGTTGTCAGGTTTAGGTGCCTTGAGAAAACAAACTGGGTGGAAAACAGGTCACAGTTATTTCGAGCCTGAATAGGAATTTGTACCTTTATAACAAAGCCCATATGGCAAGGATCAGCAGTGAGCTATGTCGGGTTTACTCAATTTAGTTAATTCCACCTTGCACTACTTTTTAAAGTTGTGCCTTTTTATCCCTATAAAAATGAAAAAAACAAATGGTGCAATTAGGACAACAGAGTGAGATAAAAATCAGAAATCAAACATCAACAACACATATCAGACGGTCCCACCTGATCTCTGCCGTGATGCGAGTCGTCTCTGCTCCCGGGCCGGTCCTAAGCCGTCAGGATTGAGGTCGCCTCTCAGACGGTGACGAGGCGGCCGGTCACGTTGCCAGGCAGCTGTTTCACCGCGGCATGTGGCGGTCACCAGATGGAGGATGTTTATGTTGCTTTATAAAGATGCCGTGTGATGAAAGAACTCCGCTGATTGGATCTGGCTGACCCGTCTTCCTCTGCTGACTCAGTCCATAGAAGCCAAATTCACATCATGGGAACATACAGTATATTCAGAACTGGGTCCAGTGTTTCAGTATATTTGAAAATATACTTTATTCGCAGATTGGAGATTTAGTCACGCAAACATTTCTAGGAGGCAGAAATTATCTGATTGGTTGAATTAAACCTCAGTGGGCGGAGCTAAATAACCACAGTTTTAACTGGAAAACTTGAATCTGGTCACTATATAAATAAAAAATATAAATGATTACTTATTTTTTCATTCATTCATGACCACGACATTCATGATGTCAGCAGCTAGCTAACTATCTTACCTAGATAGCTATAGGCTAGTATGGCTAGTTTGAACTTGAAGGTCAGCTAGGCTAACTAGCTAACCTAGATAACTTAGTATGACTAGATTGTATTTTTTCAGTCAGTAGCAGAGCGCTAGGCTTCATAATATTAGCTTCCTCCTCTCTTACCTCTTGTCTTTTCCACTGAGCTTCAGTCTAATGTTACTTTGCTGGAAAAACTGTTGTTCTTTGGCTCCGCCCACCGAGGTTTAACCCAACTGGAGTTAGAGATGTGAGATTATTTCTGCCTCCGAGAAATAATCCTCCAGACTCAATACTCTAATACTCCAACCTGCACTTGTTTAGCACACCTGAAATTGCGGGGACCTGGAAGGTGTTGGCTAAGATTTATTTGAATATATAATGACCCAGGTCTATAAAAAGTGTACGTTGTTAGGAGGCTTGAAAATCCCTTAACCTTAACTCCTCCTCTTCATCTACATCTCACCTTCATGACTGAAAGAGTTTTAACAGGGATCATAGTTAAAAGTAATTTCTATCTTCACCCAAGGTATAAACGCTGTCGATTCATTTGTTGTACAGTGGAATCAAGAATAAAGCCAAAGAATATTTTTTAATAATGAGATGAAACGTGTGCACTGTGTTCCCCCCCTGCAGCACTTTACCTCCCAGAGAGAGGACTTTGAAGGCACGCGGGAGGGGATCCTGGTCTGGCTGACGGAGATGGACCTCCAGCTCACCAACGTGGAGCACTTCTCAGAGAGCGACATCGAAGACAAGATGAGGCAGCTCAATGTAAGTCTGCTCTGTTTTTCATAGATGTCAAGTTGCAATATTGCTCACAATTCTTATTTTGAACCTATATTTAGCCAGAGAAGTTGACTAAGTATATTTATTCATAGCAACTGCCTTGTAGTTGGAGGACGGGAGGGTTGCGTTGATTGCGCTTTTGCCATTGCAAAATGTTAAGTCAGCAGAATCCATTGCTATTTTTAAAAAAAATCATTGAAAGACTTATGTGTTTTATCTGTTTTTTGAAATGTGCCTGGTCTTTTTTGAGTTTTTAGATTGTTTACTGTTCTGCAATCTTGTTCTTTTAGCTTTGTGAAGTGCTTTGTAATTAAGTGTTTTGTGTTTAAGGCCCTATAAAGCAAATAAAGTTGACTTGACTAAATTCTTAAACACATTCACAACTGCCCAGTCTTACCAGAGCCGTTCACTGTTGGGCACTGTGCCTTGTTGCTCAAGGGCGACCCGATGGTCATTGCCGAAGGAGGGAAGAGCAAGTCTCACTCACTTCCTCGCCCAGATTTTTGGGGGATTCAAACCAGCAACCTTCTGCCCATAAGTTCACTTTTTTAAGCATTAGTTCTCAGTCTTGATTACATATGCTTGCAATGGTTACAGAACCTGTTTCATAATCAGAACCTCACAAGTGTCCCGTGTCTTGACGAAGTGTTCTTGAGCGAGGCACTAAATCAGCTAAACTAAACTCAGCTAAACTCCCTAAATATAAATGACTCCCCCCCCCCCCCTTCCCTCTGTCCCGCCGCAGGGCTTCCAGCAGGAGATCACCCTGAACACCAACAAGATCGACGCCCTGATCGTGTTCGGGGAGAACCTGATCCAGAAGAGCGCTCCTCTGGACGCCGTGCTGATCGAGGACGAGCTGGAGGAGCTGCACTCCTACTGCCAGGAGGTGTTCGGCAGGGTGGCGCGCTTCCACCACCGCCTGGTCAACAGACGCCCGGTCAGTAGCAGGGCTGAACCGTACTGACAGACAGAAAATCCAATTGCGGTTATTTGACAGAATATTGCAATTGCGATTTACACTGCGATTCATATCATCACGTTTTCTTTTTTAGAACTTTAAAATTGTTTAAAGAAAAGTGATTTTGTTAAAAAGAAAACATGTCAGTGTGCAGGATTTAGTTCTATCTCTATTTGTTTTCTAGTTGTATCTGTTTATCTCTTGTATTTCCTTTTATTCCTATTTTCTATTTATTTATTCTTTTTTATTCCAATTTATTTTATTTAATTGTGGTGCTTTTACATCACTGTCTGTTACATCACTTTGGGGTTTATTGTCTGGAAAACACTTTGTAAACAATGTTTTTTAGAAAAGTGCTATACAAATAAAGTTATTATTATTATTATGATTATTATTATTATTATTAGATAGTATTCTGACCTCTCCACTCTTCTCTAAGGTTCTGGAGGAGGAGCGGGAGCTGTCAGACAGAGACACGGACCTGGACGACTCACCAGATCTGACCAATGGTTCTTCCTGGAGGGAGAGGGGGAAGGAGGAGGAAGAGGAGGAGGAGGAGGAGGAGGAGGAGGAAGGTCCGGTGGTGGGCGGGGCCTCGGCGGGACGGCAGACCATGTGCCACCTCCTGGCTCCGCCTCTGGAGCGGTCGGGCCGGGAGACGCCAGTCAGCGTGGACTCCATCCCGCTGGAGTGGGACCACACCGTCGACGTGGGCGGGTCTTCGTCGCACGAGGATGACGAGGACGCCACCTTCTTCAGCGCTCTGTCAGGTAACGATCTGCTCGTCAGGCGCTAACTCCTCACTGAAAACACAGAGGAAAGAGAAGAGGGCCTGAGAAATTTAGTTCCATTGTTTGGCGTTGCTAGGATAGTGATTAAGTTCTGGAGATTTTCATTTCTTTTTTGTGATTGATATTTTTAATGGAAATTTTTTCAAAACAGTATAGTACCAATGCACATAGAGCATAATATAACAGAACATACACCACCAGTCAAAAGTCTGGACCCACCTGACTGAATGTTCTATGTTTTTCATTCTCTTAAAGCCATTTTGATCTAAAGGCTTCTGCCTAAATGCTTGAAATTAGTTTCTTAGACAAATATAAATAGTGAAGTTGATCCTATGTATGAATTTCTTTCCAAAGCCTTTGCCTTTCCATCAAGGCAAAGGGCGGCTACTTTAAAGAATCTAAAATATAAGATAGTTTGGATTTGTTTAACACTTTTTTTGGTCACTGCATAATTCCATTTGTGTTATTTCATAGTTTTGATGCCTTTACTGTTATTCTAAAATGTGGAAAATAGTAAAAAATAAAGAAAAATGTGGTGTGTCCAAACTTTTGACTGGTATTGTATACCTTGGCACATACACATCTAACAAGAAAAGAAAAAAAAGGTGATTATGGTGATCGATGTACATTATTAGTGTCCGTTAATAAGAAAACTTGAAGTACTGCTCCCATTTAAGACAATATTTATCCATTGTAAAACCTATAGAGGACGACAATCGTTGGTATGCTGTTATTTTATTAAGGAGAAGGTGCCATTCACTTAAAGAAGGTACATGGGCAGACCTTGAGTGGGACACCAAATCAATCAATCAATCAAAATCAGTATGTCCTGGGGATTTTCATTTCAAGAAACTAAACCTTTGCCTCTCACTCTCTGGCGTTCTTACAGCACTCTTATGTTGTGTCGACTTTCGTTCTTCGGTGTTCCTAAAAATATCTTCGTAACTCTTGCTGACTTCCGTTCTGTAGAGAAAAGCGATCCGGGTCCGTTGACTTCCATTCTTTCTTGCAGATGTAGAAGTCACAGAGAGCTCAGAGTCCTTTGTTAAAGCGACAGCCAAAGCATTGAGAGCAGCCTCGGGTAGGCACTCTGCCTCCTGCATGCGTCTGCCTCACTATGTGCCAGGCATGACCCCCCCCCACCCCCACCCCCACCCCGACCCCCACCCCCACCCCGACCCCCACCCCCACCCCATCCGGCTGCACCCCTCCCTCCCGTCCCCACCTTTATTACCCATCTTCCCTTGTCACATTTTGCCTCGTTTTTATATATCTTCACTGCAAAAAATTACAAGCTGTCCAGTGATTTTAAGTTGTTTCCAGACCTATCAAGCTTATTTCATGATATTTTTAGTCAAATTATCTCACTGCACTGGCAGATAATCTTGCTGGTTTCAATAAATTTCACTTGATACATGCCGATATGACTTCTTTCAAGAAATCATTATGAAACAATGAAGAAAATCTTGAAACAAGAAACTTTCACTTTTACCAAGTAAATGTCCTGAAAGTTACATTCTCCTGAAAAAAAGGCAAATTTGTTGAAACCAGTAAAATTATCAGCCAGTGCAGTAAGAAGATTTGACAAAAAAAATCCAAAAATAAGCTTGATAAGTCTGGATGCAAGATAAAATAACTTAACAAGTTTGTCAGTTTTTTTTCAGTGTTTTGTGTCTTGTGGCGTCTGCTTACAGTCTGCGTACAGCGCCTTGCAGAAGTGTTCACCCCCCTTGACTTTTTGCACATTTTGTTGTGCTTTGAAGTTATTTCAAAATTAATTCTTGCAGGATGTTTTGTCTGAGTTCTGTGCAAAAGCAATCTGTTCCATCAAAGTGAAAACAAACGTAGAAATGTATGTTAAAGCATGAAATTAAAATGTTTGAGCTAAATTGCCACACTAGCAAAAATGTGCTCAACATTTCTTATCATCCTTTACTCAGATGTCATGTTTAGATTGTATTTAGTGCTTCTGAACAATGTTTTCCATTTAAACTTTTTTTTTTAATTGTCTTTCTTGCTAACAAAGCGGAGACCAGCTCCCTTAATCTGACTCAATGGTATTTTAGGGTGTAGGATGGACGGTCCACCAGTACCAATACTTCAACACAGTTTGAGATATAAAATCCTGAATAAATGTATTTTGAAATAACTTCATAGCACAACAAAATGTGCAAAAAGTCAATAAATAGTTGAATACTTTTTCAAGGCGCTGTAAGTTCACATATGAAACTTGCATGATATGGCACTGGATTTTATTCATTTTTTGCAAATAATGTTTGGTTTTTGCTGCTGTTTTTGCATGTTATTGATAGTTGTTTCAGTTTTATGCATGTATCAGATGGTTGATGATGGTGATGATGGATGAAGCACAAGATATCCATGATCACTGATAAATCCTGTGGCCTTATTCTTAATCTCTTTCTCTATCCTTTCTTTCTTACTCTCTTTCTGAGTCTCTCTCTGTTTCTCACTGATTCATTTTCTCTCTCTCTCTAATTCCTTCTTTATATCTCTGAATTTCTCCTTCTGTCTCTCTCTTTCTCTGTTTTTCCTCCCTCTCTCTTATTCTCTCTTTCTATATCTCTCCCTTCAAAATGTAATTTTATTTTTTTTTGACTTTTCTCTCTACCTTTCCCTCTTCTCAGTGAAGTCGGTGACGGACCCGCCCAGCTGGCACCAGCCCGGCTCCCCGGAGAGGAAACGACTTCCCCGGGAAATCATCGGCGGCCTGGGCTCCTCCCCCACACACACCACCAGCACACCCTTCCACCAGCAGGGCTATGTAAGGACACACACACACACACACACACACACACACGCACACACTTGCACTGTGTCATTCGTGTCCAATTCCAGATCAAAATGTTTTAGGGTTTAACAGATATGGGTTTTTCAAGAGTCATACCGCCGTCAAAAGTTTGGGGACACCTCGCCTTTTTAAAATTTTCAAAGTACTATTTGATTTTCTCTGTTATTTTTCAATTAAGAAATAAGGAAAAAACATGTCTGCAATGCTTTTGTTAACATAACATATCTATTTCCTAATAATTTGGATATATTTCTTCAACACTCAGCTTCATGTTGATCAAAGTGTTCAAAAGCTAGGTGTCCCCAAACTTTTGATGGGCAGTGTACCTGCTGCTAATATTTTAGAATTAACGCTAGTTTATATTTTGCGCCAGTATTCAATATCTTTAAATTTGAACATATTCAAAAAGTAGTAGCAGTAGTACTATATCACACCAATATCGGCCCAATATAGTTCTATAAGCTACTACTAAGGTTCTTACTATACAGTTAATCTATTATTAGTTAAGTGTTTAGTTAACGGTGTGTCCTGTGTGTTCCCTGTGTCCAGGCTAAGCTGATGTCGGAGTGCAGCGGCAGCATCAGCAGTCTGAAGAGAGTCAAGCTGATCCTGAATGACGAGGAGGAGCTGGAGGATCAGGGTCTCACCAGCAGCACAGCCGACAAACAGACCAGCACAGGTAGACCGCGGCCTGAGACGATAGAGAGTGAGATGCACCACTCTGTTTGACTTCCTGGAATTGAAAATAGCAGACTGAGCGGACCAGAACAGGCCAAAGACAGACTCAGAGCTTCTGACTTAATTAAAGAGACGAGACAAACATACGCT
This sequence comes from Centroberyx gerrardi, assembly GCF_048128805.1. Classification (NCBI taxonomy): domain Eukaryota; kingdom Metazoa; phylum Chordata; class Actinopteri; order Beryciformes; family Berycidae; genus Centroberyx; species Centroberyx gerrardi. The sequence goes on from NC_136013.1 coordinate 2,773,865, forward strand.
TAAGAGCATTTCATCGTTCTAACCTGTATTTATCTGCAGGTGTGATAGAGCGCTGGGAGCTGCTACAAGCTCAATCCTACGGCAACAAGTCGGACATCAAGCAGGACCTGGAGCAGTGGCAGAAGCTCAACTCTGACCTCTGTGATGTCACTTCCTGGTTGGCGCGGGTGCTGCCGGAGCTGGAGAGGCTGCAGCGGATCGCGCCGTCCACCAGCATCCGAGACATGGAGGTCAACATCAGGAGACTCAAGGTAACAACGAGAGCAGTGGGACTTCTTAACCGGGTCGGATGCACAAAAGCAGAAAATTCTTGATTAGTTATGTTAGATATGTTCAAGTGCTTCAGGAACTGGTGGGAAAGTGCTGCTTTTTCTGATATCCGACCAGCCTGCTGTTGTGTTTGCGTCATGTTTTGATGTTTCATGTAGAGGTAAGTGGTGAGATGCATAACATGTTTGTGATGAAAATTGCCTTGAAAAGCACCCAGTTTGGATGAATAAAGCTAAGCAAATTGAATCAAATGGAATGGAACTGAATTGAATTGATTGAAGTGCGAGACACAAACAATCCAACATGATTGGGGTGCTTCAAGGGATTTTCATCCTGATTTAAATGATTTTGTAATGGCCTAATTAATTTTGTTGTTGAGATTGATGATGAAGATGGGAGCTGCTGGGTGAGATCAGCGTGTCTGCACGTCCTGAAACAGTCTTAAAATGTCTTGGATTTGATGCCTAAATTCAAGATCTAAGAAGTCCTTAAATACTGTTGAATACAGACTTTAAGTTTTACAGGTCCTACAAATGTTGCAGTTTCTTCTTCTGCCTTCAATTGAGAATTCAGTTTGTCACATAGACCAGTACAATAATAGGACAACAGTGTTTTTTCATACTCACGTTCATGTCAGTGGCAAAATCCGTCTTATATTTCGCTTTAACTTGCATTGAAAAGATCTTGGTAAGTCTTAGATTTAACTTGATGAAACTTGCAGACACCCTGGAGATGTTATGGGCTAAGTGTAAGCCTAAGTGTAAATGCACTGTCATATCTTAGACTTTGACATAATCTCTTCCCCTTCCTCCACCCAGGAGATGCAGAAGAGCTTCAACAGCTACAAGTGTCTGATGATCTCCATCAACCTGAGCAGCCGTCACTTCCAGCGGGGCGACAGCGCCGAGCTGAGGGAGCTGCAGGACGGCCTGCGCTCCGCCAACCACAGCTGGACGCAGGCGTGCGCCGGCCTGGAGAGCTGGGAGCGGCGGCTGCACGGCGCCCTCATGCAGTGCCAGGTAGGGACGACGGGATAGACCCGGAGAGGAGAGGAGAGGAGGGGAGGGGTCCAACGCCCGCATCGCACTCTCAATCTGTAACACATTCAGGTCGCTACAAGTTTGTCTCGTTCCTCCTGCAGGAGTTTCAGGAGACGCTGCACTCCATGCTGTTGTGGCTGGCGCAGGCTGAGAACAAACTGCGCGCTGTAAACATCCACGACGCCTCGACCTCCCGCTCCGCCCTGCTGGAGCACCGGGACACGCTGACGGTGAGGAGAGCATTTCAGGGATCACTAACATGAGAATTTGGTGTTTAAAAATGTTAATGCATAAATGTAATTTGAGCTGTGGTTGCTAGGTAGGGGAGGGAGGATGAGTAGCAACATCCTCTTTCCAAAAGGACGCAATGGGATCATGGGAAATGTGGTCTAAATTTTGTGAAGCACTAACAAAACCACTGGCATGAGAAAACAGCAACCAATCATCTCGACCATGCTCTCATTTGTTTACAGTAATGATACAAACATATCACAATTAATTTGACAATAATATATTGATTACAAATTCTTGACGTAGCACCTTTAACGATGATTATTTCATGGAATCTAATATGCGAATTTGGCTCCCAATGAAACCTCCAGGAGGCTCAAAAAAACATGTTTGATATGTATAAAGGTTAATTATTTCCTGTATTTTTCCATTCCATGGGTAGATGACCATTTCAGGGAATCTAAACTGAGAATGTGGCATTTCATAATGTAATTAGCTCAGAGTCACAACACCTAGTATCCATTAACTTAGAAAAAAAAACATGTTTGGTGTGCATACAGAGCTGTGGAGCAACGAAAGCTTCGTTTACACTGTCAACCACAGGAGAGACGGGCTGTGATGTCACCGGCTCTGTGGGACTTTCTGGAGTTACAAAATACTGGAGCAGACGAAAGATTTATTTTTATTAAACTGAGAATGAAGCCTGTAGTGCTTTTACTGTCATGCCAAATGACTTGTAGGAAGATATTTTAAAATGTGATGCGAGTTTGTAGCGTTTGAATGAGCCACAAAAATTGCCTGAAAACTTTTACATTTAATACTTTTGTGAACAGACTCAACAACAGATCCTGCTTTTAAGACAGCAAAGCATCCTGGGTCATCATTTTGCATTTTGCTTCTTTCTATTCTCCTTCTACACTAGTGTTTAAAAATAAAACTAGATCCCAAATAGGAACTATCTCTCCTAAATGGTATCCCTCCACTACTCTTCTGTCAATAAAAAGGCTATTTGGTGAAATTCTGTTCTGAAACGTTGGACCCACAGTCAGTTTAAAATCTCAGCAGCAGGATCTGTTGTTGAATCTGTTCACCAACGTGTTCAGTGTCAGTTTTCAGTCTATTTTCGTGGCTCATTCAAATGAATGGGAAGTAAAAATCTGAACGCTACAAACTCGTCCAGCTGCATCTGATCTTGCTGAGTAGTTTATATTCTGGTTTTCATGGCGGTCAAGAGACGAAAAATCCCCATGTTAAAACTAAGTGGAGTATTGCTTTAAGTCCAATAAAGACTAAGAATAAAGAGTGTGTGTTGGAGTGTGTTGTGAGGCCTGCGCTCTCTGCCGCCCCCTGCTGCAGGCTCTGCAGGAGGATCTGCGCGGCCGGCAGCGGCAGGTCGCCTCGCTGCAGGACATCTCCTCCCAGCTGCTGCTGGAGGCCACCGGGGACGACAGCCTGGAGGCCAAGGAGAAGGTCCACGTCATCGCCAACAAGCTCCGCCTCCTGCTGCGGCAGGTGGCCAGCGACCTGAACACGCTGCAGGGAAGACTGGTAGGTTTACTGTTCTACCTTTTATCTGTCCAAGGAAAGGCTTTTGCTGAGCATGAAGACTGTGGTTCAGCATCGCCCTGCTTTGCTTTCATTCAGTTACACACATTGACGTTTACATGGACAGCAATAATCCGACTATTGGCCTCATTCTAAATAAGACAATATTCAGATTAAGCTGTTTCCATGTGTTGCTTATAGAACTATTCCATTCATATTCCTGTTTACATGCTGCAGAGCAAAGTCCGATTAACAGGACAAAGGAGAATCACTGGAGACACGGACAGTTTAAGACTTTATTGAACATGCAAATAGACAAACGTGTATATATAGATGGGACAGTTTCAGCATCGCCCCAAAAATGTTGGGACTTTTTTTTTTCTGCTGTCAGTCATCTTTTATCTCTGGAAACAAGTTTGCAACCTCTGGAAGGCAGAGAGAGCGTCGTCAAGCAGTCGGATCACCGCTCAAATCCTCCAGTAGAGAGTCCTAGTTGGATTAAGGTGTTTACACAGGTCTGAAATGCCCTTCAATAATGAGACTAAATCAGAATACTCCACATGTTTTAATATGATTCTGATTACACCGACTATGAGCTTATTCAGGTTAAGGTAATCAGAAAATAAAAAAAAAAAAATCTGAAAAAGTGGTAATCTTGATTAAGAGCCAAGTTCAAGAGAAGGATCAAGTAAGGAAATTCGAGTCACCTCGTCTGGTGTCTGGTGTTGAGGTGAAACCGGTCGGTTGGGTCAGTCTTGTCTGATGATGTCACTGTCTGTTTCCTGTCTGTGTCTCAGGAAACCTGTCCGTCCGGCTCGGAGATGGACAGCATTGGCCTGGGAACGCTCAGCTCTCCTCTGGTGCTGCACAAGGTACGGCTTCACTGTGTCAGACGCTCCATGTGTTTACATACATCAAATATTCCAGATACTAGCTCCAACTTTTATTAAACTGAGTACTATAATATTGTAATATCAAACACACTCATTATAGGGAGCGAGTTAGTTTTCAGTTAGGACAGAGGTTTGGTTTATTTTGCCCTTTGTGGGATCTGAATATTGACTAGATTCTGTTATCAAGCACTTTGCACTTTTAAATGATATATACAAAAAAGTAAATTGGTACTTTTAGACATTTTGAGTTTGGGTTAGACATTTGTTTATTTTATTTTACCACAGTTATTTGTTTTGATGCATTTACTGTACATCCAGTATCCATTGTAAGACATGTACTGCTCAGTATGCATTCACTAATAAAACAAGTGTTAGGGTCATGAGGTCACAGGGTCAGTGTTTTAATTATACACCCAATTAAGTTTTCAGTGGAGCATGCCTATTCTGTCAGTTTCAGTGTTATAATTCACACTAATCCTTTGACTTGTTATCTGCTTCAGGAGGAGGCTGGTCTGGGAGCAGCTGCAGTCGGTCTTCCTGGAACCAGAAGGTAGGAACTGCTTCATCGTATCTTCATTCACTAGAATCCAGTGTCCTCTCACTTAAAACAACACCTAGTTTATCTTTTTGAGTGCAATGAAACAATGGCTGGTGTCGTGTGAAAACCTAGTAACTATAATTTCCATGGTACTGTATGCCCGTCAATCTGACAAACCGCTTTGTTTTGTTAATTATTGAAAAGATGAGTTCTTGGAGAGCATGCAGATTAAAGGGCCATTTAGTAATCTATGACCTTTATCGAGCTTTGGCGACACTGTTCGCTCGTAGCTTCATCCATCATTGAGCAATTGAAAATGTGAGATTAGAAAATGTGAAATGGGGATTGGGAGTGTCTCGAGATTCCTGAGTATGGGCCAGAAAGCGAGTTTTGAAAGCCAGAAATCAGAATTGATGAGTAACCCTATCAATCTCTGGCATGTATATTATATTCCTTTTGTGCTACGGAGTAGTAAAAATCTTATTTATTGTCACCTTTAAGTACATATTCACCAGTTGCAAGTCACACTGAAATGAAAAGAGACCTTTTTTTGTCTTTTAAGCTCATTGTAACTACAGACCATACACCTATTTGATGACCAAAAAAATGACAAAAGTATTATTTTATTGTATTTTTATATCAAAATCTCACTTTTACTTCCTGGAAAACGGAAAATCTTTAGTGGTGACTTGTAATAGGAGGCGACATAAAAATTCCACCCCTCCAAACAAATAAAACTGCCTTTCTCTAACTGATTTCCCACTGGTTTCCACTTTTGACCGATCCCTCCCTGCGGCCCAACATCCTGTTTCAACAGTAAATACATCACATTATGGAAGCCAGGTGCTCTCAAACTTTAACATCACCATCCGTCCTCTCTGTCCACACCCAGGGAGGAGAAGCGGGATTCGTCCCCAGACCGGCCCTTCTTCCGGCGGGTGCTGCGCGCCGCCTTCCCCCTGCACCTCCTGTTCCTGTTGCTGCTGGTCCTGGCCTGCCTGGTGCCCCTGTCCGAGGAGGACTACAGCTGCACGCTGTCCAACAACTTCGCCCGCTCCTTCTACCCCATGCTGCGCTACACCAACGGCCCTCCGCCCACATGAGCCTGCCACGCCGTCTTCCAGTTCACCAGCTGAGACTCAAACCGGACTCCACTCCTGAACAGTGTTGAGGTGCAGGTCTGACGCGCTCTTCCAAAACAAGCACCGCTCTTCATCCCCGAAGGCCCTGTGACTGCAAGGGCGCCACTTTGTGTGTGTGTGTGTGTGTGTTTTTTTTTTTAAAAGTCTACATTTTATTGGTGTATTTAAAAATGTATTTATTTATTGTCTGCAGAGCTCATGTCGGTGTGGAGCTCTTCAGCGACAGAAGCCATATCACTGGTTTGTTTTGAAGTAATGTGGTTTTTATATGTCCAACAGATCCGCCAGCAAACGTCCCCATCGAATAGTACAAAGAGTTTCAAGTTTCAAGATTTATTTTGATATCTCTATTTTGGTTTTTTTGTATTATCACAATAGTCTGTGGGATATAATTGTAATGATAAAGGACAGTTATTACCAAAGCATTCAGAAATGGAGGAGCACACTAGCCATTTTCTACCACAACTTGCTGTTTTTACCGTTTTTCATAGGACAGCCACCTGTGGATAGCACATTTTGTACATATCGACTGAAAAGAGGTGTGGGTTGTTTTTTTTTTTTGTTGATTTAGAGCTATGTACACTGTCAGATGTGATTTTTTAAAAATTGAATAATGGTAGTGACTCATCTGCAGACATGCCTTTCTATAGCCAGTGGGTTTGAAAAGAGAAATCTGTCATTTTAAGCTACCGTATTTTATCAGATAACAATGTACTTTTGATTGTGTTCTTATTGGTGCATTTTGTATATAATGGCAAACTACTGAAAAAGAATAGGTAAATTATTGATGATAATGTGTATGAATGCGTGTGTGTGTGTGTGTGTGTGTGTGTGTGTGGCTTTGAAACCCCATTACACCTGGGTCAAAGATTATTTCTGTTTTAACCTGCCTGGAATACAAGATAGTCTGTGGGATATACTTATAAATAGTTATATATATATATATAGGACAATACAATAAGTGCCACAAACCATAGACATTTGCAGGAAAGCATGTGAAAGTCCTTTAGCATACAAACTATTTTTATTGATGGCCATATCAGACTAATGCATTTTGGCATTGGATTGCTGTTATTCCAGTAGTTTTCATGGATTTTTTTGGAGGCCAGAATGATAAATGACTTTCAAATACTTTCCTTTGATTATGTAAACTTAATGGCCAGTTTTTTTGGAAGCCATTTTGGAGATTTTGGCAGAACACCCAACCAGAAGGCTTTGCAAGGAGGCAGACCAGCTATACATCCTTCAATTTAGCATGCTTTTCTGTGCTTGACACAGTAAACCCCACCCAAGTTTTAAAAGACTTCTTTTCAAATGCTGTTTGGTCCAGATCCGACCCCCATGTCTACAAAATGCTGCTTTCTAACACTCCTCTCATGCAGTTGAAAGTCTGATGCCGTCGCGTCAGACTTGGAACAGAACGTGAATGTAAGCGATCTTTTGGGCATTGAATGTAGTTGTGTACATGCACAATCAAAGATTATTAATGTTAAGGTTGATCACTTATAATGTTAACGTTAATATTAATAATCATAAATATTATAAAGAGGATTCTGTATATAATCAGACTCTGGCTTTTCTAGGTTTACGCACATCAGCGTGTCAGTGGTGGAAAAGTGAAAGTAAAGCCTGAAGTGTAAAATGAGCTAAACACACTGGGCACAAAACACAAAGACCACCTGACTGACCAGCTGAATCAGGTGAATCTGTGATCAAAATGTTTATTTCACCTATTAGATCCACTTCAGTCATGAGGGGAAGGTGCAGGTGAAAGACAGGTGTTTAAGCTTCGAGACGATTGAGACGTGAACTGTACGACTGTGAGGATTATATTCTAATATTGTTCCTAATATTTTGTACACTCAGCGTATGCAGAACACCACTCGTATTAGGTTGTGTGTTTAATCTCAGCCACAAACTCTGTGCTCAGAAGGCCAATAGAACAGAAACAAAACAACAATGGTGTGTACAGTTTGATTTATTTTGTGGATGCTTATTTATGGGATGTATAGATTGTCATTTTTGATTGACAATAAACCTTGTTTGCCATGATTTGCAGTTGTGTGTGTATTGTGTCGCTGGATTAGAGAAAGACCCAGATTAAGGACTGGGTTTGCCCTATGACATTTGACAAGAACTAAGATGAAGACATGACTGTGTGTGTGTGTGTGTGTGTGTGTGTGTGTGTGTGTGCATGCATGTACAAGCCACAGACAGTAAGAAAGAGAGGAGAGGATGTATGTGTCTTCTAGGCAGTAGTTGGATGGTTTGGCACTTAGGCTACATATACACAGCTAGGTGAAGTGACAAGATTTGATCTTCTGGTCAAAGTCTATAGTTCTGTATGTGGCGCGGGTCACGGCTGGACTTGGAACTGTTTATTCAAACTCTGGAGCGTTTCCTCCTTTTAGTTTGGTGCGTTTGAGCAGATGAGAACAATGGCGTTCGAACTCTGGTGGCACCAAATAAAAGCAACAAGACAAAATGAAGCGAGGGTTAAACCGCAGTCTGGACTGACGCTCATATTCAGCTATTTCATAATGAATTAGCCACAATAAGTGTAACAGTAGAATATGCTTCAAAGATCATCAGCATAACAAGCAGTAAAATGGACTGGTTTATTGGTAGTATTGGTTTTATATTTAACTATGCCTAATTGGTACTTTACAACATGTGGAAACAGAATAGGTTGAAATGGCCACTGCATGTAAACTATGATGAAATGGACAATGCTCTTTACTCCATCATGTCTTTCTATGTTATGTTATAAGGTAATTCCCCACTGGTAAAGAAGCATTCCAATAGTGATGCTATTTGCAACATCACAGACATCATGATTGAAAATGTCCACAATACGCACTGTCAAATGCCAAATTTAACTATTTAAACATGCTGAAAAGTGAAAGATGACATGAAATTATGGTAGGACATAATTTAATTCTGATACTGGCTGAGCATTTCATTATGATTGTAGTCATCCGATTTGTGCAAAAAGTAATGATAAAATAGTCATATTTCCACTGCGGCCATTTTGAATTTACATTACACATGATTTTCTCTGCACCAAAGCAAGCATTGGCACACCGGTTTAGATACAACTGCCTGGTGAGTTTGGCGCAATGTGAACGTCACTAGCTACCAGAATCAAGCCGAAGTAGCCTAGCTAGCTAGTAGCTAACCAGCAAGTAAGCTAACTTCCTTGCTACATTAAAGCAGTCGTTGCAGTTGTTCCTGAGATTGCTAGCTAATCTGAACACTTTTAGGTCTATATGAAGTCCTCAGTTTGATGACTGTCTTCTGGGTTTGTGTTCCCCACCCCAAGCGTGATGTGAGATCAAAATGGCCGCCGAAATAAGGTCAGTAAGTGATATCTACTCTTACGAAAGGATTTAAACCACCTACAAAAGCATTAATGACAAAAGATTCAAACAAATTATGGTACGTTTTAGAAGATTGGTAAGTTGACAAAGTGATAATGCTTATACAGGGTGAATCCTCTGTATTTTAGAGAATGATGAACGTCACATATAATAATCATTTATAATAATTTATTAATTTTCTCCCCTCAAATGGATAAATAGTATTTTGGAGAAGAACTCATATGGAGCTGCTTGCTAACAACAACTTCTTGCTAAATCTAGAATCATTATTGTTATACGTAAATGTGCATAATGTGAATTATATTGTATTTTGCATGTTTGCTGGTGGCAACAAGTGCTTTCAACGCAATTCAAATCTGATTCCAGATGTTCCAGTGGATTCCCTCTTTTTGCACTACAGTGAAAAGAACAGATCCGTGCCACATTTGGTCTGAAATTTCAATTTCTTTGTTTTTTTTTTGCACCTATTTTTTTTTTTTGCACCTAACTGCTGTAAATCCAGCCTTAGTTTTTCCACACGAACAGGAATGGAGGCTGAGTTAACAGTCTTATTGAAAGGCCACATACTGTTGCTTCTTGACTTCTGTCTGACACTTCTGTTGGTACAAAGAGAGAGCACTGCTTTTACAAAGAGAGTAGAAAAAATCCTGAATGAACAGCCACCGATTACAACACATAGTCACACTGGTGTGTACACCGAAGCATAGGACGGGAGTAGTGGTGGAAAAAACAACGTAGCACGATGTTATGGAAAACATGGCCCTTTCCATAGCTGTATGTCTATATCTAGTGATATGGATGTTAAGTGTGTTGACCACATGCACCTGTAGGTAAGTCACTGTAGATGGCATGGCTTGTTCTGAACATTACACCAAGGTGAAAAAAAGAGATACAAAGTACTGTATATCAAAAAAGAGCACAGTTTGACTGGCAGCGGCTCAGCGATGCTCGTGACCACCGAGCGCACGTTCACGAGAAATATTAACACACACAAAATATACATTCAATCAAAAAAACACTTCAATTCACTGTTAAAAACATGTTTTCCCATAGACCAAAAACACAATATTTACCTCACAACAGCACTTTCTGTTTGTTTTTTTTTTGTCAATCTTTTCTCGATCCTTTGGGGGGATTTGACTCCCGCCTCCTAGAAAGCTGTTATGGTTCAGTCCAAGTCTCAGCTTCTCTCTTTTTAGTCCGGTCCACCCCTACAAGGTGGTCCAGTCTCAGATGGTTTCCATGTAAACTCGATCTGTGATGTAGTCCGTCGCTTCCGCCATGAGAGCCACATCGTCTGCATCCACTGGCCACTGCTCTGAGTGGACGAAACTGGAAGAAAGGAAGTGATTGATTGGTTGATTGACTGATTTTTGATCGGTTGGATAGATAGATGGATGGACGGAAGGATGGAATGGCTGTGAAAACAGCAATCTACAGAAAGTTAATTTTCGTAGGGTTTTTTTTAGAGGGCGGAAGTACTTGAGTATAGGAAGGAAGGCGCACACTCACGACAACAGACAACAGACTGACCATGAATTCAGAGAAAAAAGCTCCAGCACACCGTCTCCAATGCAAGTTTCAGAGGCTGCAATAAATGTGAAACTGGCATTGGAAGCTTTTTTCTTTGAATTAGAAGGCAGAAGTCTTATTGGTCCCGTGTGAATAGGGTTTTAGTTTTAGTTTAGTTAAGTCTTTCTGTCATGAACACGCAAATGATAAAACACTTAAAAGCAACTCCAAAGGATGTATTTCTCTGGTATTCTTACTTTCTGTGTTCTTTTCATTTCATAAATGTGTGAAAACGTACTCATTAGCTTAGTCAGAACTTACTCATGACTCTCTGCAGCCATGTGAGCCTGCACCTCTAAACTCTGAGGCGGAGGTGGAGGTGGAGGCTGGAGGGGCTGAGCCTGCAGGTGTGTGTCCAGGATGGGAGTTTCGGTCGGGGCAGGAGGAGGGGCGGCGGTCTGGTCGGAGGCGGTCCGGTCCGGGCCGGGCTGGGGTCCGGGCCGGGGCTCGGGGGGCCCGGGCTGGGGCTGGGGGGGCCGGTCGGGGTAGCTGTCAGAGCCGGGCGAGGACGGCGACATGTGGCTGCTGCTGCTGCCGGAGGTGCTGGCCTCCAGCATCTCCAGCAGCAGGTCGTACACCAACACCACGTTCTTCCTCTTCATGGTGGACAGATGGTCCATGCCTTTGTTACTGCAGAGACAGCAAAGACCAAAGTGAACCTCAGACAGCACAGGTGTAAATTATACATACTGTACTACATATCATTACTATATGGATGTAGTAAGCGTTAAAGCCGCAAATAACTTGAGTCGGTGGCGGCCATTCATGACCCACACGCTTCCATCTACTTTTACAAAACACACTTTTCTGCTTAAAAAAAAAAAACATTTTTATTTGTTTGTTATTGTCTTTTCTACTATGCTGAACAAAAATATAAATGCAACATGTAAAGTTTTTGTCCCATGTTTCATTAGCTACAATAAAATATCCCATCCACGAAAAGCTTATTTCTCTCAAATCTTGTGTACAAATGTGTTTACATACCTGTTAGTGGGAATTTCTCCTTTGCCAAGAATTTCTTTCAATCAAATGATTGTCTTATATGAACTGTAACTAAGTCAAATCTTTAAAATGATTAAGTATATTTTTGTTCAGTATACATTGTCCTATTCATTGTTTATGTAACCACACTTTTTGTATTATAACATAACACATTGTCATTCACAAGTGCCCGTATATTGCTGTTAATTCATGTGTGGGAAAAAAAAGAAAACTTTAATTAATATACTAAACGAATACAAACTTGAACCAAACATGTATCTAAATTAATATTCAAATCGTATGAAATGAACACAAACAAAAAACACTTAATTAAAGTGTGTGGGCTGCCACCCACTGAAGTTGCCCATGGCTTTAACTCTGGAACCTAAAACATTTAACTGTCTCATTTCACCACCTCAGCTGCCCTACACTTCACTTTGCCCACACTCCCTCACCTGTCTCATGAAGGAGCCTCATGAGAAGAAACATTAGAAACATAAATCATCAGCAAGCGCATGCCAGTCGAAATATCAATAGGCTGAAACAGTGAAATATAATTTAGAAATTAAGATAGTTAACATAAGAAACATCAGAACCTGATGGCTACAACACAGACAGAGACAGATAGATGATAAATAGTTAATAGAAATATACTGTAGATATGAATAGATATGAATATAGCTGATAGATAAATAGATTTGAACTATGACAGAAGAACAAAATAGACATTAACAGTCCATAAAGCAGGAGAATATCTCATGTTTCATAAGGCAACTTGATGCAGACCTTTAGCATGGTGAAATGCCCATGGACTCCCCACTGTCCCAGGCTAGCTGTAACTGTACGGCTCCCTGACAGGGACAAAATTATATCTGAAAATGGTTTCAGCTATCTGAACCCTGAACTCTGGATTTACTGCCAGGTTCTGGAAAAAAAAGCCTCAAAAGCTCCTCTTCACTGCAGAGATAATCCAGCTGCTGCCAAATCAAGCGCTCCCTGTAAGTGTGTGTGCGTTATGTAGTGTGTGTCCTGTGTGTGGCTTGTGGCGTGTGTGTGTGTGTGTGTTCCTGTATGCATGTGTGTGTGAGTGTGTACTAGAGCTGAACAATTAATCGAAAAAACAAAGTACAAATCGCAATATGAACTTCTGCAATTTCCAAATCACAGAGGCTGAAATAAATTACTTAAGAGACTGGATTTGTGAACAAAGAGTTTTAGAGCTGCAGGTAATCTTTGGTCCATGAATCAAAACCTTTCATCAGACTCAACTCAATAAATCCTGCTCACTGACATCTATTTTTTTTTTTTAAATAAACAAAATTTATGACAAGAAAAACTTGATATATGATGATATGAATTGCAGTTTATATTGCAATATTCTGTCAAATAATCGCAATTAAGATTTTTTTTCAGCCCTAGTGTGTACTAGTCCAAAGCGAAGAGAGAAATAAAGTCTAGTAGTGTGTGTTCATGTCTAAAAGCATATCACTGCTGCCGGGTGAAAGCCTTTTATCTCCAAGATGTCAACTGTTCATCAACTCAGAAAAACAGCTTTGTTTTTAGTTTGACCGCCATGCAGTTTGGAGTTTATCCAACAGGGTTTGAAAGGGTTTGATGAAGTCAAAAGGGCCATAGAGTTTTCTTAACCCATAGAAGACAAAATAATCCTTCAATTGAAGTTAAAGGTCCCATATTCTCTCACTTTCCAGAGTTTTATTTTGTGTCTTGAGGTCCATTCAAAGCTGTGTGTGTGGTGTCATGAACCAAAAACACTCTCAATCCATTTCTCCACGTTCATTTTCCAGCATCTCTCTGAGCCTTACCAAGAACAGGCTGTTTCTGTCGCCGTGTCTTTAAGGCTCATTAATATTAACGACCCCTCTGTTCCGATTGGCTAACCGTTTCGAGAGTGAAACGTGAGACGCCGCGGCCCGGCGGCTACAGGTAGGGAAAACTCTCCGGTAATAAACGATGACGACCGCTCGACCGCTTTGAAAAAAACACTTTGTTAGTCTATTATTTCTTACAGAAATGATAATGAGCGAATCTTTGTGACGCCACAAAGTTACGGAAGTCCAAACGGCTCGTTTAGAGGCTCGCTTTTCTAATATGGATTGTGTGGATTTAGTTTTGATACTTTCACCATGTTTAGATACACATCCAACTCCTTTATAATCACAGAGGCAAGAGGAGTCCTGCTTTACACCATATGGGACCTTTAAAACATGAAAATCACCAAAATTGGAGTCACAAGGTTTTCAATATATGCCTTTTCAATCATTTCCACTGTATTCCACTGCTGTGTCCCTGTCTGTACCTGACGTGTCGGATGTGGGACAGCAGCATGGTGAGGTGTCCCAGGCGCAGGGTCTGCTGCTGGGACGACAGGCCCAGCTTGGAGATGGCCCAGACCAGAGCGTCGATCACAGAGTCCAGCAGCCGCAGCAGCTTGTTCCTGCTCTCCAGCTCCTCGGCCGTCTCCGGGGAGCTGCTGCAAATATCTGCAGGAACACACACACACACACACACACACACACACACACATCAGAGCCGGGGGGAACTTCAACAGGACGGACATGCTGGCTGTGTTTACATTAGAGGTGGACTGATGATATTGGACTTTTATTAAATGTCAGATGTGAGGTAGTCATGTGGTCCGCTGCTGATATGATGGAGGTTCCTGCCTGACCACAGCTGCAGGAAAAGTCTGGAAAACCTGCAGTGAAATTTGATTTTCTTTGCACATTTTGTTAATTAATTTACTTGTTCAGTTACATTTTTTTGGTCTAAATGCTGTTTTGGAGGCTCTTCCACTCTGAGAAGAATCAATACAAAATATCAGCTATTGGTATCTTCAATACAAATATATTGTTATGGGTATTGGCCTTAAAAGACCCATATTACCCTCGTTTACATTCAGTAACCCAGCTACTGGTCATACACTGGTTTCATTGTTGTTTACATGAACTTTTTGATACCCTGCGACTAAAAAAACAATATGAAAAAGATGCGGTCAGCAACCCTAACATGTTTCCGTGCCACAGTAACCTGTTTTAAATGGGAGTTAGCCAGGCATTTTAAGCCAATTTCTCATAATCGGAGTATGAGCTGAACCAGGTTGTTATAATTTTTACATTCACTGCCCATCAAAAGTTTGGGGACGCCTACAGTAGCTTTTGAAAATGTTTAATAAATAAGCATGTTTTATTTTTTGCTTTGCAATAACTTGACCCCATTAAAGACTAGCTAGGTTTAGTCTGAGAAAAAAAGAAATCATACATGTAAATATTTGTGATGATAACACTAAAACAATTAAACTATACGTTCATCAAAAAAACCTCACTTTGATGAACATGAAGCTGCTTGTTGAAGAAATAGATCCAAAGTATTAGGAAATAGATATTTTATGTTAACAAAAGCATTGCAGACATGTTTTTTTCCTTATTTCTTAATTGAAAAATAACAGAGAAAATCAAGTAGTACTTTTAGAAGAGGCAAGGTGTCCCCAAACTTTTGAGGGTCAGTGCATGTCGACCCAAAACTAAACCAAAAGCTGAACTCTCTGTGCATGTTCACCACGTGACCCTCTGGATACGGGACGGTCTCTCTATCCATCCTGCCACAGTACACGCTCTGTTTAAAATCCTAAAAGGCTTGATCATGGACTTCTTATTATTCCATATGAAACACTAGAGGGCAGTGGAGAAAACGCATTTCCAAAGCTCCTCTATAAATCAACGCCCCCCCCCCCAAACAGGACAGAGTTAAGCCATACCTTCCATCTGTCCAATTTAATAAATCCTGCAATTCCTCCCTGTTCTCTTGACTTTTTAGACTCGATTTTACTTCTTGCACAATTTGTACTCTTTTTTTTTTGTTTCACCCCAGCTGCAGTGGAGCAGAGTCAACAGAGAGTCTGGCAGCGGCTGTGTGTGTGTGTGTGTGTGTGTGTGTGTGTGTGTGTTAGGAGGAGTAGTGAACTTTGTGAGGACGCTGAGAGGTCAGTCACCTCGATCAAACCTGGACGGGTGGGGTGGATGGTGGGGGTTGAGGCGGGTTGGAGTGGGGGTGGGGGTGGGGGTGGGGGTGGGGGGGGAGGACGCTGTGACCGCTGGGATCCCATGAAAGGTTAAAAAACAAAAGCCTTCTTCACAGGTCATTTAATCTGGAGCTGAGTCGTAACAACATCTCATTTATCTTCAAACTACTGGAAAGTTCTGCCGACTGCGTGACATCACTTCACACGTCACCAACCCAACTGTTTCAAGAATTTGTGACATCATCTTTGACATCATCTTCGACACCAGCGGAGGGATCTGCTGTCTTTTGAGATACCGTCACTCATTTCAAGAGAGTTCATTGAGAAAAGCGAGACTGCATCGGCTCTCTTGGCCCGGGCCAATTTCTCCCCTTGTTTTGAGATAAATAAGGTTTTCTGTTTCGACGGCTGATTGGTTGATTTGTTGAAGCGGGCATATTTTGCAGTGCAGTTTGGGAAAGTTACAGTTCAGCAAGCTCTCAACAGGAACACACACCAAAAAAGGTGAAAACTGTCATCCATGAGTGTACGTCTCATTCAGGTGCTGTTTATCTGACCGTGGTACCGGTCAGTTTCAAGCCATTTCCCTGGGTGGCAGAAGTTGTAAAAGTATTGTTCTCATGACTGTTTGGTGGACTGTTGGAAGCTCATCTAACAAATTTACTTCATACTTCACTACATTTTTAGCTACTAACCTGAACCCACAGCCTGGCTCAGATTAGCCCAGCGAGCTAAACCTCCCGTCCAGAAACCTGAACAACACGCTCCAGTCAGGATGACCTCAAACTTTGAGCGTTGTTTTATTGGTTGCCAGATATGTCACTCAAACGAGGGCAGGCAGGGTCATTAATGTGCTAAACCAAGCAGGTCATCTGTTACTTTTAAAATGTTTTTTTTTTTACATGTTGTAAAGTGCCGTTTATTATCCAGTTCTGCCTTTTACAAACTGAATCGGCTGTAAGAAAAAAAAAATGCTCCAATCACTAGAACCTCCTTAACAGTGAATCAATCCGCCGCATTTTGTACATTTGTTTTCACATTTTGTACATTTTTTTCTGGATAGGAATATCAATATGTATAGAAATATGTTGTAAGATTTCACTTTGTATGTATATTTAGTGCTTATGAATTTAGTGCATATCAATATATATATATATAAGTGTATATGAAGAAGAATATGTATAGTAAATATGTTTGTGAGAAAGGATATTGTTAGTTATACTTTCTGATTTTAATATCATTTGGTTGTTTTGTCTGTAAGTGTCTTATCTGTTGTTGTGCTTTTATGTTTTGTGTGGACCCCAGGAAGAGTATCTGATGTTCTGCATCAGCTGATGGGGATCCTCATAAAATCCTAATCCTAATCCAATAGTTATATGCATTGGAGACACTACAATAATTGTTGTACAATAAATGTTTTTTAGGTTTTCAGAAGTTGTAAATACAGTCAAAGTGCATTATAATTTTTTTTTTAGCTCTTTCTTGTCACTTTTTTGAGCGGAAAGATAGCAGCAGTCTTGTTTAAGATATAATAAATGCCATTTTAAATAAATTCAGATTCCATTTTAAATTCATTTTGGTTGGGATTTTTTAATTTTAGTTCTTTTTTTTTGGAAGAGAAGCACTCTGCAGACATCATTTTAATACCAACAACAAAGCAGAGGATCCACTTATCTGGGTTACGTATAAAACACAATGGAGTACTGATTGTATTAGAGAGGGTTTGTTGCTCGCTGCACACCGAGTCAACGTCTCTCTGGAAATAGAGACGCTGTAAAGACTAAAGTTTTTTTTGCGTCAGTAGAACTCACTGGAGTTGAGGAGGATCATGGCCTTCAGGCAGACGTACTCCTCCCTCTGCAGCTTCAGCTCGCGAAACCGAGAAGTGGCTGCCAGCAGCATGTCGAAAATCTCCATGATGCCCTCCACACAATGGCCCTCCTCCCTGGAGAGAGAGAGAGAGAGAGAGAGAGAGAGAGAGAGAGAGAGAGAGAGAGAGAGAGAGAGAGATGAGTAGGAAACAACGTAAGAGGGAGAGACAGGTAGAAAGACAGAAGGGGGCAAAGGGAATACAGGGAGAAATGGGGGGAGGGAATGAGAAAGTGCGGATGAGAAAGAGAGAAAGTGGAAGAGAGACAAATGAATAAGGTGAGAGAGAGGGAGAGAGAAAGAAAGATGAGGAGGAGAGGCATAGAAAGGTAAGGGGGAACGAGGCAATTAAGTGAGAGAAAGAAAGAGAAAATGAAGGAAAGGGAGAGGTAAAGAAAGAGGGCAGTTAGAAACAGAAAAAGAAATGGGAGAGAGATAAAGGAATAAAGTGAGAGATGGAGGGAGAGAGAAAGGCAGGTAAGAGGGGAGGGAGATGGAAAGAGAGAAAGGGGAGACAAAGAGAGAGTAAAAGGGAGGAGATGAAGGAAGCAAGGGAGAGGGAGAGATAAGAGATAGAAAGAGAGAGAAGTGGGAGAGAGAAAGGAGTAAGGTGTGAGAGAGAGATGAGAAGAAAGGGAGAGGAGAGAGAAGAAGAATGGGAGGAATGTTCATCAATTTCTGTTCTTGTCATTTTATAAGCGTTTTATTTCATAATCATTTATATTACTACTTTTCAAAAGCTGCTTTGGAAACATGTCAACTGTCAAGACATTGAGTGGAGCGATATATCGAAATTCAATACATCGCGATAAAAAAATGTGACAATATGTATTGTGGGGCAGAAAAATGAATGGTGATATCAGCCCCATGTTATTCTGCTGTAGGAATCACTAATGAGACGCTTGACCATCACAGTTTCACAAGCTCTCCATCCAAATTATATTATTGTCACTTTGTAACGACATTTTTAAATTGTTGTTTACATTCTAGCGAGCCAATGGCATCGCTAGAAAGATGTGTCTCAGAAATAAACATTGTTGTCACTGAACTTTTATTACATTGTATCATTTTTGTATTGAATCCTGAACCCCACATCGCATATCGAATCGTATCATTAGATAAGCAGGTTGTCCCATCACTAACATTGAAGCCCTTTGAACTGAACAGTAAGGAAATGAGCATCTATGTCTGTTTATGTATGACTGATTGATTGATTGATTGAATCCGGTGAGTCCCATTGAGACCTGTGTACATACATAAATATTCAAAATATTCAAAAAAATATTCTGAATTGCAGAGCATGAAACTAATCCAAAACGAATTATTTACAATTACAAGACTTTCCACATGCAAACATAAGAAGAAAGCCTATTGGGAAAAACAAGAGCAATCCATATATACTGAACAAAAATATAAATATATGGCTGGCCTTTTATTGTGACCAGCCCAAGGCACACCTGTGCAATAATCATGCTGTTTAATCAGCATCTTGATATGCCACACCTGTCAGGTGGATGGATTATCTTGGCAAAGGAGAAGTGCTCACTAACACGGATTTAAACAAATTTGTGAACAAAATTTGAGAGAAATAAGCCTTTTGTGTGCATAGAAAAAGTCTTAGATCTTTTATTTCAACTCATGAAAAATGGGAGCAAAACCAAAAGTGTTGCGTTTATATTTTTGTTCAGTTTATAATACATCACTCAGCAGTAACCTAAAGAGAGTGAGTGTGAAACAGTGAGCGAAAGATAGTAAGACTGTATGCATGACAGAGAGACAAAGAAAGAAAGTTATAGATAGAAAACAGCAAAGAGATGACTAGACAAAATGAGTGGAAATGAGAAGATGAAGCAGTTTTCTGTTGTTTTTTGTTCCGAGCCTCTTTCTGTGTAAATGGATGGATTTGCTGCAGGATGTTTTCCTCGGCCTCCGAGCGGAAAGCGCTGCGTCGGGCTGTCATGGCCGCCGCGCGGTGAAAAATAAGACAGTGTTATGAAAACACACCAAGGTTAAGCTAAAGCCTGTAGTGACAGTTTCCCTGGCAGTGGAGGAAGAAAGGTACAACACTTCACTCAACCCACCAGGACAACAAAGCTCTCTCTCTCTCTCTCTCTCTCTGTCGCTCTACCTCTCTCTGTCTTTCTCACTCTCTTAATCATCTCACTCTGCTCTTATTAACTCTCTCCTGTTGCACACACACACACCACACATCATACACACACAAATGACAGTAGATTAAGACATGATATAGTAATAATAATAATAATAATACTTGTGTGCTGAACACCAAAAGATGGAACAACGGCATAAAATAAATAAAAAAGAAATAGCATAATAAGACACTAAACAATAAAAGCCAACTGAGAAGGAGAATAAAACAATTAGGAAAAAGCGTGTTTAGAAAAAGTGTGTTTTCAGTTGTGATTAAAAAGTAGTGACAGACTCAGCCCTTCTAACATTGTATGAACAATAACGTCTTACTATGGTCTGTCTGTCTCTGGAGGTCAATGAATGCTCAGTCACTCGAGGTTTTTGCTCGTTGACCCAAACTAGCGTTAAACATCCGGCACTCAGACCAGATCCACTGCAAAAAAATGTCTGTCCACTTCCCAGTGTTTTATTTTGTGTCTTGAGGTCCATTCAAAGCTGTGTGTGTGGTGTCATGAACCAAAAACACTCTCAATCCATTTCTCCACGTTCATTTTCCAGCATCTCTCTGAGCCTTACCAAGAACAGGCCGTTTCTGTCGCCGTGTCTTTAAGGCTCATTAATATTAACGACCCCTCCGTTCCGATTGGCTAACCGTTTCGAGAGTGAAACGTGAGACGCCGCGGCCCGGCGGCTACAGGTAGGGAAAACTCTCCGGTAATAAACGATGACGACCGCTCGACCGCTTTGAAAAAAACACTTTGTTAGTCTATTATTTCTTACAGAAATGATAATGAGCGAACCTTTGTGACGCCACAAAGTTACGGAAGTCCAAACGGCTCGTTTAGAGGCTCGCTTTTCTAATATGGATTGTGTGGATTTAGTTGGCGACCGTGCGTTTTGATGCTTTCACCATGTTTAGATAGACCATCCAACTCCTTTATCATCACAGAGGCAAGGGGAGTCCTGCTTTACACCAGATGGGACCTTTAAAGTCACACTGAAAGCTCATCCTATCACACCATATACCTATTTGACAATTTATGCCAAAAAAAAAAGACAAAACAAAATATTTTCTTGTATTTTTAGATCAAAATCTCATTACTTTTACTTCCTGGAAAACAGAAAATCTTTAGTGGTGACATCATCGTGTACCAGGAGGCGTAAAATAAAAATTCCAACCAATAAAACCATCACAGATTTGTAAACAGTCCCGCCCCTCCGCCCCTCTCATCAAATTAAACTGCCTTTCTCTCTCTAACTGATCTCCCATTGGTTTAGACTTTTGAATGACCCCTCCCTGTCTTATGTCCCACCCCCAACATCCTGTTTCAGCAGGAAATACATCACATCAGATGCTCTCAAATGCAGTTTCATTGCGACTTTAAAGCTGCACTTTCAGGAGAAAGTTTTGGATTTCACTCTTCGGTTTCAACTTTCACTTTTTGAGTGCAAAGATGATTTCCCACCAAAATGCTTGTTTTAGTTTATTTGCAAGGTGATAAAGCATTGACGTGAAATGATAAAAAAAAAATGCAATATAAAATACAATGATAAAAAAACACAAACATGTGCAGGTAAGATAAAAAACCTAAGGGGCATATAAGAACATCTCACCTCAATACAAAATAAAAAAAGAAACAAAACTACAATTTCTCTTCCCACTGTTTCATTTAAAGCGTCTCATTGGTTTCTGTATTTTGTTTGTTGTGGTTTGGTATTCTGCTGCATATCGTTCTGCAAGCCAAACTCACCATTAAGAACAATAAAGCCTTAAACCTGACCTGCAGCGATCCTGTACCTCTAACAACAGACAGGCTGCTCACTTCCTTGAATGCATTATGACATTGCTGCTGCCACATTACATGAATCAGTGTCATCTGGTTGAACAGGAATCCAAAGCGCTGGTAGAGAGGCTAATTACTGTGTGTTTACTGTGAATACAAAAGGTGATTTGCAGTGTCAGCAGCAGCCAGCCGTCATCTGGCCAAAGTTGAAGGTTGGTGTGTGAGAGAGAACAGTGAGAGATAAAGAAATCTGGCAAAGAAAATCACCAAGCATCTGAATGCAGGCGGTCCAGCAGAGACGGCTGTATGTATATCTGCAGCAAATGTTGCAAAAAGATGATAACTTTACTGTCTGAAGGTCTCAGTTTACTCCCGGTTTATTGTGAGAGGTCAACATCATCAGTGTGTGTGGAGATGTGGGAAGATCACACTGTAACCACCATCATGCTTTTCTCACACACACACACACACACACACACACACACAGGGTACACACAGTACACAGGGTACACACAGTACACAGGGTACACACAGTACAGTATGTACACACCTAACGGCAGTTGCACACCAGACTCGATTGCACAAGGCGAATAGTTCACCTCCATTCATTGTCTATGAGAACTGATTGCGTGCGCTTGGCATGATGGGATAGGTCGTAACACCAACTGGCATGTTGATATATTTTGGAGCCGGAGCAGCCAAAGAGAGGCAGAGGGCGGAACCCACTATTGGCAGAGCCGCCTGCTATTGGCCCATAATCGACAACCTGTCGATCACTGGACAGGCGACCTGTCAATCACTAGGAAAACAACCCTGTTTCATATCCATTATATCTCGTTAATGACACAATTATTTTGATAAAATCGCCATTTGGACACATATTAGAAGAAGTGAAATTAGCTACTGAGGCCAAAACCTCTTGTCGAAAAAATGTATTGATTTTATATTTTGAGTGAGAAGTTGGGTTGTGGTCCCGTGGTTTTTTTGCGGTTTTATTTCAACAAGCAAAAGTTGAAGAAGTGTAATATTATGCAAATGAGCATGATGGTCACGGACAAACATCTGGTTCTAAAATTCTGGTCATTACATTTTTGTTTCTAGTTCCACTTTGCCTTTGAATGGAAGATGGAAGAGAATTATTATTCCCAAATATTTGGGAATAATAATTTAGATTTCCCAAATTATATAACCCATCTCTGTCAGCAAAAAGAATTAATGCATGGAGTAAACTGGCAGAGATTGTTGGTTTTCCTGGTGTGAAAAGTTACCTGAAGTAGCCTAAAACAGTTTAACTGCTAACTTTAGCTCTAGTAGCCTAAACAGCTAACGATAGCTTGCTAGCTAACCTATCTCATCACAGCTAGCTAGAGCGCTAGAGAAAAACATAAGTACAAGATTACCTTTTTCCAGACATATGATTATGGATTTTATATTTGGGGAAAATTCAATGAATAAAATGCTAAAATACCAAATAGGTCTACATAAACAAATAATGCTAAACAAAAGAAATCGATCCAATGCTTCGCCCAAAACAGCCAGTGAAACGGCAAGCAACGACTTTTACACAACTACAAACACACAAGCGTAGGCGAGAATATATACACACACACACACACACACACACACACACCACACCCCTCTCTGCAGGCATATGAGGAAGCATTTTCTGCCAGTGAAAGCTAACACGCCTTAGCATGTGGGAGTAGAAGACTGAAGCCTGCGCCAAGGGCCTGTCCCACAAAAAAAATGACCCCATGTTATTAAAACTGCACATTGGCCCAGGAACAACTTTATAAAAGCCTTTTGTGTTATAAAACAACGGATGACCACACTACTTTCAGTTCAAATTTGGGCTCGTCTGGCTTTTTCATTACTTTTACAGTTCAGTTTCATGAGGTTTTTGTCTCATTTGGAAACAATATAAATCTTACTTCTTTGATAAATGCTGCAGACAGCACTATTCTCTGAGGTTACAGGCAGTTTTAGATTACAATGCAATAAAATGTGTTGAGTTGGTGAGTTTTATACATGCTCACCTGGGATGAAAAATTTTAATGTGTGAGAGAGAGACAGTATCAGAAAGAAAGAAAGAAAGGAAGAAAGCTAAGGCGAGTACCATGTAACCGCTTGTAAAATCTTTCCGATCTCTACTGTAAAAACTCACAATAAAGAAAAAGAAAAGAAAGAAAGACAAACATCCATCTATCCATCTACCTGCCTCCCATATGAGACATTCATGAACGCCCCAACATTTGCTCTACTAATAACCAAGCCACTGTGAACCGGTGTAACGGCTGTCATGTCTCCTCACCTGTTGAGTTTGAAGTCGGGGGAGAAGATGAGTTTTCCAGGATGGTCCACCGACCTCCACATCAGGCCCAGCATCAGCACCTCCAGCCAGCAGCACTTCAGCAGGTGGATCTGGTCCGCTAGACTCAGCTCCACAAAGCCTGTGGTAATAGGAAATACAGACACACAGTTGGAGCTAATTAACATACAAACATACCTCAACTCCACTCCACTTCCTGCCTTAACCCCTGCCCTGCACCCCTGTTTGTTTTCGTCCATGAAGCTGTCATCCATGGCCAAACTAAAAACAAAAATTCAACATAATTCTTGAATAAACGTTCAAACTGCATTCTGCTGATGGTGTGGTCCTAGCTTGTGAAGAACCCTTGTACCTGGCATTAACATGCGTCTCCTATCCAGATTCTGTCTAGATGCAGTAGATACAGATACACTAGATACAGTTTACCTGGAATCTATTTACAACTGGCATTAAAGGAACAGTTCACCCCAAAATTAAAATTCTGTCATTATCTATTCACTGCCCACGGACAGGGATGCAAACAAATCAGGGGTTAAAAAGGTGACAAAAGCCCAAAGATGCATTATAGCTACAGGGTGTGGGGACAAAAAATTGTGTTTAAAAGCCTGTTTCTAGTACTTTTTTAATGATAAGATATCAAAAACAAACTTTTTAGGTCAAGTTATTGTCACTACAAAACCATTCAGTGCAACTGAAGCAGGGTAACTTTGGTTCAAAGGATGAAGAAACAAAGGGAATGAGCAGAAGAGGGTAAAAATGATGTATTGCATCACAACAGCTTTGAGCCGTCAAGCCGCTCTAACAAACATTCCCATGTCACGTGAACGCAGCATAAACTACAGCCACATTCACAAAGGCGGGGGGGTAGTCGGGGTAGAGTGCGACATGGACGGAGAAAGAAAGAAACACTAGTCTAAGAAATCAATTTTCAAGATTTTGACTGTTGAATCGAGTTTCCTCAGTGAGGGCGAGAAGACGGCCGGGACAATGTGCATTCAAACATTCACTCCTGCCGTGTGGTTACATCTTTCTGCTCTCCGTTAGCCAGCTGTTGTACTTGGTAGCTCCTCCTGTAGGTGTTAACGTGTTTAACTGAATGAGCGTGAAGCAAAAAAAGCAGCCTATAAATTGTATACTTCCTATGAACATTATGGACAAACAGAAAACACTGAAAAAACAAAATCAGTTCAGTGCCGAGTCAGACAAGTCCAGCGACATCACTGAACAGCAGCTTGTATTTTGCTTGACAGCGCCTTTCTCACCTGTCCAGGGTTTCTTAGCTCTTTTATACGGCAGACAATGCGCACTCATTTTCACTTCTATCCGTCTAAAAAAAAAGCAGAGAAAATGGTCTTCGTTCGCAAACGGGGAGTCTTTGTGATCCCTTCACGTTAACACCTCTCCTAGGAAGCTACCTGCTGGGCTGAACACTGGCTGAGAGAGGAGAGGAGAGGAGAGGAGAGGAGAAAGAAGAGAAGGAGAGGAGAAAGAGGAGAGGAGAGGAGAGGAGAGGAGAGGCACTGTAAACCCTCACAGCCACTAAAGAAACAGAGATACAAGGGAGAAAGTGCAAAAAGAGAGAGGAGGATAGGAAAGGAGAGGAAATGAAAGGAGAGGCACTGTCATCCTTTACCTCCTCTGACAAAGACTGAAACAAAAGAACGAAAGAACAAAAGAACAAAAGAAAGAATGAAAGACAAAGCGAACGAATGAAAGAAACTGAAACAACAGAGATACAGAGACAAAGACGGAAACGAAAGAACAAAAGAAAGAACAAACAAACGAAAGAAAGAAAGAAAGAAAGACATAAGTAGCGGCCGTCAAATTTTAACACAGATGATTAATGATTTATTGTCTGTCAATCAGTCTCTGTCTGTCCATCTGTTCAATCATTCACTCATTTGTTTGTTTATTGACCCGTCACCTGCGGCATCTCAGACACCACTGACTGAACTTGGGGGAAAGATGCATCTCACCACTGTCTTCTGCCATTGAGCAGAAGTTAGGGAATGAATTAAAGTCATTGGCATTGAATGAATTAAAGTCATTGAATTAAAGTCAGCTTTGACTTTGGCACCGTCAGCCCTGAGCCGATTGGCTCAGGGCTGACGGTGCCAAAGTCGAAGCTGCTTCCATTGACTTTAATTCATTCCCTAACTTCTAATCTTAACTAGCCTGGTTCCCGAAAAACGATCGGACCAATCAGCGCCTTTGTGGGCGGGACTAAAGTTTGAACCGTTCGTGCAACGGGTTTTTCATTGGCGTTTCGGCAGAATTTGTTGAAATCATTCCTTAACCAACATATTGTCTTTACAAAGATGATATTTTTCATCAAAAACGACCGGCATTCTTGGTAAAGTTAGTAAATACGCCCAGCATCAGCGTAACTGAAAATAACGTCAGAGCGGCCGGATACGTCAGTCACTAGTGATTGGTTCAGGGGAAAATCAAACCCCCCCCCACACAGAAAACGGCTGACAAGGAGGAAATGTCAGACTGAATAATGAAGTGGGAACGAAATGGCCATTCAGTCTGAATATCAGGCTAAATCTTAACCAGTGAATGTCTAAGCCTAACTTGCACCTGACCTCAGTCTTAATGTTTAAATGTCTTCTCAGCAAGAGCGATGTGCCCTCAGACACATATCATCACACACAAACAGGGCTGTAGCCAAGACGACAAGTCGAGTCCGAGTCAATTCCAAGACCAGGTCCGGTCGAGATTGAGTAAAGACCGAGACCAAAGGGATCATCAAGTCCTAGTCAACACCAAGACTAAAACAGGTAATACACTGAGTACATTTCTTTCCAAATGCAAAAATAATCATTAAAGAGTTTCTTGAAGTGATGAACGTGAACAAAGCAGATTCTGACAATATGTTAGAAAAATATTTAATTGTATTGTATTGTATTGTGTGAGGAAAGAAGAACCTTTCAACATCAAACTAATCAGTACAGTGGGATTGACTGATCAATAAATAGAAGTTTGAGGACCATTACCAAACACATTTCTACAGGTGAAATCCAAATTGTTTACAAAAAAAAATGAACCAAACATCAATAAAATTACCTGTTTTTTTTCTCATTTTTAGATAGGCAGGAAAAAGTTGGGTCAACAACCAATAGTGGTTGAGACAAAGACAAGTCCCAGTGAAAAGAGATATGAGATCAAGACAAGTTCCAAGACGTCAAAAAACTTTTCTCTAGACCGGATTCAAGACTGAGACCAGACTGGAGTCCTACAGCCCTGCACATAAACACACTCACACTCAACGCCCCCCGTACTGCAGATCTTACCGGGGATCTTTTTGGCCCAGCTGATCATGAGGACCAGCTCCTTGTCGGCCAGGTTGGTGAGTGACATCATCATGCTGGCCTCGGTGAAGGGCTTCTTCAGGTCCTCCATGAGGTAGATCTCCGGAGGTTCTGCCTCCATGATGCGCGAGATGAACTGCTCGGGGCTCATGGCCGAGTGGTGCGCCTGGGGGAGGGGGGGCACGAGGGGGAGGGGCGCCTCCAGGTGGAGGTGCCGCTGGGCCCGGGACCCCGGCCCCACCCTGGCCAGCCCCCTGCCCCCGTTGGGATCCCGAGCCTGGGGTCCGCCACGCCGATGCCTGGCCCCCCGGTAGCTACAGCGCTCGCGCCTCACACCTGGTTGTATGAACACAGCAAGGGACATGAGGAGTGTTTTTTGGTTGTTGTTTTTTTACCTTCCTTCTTCCAATGTGTGAATGTATATATGGATTTATACAATTTGTACTGTTTTCCTTGTTTAAGTTTTGCTTTTATGTGAAGCACATTGAGTTTCCCTGTGTAGGAAATGTGCTATATATAAATAAAATGTTACTTACTTACTATCATATGTCCTGCAATGTCCCTTTGCACTGTATGTAAGGTCTTGTTTTCCCTGTACTATGTGTTTCAATAAGACTGATATATCAGGCCGATATTGGCCTTTTATTAAATATCAAATACTGGTCAGTTAAGCAGTCCACTGCAAATATGATGGGGGTTCCTCACTCATAACTACCTAAAAACTATCAATAAAACCTCCAATGAAGTTTTACTCTCTATGCAAGTTTTATTTATGCATTTAACTTCATGTTTTTTTGTAAGTTAATTCTTCATTTAAAGGCCTAACGTATCCCAAAACGTGTATTAGATTGTACTGTGAAAGTTTGTAAGTTGACAATATATCTCTGCACCAATGTGACCAAGTCAAATTCCTGTACAATTATAGTACTTTGTGATTCTGGTCCCGTGCTTTCAGAAAATCCTCAAAATCTGAATGGCGTAATGAGATCAGTAGTAGTGGCCTTTAACTTCTAACTTTCATGATCCTATGAATTATGTGTGGTCTCAATTAAAATATTATAAAGTGAAGATGCGATGAGAAAGCGAGACGGCCTACCACACTTCATCATGCCCACTTCGTAGCATTTGCGTAGGCGGCAGGCCTGGCAGCTTTTACGCCGGTTCTTGTCGATAGTGCATTGGTTTGTGGCGGGGCAAATGTAGTCATTGTGTCCTAACAGACAAAGAAAAGAAAGACGCATTGGGGCATTACATTATATGAATGTTTCAGATAGATAGATAGACGGATGGATGGATGGATGGATGGATGAAGGGAAGGATGAAACAGTGAATAGATAGACAGAAGGACATATGGGCACACAGGATGATGGATTGACAAGTTGACAGAAGTCATACCTTGGATACTCCTCTTGAAAAAGGCCTTGCAGCCCTCGCAGGACCACACGCCGTAGTGGTACCCAGAGGCGTAGTCGTGGCACACGCCGCAGAAGTGCATGTCGGCCTTCCCTACAGAGGATGAGGAGGAGTTCAGCCCTTCGCCTCCCTCCTCCAGTCTCTTCACGGGCAGCTTGTTAGAGCTGATGAGGGAGCTGCGAGAAACAGTGAACATAGACCCAGTTAAAGGGACAACTTGACATTTTGAATTTTAGCCTGTCATTCACTCGTCATTAGTCTGCCAACAGGCACTTTATTACTGAGAAAGTCTCCACAACGGCATTTCAGTCAACTGAAAAATTGCGTTGGAGACCTGTCAGCATTCTTCATTGAAACAGAATTGGTATAGAGGCTTTGCAGTTGTATCACAAATCTCCCAGCAGCCATGCCTGGTGCGATCATGGACGTCCACTGGAGAGCTGGTTGTGCACAAATAATGGCTAAATATATAGAAACCAGGAAAGAAAGAGAAATATAAAAGAGATATATTTGAAAAAGATTGTTGCGGCGTGGGTGTAGAGCCATTCAGAAACGAGTAAAAATAAATATTCTGATAAGGTAGATTTGTCTCCAAATTTACAGTAAAGTGTAAACTGTCTTGTCTTTAGCCCTAGTCTCTACTCCAAAACACTCTGAGTTGTAGCTTGAGAAGACTCAGCTCAGTTAACCTGAACAAACTGTTAGCTAGCTAACTAGCCAGCAAACACACTGATGTTAACATGCTACTACTAGCCACTAACTCCAGCTTCTACTAGATATGCTAGTGGGTAAATCAGATGTGTTTACAACAAGTGTTTGACAGTTAGTTGACCAGATACTACAATGTTGCTAGCTAAGAAGACAAAACACAAATCAATCAATCAGATTTATCAGTGGTGAAATGATCAGTTCCCAGTCAAAACCAGCACAGAAATTAATGCTGTCTATTTAATTCTGTTGAGACGGTCATTTGTACATTTAGAAATTCAATCAGTTGCTAACAGCCACTTTTACCCAAGAGCTGTGGACCTCCAATATGGCTGCCGGAGTGTGTAACGAGAGCCCAGTATTGCTAACAGCAAGCTAGCGTATTAGCTTTTGGGTATAGCCTGCTAAACAGCCCGCTAAAATTGTGTTCACTTTAAAAGCAGGTTAGTGCAGAGGGTATTGAGGTGGCAATCAACTAGGACTACAAATCTGCAAAAAATTACAAGCTTGTCACAGGATTTTATTCTCTATCCAGACTTATCAATATTTCAGGATATTTTTGGATTGGATTGGATTTTTGGACATTGGCTTGAAACAAAGGAAAGTATCTTGAAAGTTTCTTCTCTCAAGACTCAATTTCTTGTTTTATGATTATTTCATGGAATAAGTCATATTGACATGAATCAAGTGATTTTTTTTAAATTGGCAACATCATCTGATTTTGCAGTAAGGTAATTAAAATGATGGTTAATAACATAAAATCACTTGCCAAGCTTGTAGTAAAGAACAGCTTGTTAGGTTTTATTGCTGAATTAATTTCATCCATGTGTCAGCGTCAGTAAACGAAGGGAGCAAACCTACCTGTTGGGGGTGATGCCGTGGGGTTTGGCCTCCACCCAGGGTGCATGGGGGCTGGGCTCGTTGTAGACCAGCGGCTGGGGGCAGTGCAGCGTCAGCGAGGGCACGTTGGGGTGGCTGTGGGGGGGCCAGAAGAGCGAGGGGCTCAGAGGGGGGCACAGTGATGAGGGGCTGTCAGTGATGGGCGGCCTGCCGTAGCTCAGCACAGACGGGCTGTAGAAGGTCAGAGGTCCGTGGCCGTGGCCGTACTCGTGGCCGCTGTCCGTATACGGAGAGGGGATGCAGACCGTGTGGCCGTCCATGCCCACAGGGGGGCTGTACACGGCGGGCAGGAGGCCCGGGGAGCTCACCCTCTCCGTCGCCTTGCTGGAGTCCACCTCCTGCAGCTGAAGCAGGGGCACCGGGTCGGCGCTGATCCCCGGAGAGGAGGCCATCATGGGGCAATCTAGGTGTCGATGACGAGGGTGATGATGATGAAGCTGGTCTTTCTATTGCATTTCTTACTGTGGACAAGTCCTGTGTCAGGAGGGAGAGAAATGTTTGCAGTGTTATTTAAGACAAAATATTTAATCAGAATTCAGATAAAACAAGAAAGCCCCACCAGAAAAGGCTGAAACATGCAGTCTCGAGGTTAAGAGTAATTGTCCAGTAACCAGAAGGTCTCAGGTTCAATCCCCTCCGACCCCTGAAGTCTGTCTGCTGAAGTGTCCTTGAGCAAAACACCGAATCCCTACCAGCTGCAGGAGCCTGCTCTGTAGCTGAACCTGACCTCTGACCTCTTGACCTCTGACCTCTGACCTGCCTGTGGGAAAGGGGCAGACACATTTCTCCCTAGTAGATCACAACAGAAAATAGAAGTGAACCAAGACATCTCGCCCACTGACAGGGCTTTTAATACAGGTGATATTATGATGAATACGTATGTTTTAAAAGGATTATATATTCAATATTTTCTTATGTTTTCGGTGTTTACTCGAAATCAGAACCGTTTCAAAATTGCTTATCATATGTTATGGGTCTGGCAACATTGAGCTATTTATATGAGTTTCTTAACATTCATATATTGCATCAAGTAAAAACACAAACAAAGATGTTATGGCTTATTTACACACACAGTACACTACAGCCTCATTAAAGCTATTCTGTCATTTCATCCTATTCCTTTCATTGTTTGTTCGAAAATTTTGAGATTCGCCTCTCAGCAAACTGAAGAGCTTCATTTCTAACTATTGGAAAAAAAAGTGACACCTAGTCTTACAAAATGATTAAAGCACAGAATTTAAACAAATTGTGGAACTTTTTAAATACATATCTGACAATATGATAACACTTTTCCCTGAGATATTTAATGATGAACTTCAGGTAATAATTTATTTTTCCAAAATGGATGGATATTACTTTGGAGATGAACTCTTCGGTTTGTGTTTGATAAAGACCAAGGCCCTTTTTTATTGTTTTGCCTCGATTTCGTCTAGACCGTCAGGCTTTCTTTCAATAGTGTCGTGACTCAGTTCAATTCGTTGGGGGTTAAATGGATCCTCCTACTGCCTGCAGTGTTACCATTATCCAAGGCTTCACAAGAAACCACATGAAAACACAAGATAATAGGATGTTTTCTGTACTGCGTAAAGCATGGGCAGAGGGCAAACTGAGATCCTGCTGCTGCTGCACGTGTGGACCAGATCTGACAGAAAGCAGCCTGGGGAAATACACGTAATAAGAAGCATCGCAGGTTAAAAACACAAACACAAAACGTGCAAACTCCTGCAGAATATTTGATTTTGAATTATTAACCTGACAACAGTAGGTTCTTTGCACAGCTCCGTAATGTAGATGACACGTGCACAGGCGAAGACCAGGAGGTCCAAAACGTGCAACATATTTGTTTCTGTTACATTTTATTGAGCAAACATGTTTTTATTGCCCATGAGAGATGATGTGCACATGTTTTGTAAGCCACCAATCTTCTCCATATACTTCTTCTACCCATAATAACTAGGTGTGCAAAGGACCGAGTGTTAAGGTTATAATAATTAAAAGGTGAATATTGTAATACTTGCACTATAAAATCACTCCTTGGACTCTTTGTCTCTTTCAGTCAGTCAGTCACACACACAAACAGACACATTTTGTCTCTGTCCCTCTGTCACACACACCACTGATTCTGATGAGTGAGGTCAAATGACGCAATAGCTTACTTTACTGTGTAAAAAGTGAATAAGAGCAACACTGCATTTAATTATGTAACCTAGGTATGTTTGTTCCCAAGACAGAATATAAAAACACAATATGAAAGGATTTATCTGGCCCTATAGGTCTTGTAAAGTCTGTCCTCTGTGACCAGGCAGGCCTTTCAAAACACTGTAATGGCGACCTTACACCAAACGACTTTTCAAGCGATTTCACTGTCGCAGACAAATTTCCAAAGTCGGAATAAAATCATGAGAGTTTTGCTAGAGTTGTGGCGCGCTCCCGTCATCTCGATCGTTTGGTCAGAAAACTCAGTCCGAGCTGTCTTAAGTCAGTCTTTTTCTCGTCTTGACGTAAAATCAAACATGTTTAATATTATCGGAAGTCTTTAGTCTTGGCTCATGTAAATAGTGACGTTTTTTCAAAGTCTTCTAGTGTATGGTAGGCAGTCTTTGTAAAATCTTATAGTCTGTGACTACTTTAGATGTGAGCTGGATGTGAGAGGGTGTCAGACTTTGGTCTTTTCAAAGTCTTTTCAAAGTCTTTTCAAAGTCTTTTCAAAGTCTTCTAGTGTATGGTGGGCATAACCAGGCTGTAACCAGACTGTAGCCAGACTGTAACCAGACTGTAAACAGACTGTAGCCAGACTGTAACCAGACTGTAGCCAGACTGTAGCCAGACTGTAGCCAGACTGTAACCAGACTGTAACCAGACTGTAACCAGACTGTAGCCAGACTGTAACCAGACTGTAGCCAGACTGTAGCCAGACTGTAAACAGACTGTAGCCAGACTGTAGCCAGACTGTAAACAGACTGTAAACAGACTGTAAACAGACTGTAGCCAGACTGTAACCAGACTGCAGCCAGACTGTAGCCAGACTGTAAACAGACTGTAGCCAGACTGTAGCCAGACTGTAAACAGACTGTAAACAGACTGTAAACAGACTGTAGCCAGACTGTAACCAGACTGCAGCCAGACTGTAGCCAGACTGTAAACAGACTGTAAACAGACTGTAGCCAGACTGTAGCCAGACTGTAACCAGACTGTAGCCAGACTGTAACCAGACTGCAGCCAGACTGTAGCCAGACTGTAACCAGACTGCAGCCAGACTGTAGCCAGACTGTAAACAGACTGTAGCCAGACTGTAGCCAGACTGTAACCAGACTGTAGCCAGACTGTAGCCAGACTGTAACCAGACTGTAACCAGACTGTAGCCAGACTGTAGCCAGACTGTAAACAGACTGTAGCCAGACTGTAACCAGACTGTAACCAGACTGTAGCCAGACTGTAGCCAGACTGTAGCCAGACTGTAAACAGACTGTAGCCAGACTGTAGCCAGACTGTAAACAGACTGTAACCAGACTGTAACCAGACTGTAAACAGACTGTAACCAGACTGTAGCCAGACTGTAGCCAGACTGTAACCAGACTGTAACCAGACTGTAAACAGACTGTAACCAGACTGTAGCCAGACTGTAGCCAGACTGTAAACAGACTGTAGCCAGACTGTAACCAGACTGTAGCCAGACTGTAACCAGACTGTAAACAGACTGTAGCCAGACTGTAACCAGACTGTAGCCAGACTGTAACCAGACTGTAAACAGACTGTAGCCAGACTGTAACCAGACTGTAGCCAGACTGTAACCAGACTGTAGCCAGACTGTAAACAGACTGTAGCCAGACTGTAGCCAGACTGTAAACAGACTGTAACCAGACTGTAACCAGACTCTAAACAGACTGTAACCAGACTGTAGCCAGACTGTAGCCAGACTGTAACCAGACTGTAACCAGACTGTAAACAGACTGTAACCAGACTGTAGCCAGACTGTAGCCAGACTGTAAACAGACTGTAGCCAGACTGTAACCAGACTGTAGCCAGACTGTAACCAGACTGTAAACAGACTGTAGCCAGACTGTAACCAGACTGTAGCCAGACTGTAACCAGACTGTAGCCAGACTGTAGCCAGACTGTAACCAGACTGTAACCAGACTGTAACCAGACTGTAGCCAGACTGTAACCAGACTGTAACCAGACTGTAACCAGACTGTAGCCAGACTGTAACCAGACTGTAACCAGACTGTAGCCAGACTGTAACCAGACTGTAGCCAGACTGTAACCAGACTGTAAACAGACTGTAACCAGACTGTAGCCAGACTGTAGCCAGACTGTAACCAGACTGTAGCCAGACTGTAACCAGACTGCAGCCAGACTGTAGCCAGACTGTAAACAGACTGTAGCCAGACTGTAGCCAGACTGTAACCAGACTGTAGCCAGACTGTAGCCAGACTG
This sequence comes from Centroberyx gerrardi, assembly GCF_048128805.1. Taxonomy (NCBI): domain Eukaryota; kingdom Metazoa; phylum Chordata; class Actinopteri; order Beryciformes; family Berycidae; genus Centroberyx; species Centroberyx gerrardi. Next base: position 2,808,401 of record NC_136013.1, read on the forward strand.
TAACCAGACTGTAACCAGACTGTAGCCAGACTGTAGCCAGACTGTAAACAGACTGTAGCCAGACTGTAACCAGACTGTAACCAGACTGTAGCCAGACTGTAGCCAGACTGTAGCCAGACTGTAAACAGACTGTAGCCAGACTGTAGCCAGACTGTAAACAGACTGTAACCAGACTGTAACCAGACTGTAAACAGACTGTAACCAGACTGTAGCCAGACTGTAGCCAGACTGTAACCAGACTGTAACCAGACTGTAAACAGACTGTAACCAGACTGTAGCCAGACTGTAGCCAGACTGTAAACAGACTGTAGCCAGACTGTAACCAGACTGTAGCCAGACTGTAACCAGACTGTAAACAGACTGTAGCCAGACTGTAACCAGACTGTAGCCAGACTGTAACCAGACTGTAAACAGACTGTAGCCAGACTGTAACCAGACTGTAGCCAGACTGTAACCAGACTGTAGCCAGACTGTAGCCAGACTGTAACCAGACTGTAACCAGACTGTAACCAGACTGTAGCCAGACTGTAACCAGACTGTAACCAGACTGTAACCAGACTGTAGCCAGACTGTAACCAGACTGTAACCAGACTGTAGCCAGACTGTAACCAGACTGTAGCCAGACTGTAACCAGACTGTAGCCAGACTGTAGCCAGACTGTAACCAGACTGTAGCCAGACTGTAACCAGACTGTAACCAGACTGTAACCAGACTGTAACCAGACTGTAACCAGACTGTAGCCAGACTGTAAACAGACTGTAACCAGACCGTAACCAGACCGTAGCCAGACTGTAACCAGACCGTAACCAGACTGTAGCCAGACTGTAAACAGACTGTAAACAGACTGTAGCCAGACTGTAACCAGACTGTAAACAGACTGTAGCCAGACTGTAACCAGACTGTAACCAGACTGTAAACAGACTGTAGCCAGACTGTAGCCAGACTGTAACCAGACTGTAACCAGACTGTAGCCAGACTGTAGCCAGACTGTAAACAGACTGTAACCAGACTGTAGCCAGACTGTAACCAGACTGTGCCAAACAAGCCACCGGCCGGTTAATCAGTGCCAGAATCAACAGCAAAGCAACCGCTGACTGTCAAGCCTGAACCTGAAACAAGGAAGTGCAGAAATATGTTTGGCTGTTGGCGGCAGACGACCACGAAAAGTTTGTCAACCGTCCACACATCAGAAACAATGGAGATATGGGAAATTAATGGTGACTCGATGGTGTGCATGGTTAGCAAACTGAGCCACTGTATATAAAGAAGAACAACCGCACACTCAGCTCCACATGAAGGATTTAATAACCAACGTTTTGGCCTAGTCTGCCAGAGTTTACCTTCGTCAAGTTTAACTGAGCCACCACATCTCATGTGGCTTAATAGTTGACAGTGACACGAGAAAGGTCAATGTATTTTGGGGGTCTAAGAGCAGGCCAACAAGCCGTCAACTGAGGCAATATTTCCTTGTGTGATTTTGAAAATCTAGCAACACTCATCTGTACAGAAAATGGATCTGGGAAAAGCGATGGAGGGACATTTTAAAAGCTGAGATATTTCAATTGTAGAACCAAAACTTGGAGAGGAGACAACCTGCTGTAATAGAGGAGTCGCAAGTTAGATCCCAGCAGCAGCTTAATACGTGCTTCATGTCTTAGTGCCCTTGAGCAACACAGTGAACCCCAACCAGCCCACTCTGTTAGTCGCTCCAGATAGCGGTGTCAGCTAAATGCCTGAATTGTAAACCTCAACCCTCGCCTTTACAGCTGATCCCTCCCATGATCCCTTCTTCCTTGTTTGTGTATTGATTGCTTGTACTGTAAATATTGCTGCCATTGTTGTAACTCGTCTGGACTGTTTTTAACTTCGTAGCTCTGTGAAGTGTGTTGTGACATCCTGAAATGCTGAAATAAATGTTAAAGTTGAGAAACAGAGAAACAGATCAACTGTTCCAAACATTTTTACACTTTTGATTGATTGTTTAAAAAGGGATTTCATGTCAAATCCTGCAAAGCACAGGCCTAACATAAGGCCTGTGCTAATGTTAGGACAGACCGATCCACCACTGCTTTGGCTTTCGCTATGAAAAAAGAACAAAACACACAAAATATCATCAGCAGATATAACAAAAAACCTCGAAACAATACCACAATCAAACAAGAACGTTTACATGAACTTGAGAAAAATGAAGAGGCTGCAGGAATCACATACCACTCTGATAATCATTTTTTTCTTCTCAAGGTTTAGCTTATTTTCTATTCTGCAGTGCATCAGATAAATCCCTGATATGGAAAATGTAAATGTTAACATGTGGGTGAAACGGCAAATTGTCAGACTCTGTATACAACCAGTCCAAGGTTTACAAAACCAGCGACTAAAAAACAGCAGCATGAGTGATTCTAATATTACAACTGTTCAAACTGGCTTCATATTGGCAAAATCAAGCCCTACAATGTAATAATAACATAACGCTAAAAATAACTTCCCACACTGACATTTCAAACCTGAACCTTGAATATCATCTCGAACCTGCCGGAACTGAACTCTCATTTGTGGGAATTATTCAGTTAATTACAGTCCTTCAACTTTGCCTAGGATGTTTTCGATATTCACAGAGGGAAAACCACATGCTGAACACATGCACAATTCATCAAAACATACCAAAAGAGCGGAGGAGTCACTCACTTTCCCATGCTGTGTGGCTGGAGAGCGAGGTTTATACCCATTGACTATGCAAAGAGCTGTTTTGTCGCAAATGGCTGTGCCGAAGTTTGAGCTTTGGACAGACTGGCGCAGACTGGCAGACTTCCATGGTAAACCACCAGGCAGGCAACACGGGGTCAAAGGACACTGTCTCTACTCTACTGCATTACTGCATCTGGCACTACTGACTTCTGAGCACCTTGTCTGTTTTTTTCCACGGTGGCACAGCGGTTCAGACAACAAAAGGTCACAGGTTCTGTCTCCTGTTAACTGCCACTGTGTCCATCGACCGCCATGTTTTCTGTTAATGTGTCAGTGACGAAACCCTCTGAATCCTTCTGACAATGACTGACAATGTGGAATTCAAGTAATAATCTGTCATTTTCATATAAATATGTCTGTTTTGCTCCTCTCTGTTGCCGATTGCTATATAACTCAACAGTGATTCAACCTATATCCAGTTCATAAAGCTTTTCCGGTGTCTGGTAGCTCTTTCCTGGGAAAAATCCTCTGCCGCACAGGAAGTGATGCGTTTTACGTTTCCTGTTTGTTTGGATTAAACAGAAGAAGAAGAACTGGGTAGTTAGCATGAGCAGCGATAGCCACCATGGCTGAACAGACAGAGAAAAGAGAAACTCAAAATGCATCAACAGAAAATCCAAGCTCCGCCCACACTGTTTGATTGACAGGTGATCTCTGGGAAGTGCAGTGCAGAAACACCACAGCGATGAGGCTGAGGGACAAAGATGGAGACGAAATAAAAATAACAAGAAACTCACAGATTACCACTTTAACTGCTTTATAATAAGCCATCTTGTGTTTTTATCATCTCCTTTAAATGAACAAAGCTAAATCAAAGTTAACTAAAGCACTCCAGTCTTCCATGTTATACAACACACAGCATGGCAGGTCAAAGGTCTCTGTGCCAGTGAAACTCTGTGTTCCCACTGAGGAGAGGTTAACCAGCGACCAAATCCTCTGAACCAGGCTGCACTGCTAAACAGATCCATCTCAGCAAGCCATTTCATGCCAATGGAGAGAGGTCATTTAACTTCAATGCATGAAACGTGTGAAAATATATTGAAAATATACTAAACGAGATCGATCGCTCAAAATGTCATCAAGTTAATGTCACTTGATTCAAGAAACAAATCAAGCATTTCAGAATTTAAAAAAAACAAAAGGGCACTTCTCACGATTCATGAATGAGCAACTCAGGGACATTTGCAGGATCCTTAATTCAGAAGCCAGTCAGTGAGAAAAAAGTCCATGTTCACACTAGAAAAAAATGTGTTTTTGTTGATCTGACTTTAATGAGATGCTTGTTGAAGAGAGATCATTGGCAACAGTCTGTGTGTCTGCCCTCAGATCCAGCTGAGGTCTGGAAGGAACGAGCCAAAGACAGAAGACAGAAGACAGGCTGAGGTCAGATTCTGAACAAAAATATCTCTTAAAAAGGATGTGTCCGTTTAAACATATCCATGTATATATAGTTCTGAACAACACACATTTATGTAACTTTTCAGCAGTAACAAAATATGTCGGCTCAATATGTTGTGTGAAAAAGTGCCAGTCAGAAGTCTGGACCCACCTGACTGAATGTTCTGTGTTTTTCATTCTCTTAAAGCCATTTTGATTTAAAGGCTTCTGCTCAAATGCTTTGAAATTAGTTTCTTAGACAAATATAAACAGTGAAGTTGATCCTATGTATGAATTTCTTTCCAAAGCCTTTGCCTTTCCATCAAGGCAAAGGGGCGGCTACTTTAAAGAATCTAAAATATAAGATCGTTTTCATTTGTTTAACACTTTTTTGGGTCGCTGCATAATTCAGTTTGTGCTATTTCCTAGTTCTGATGTCTTTACTGTTCTAATTCTAAAATGTGGAAAATAGTAAAAATGCAAAAAATGCATTTTGACTGGTAGTGTATGCAGTTCTGAAAAACACACATTTATGTAACTTTTCAACAACGCATATCGGGTCAATATGTTGTGTCAAAAAGTAACATAAGTGTGTGTTGTATGAGATGAGACAGATACAGAATGTTAAAAAAGGAATGTATTTATCAAGAGAGAAGGGTTTGCAGCTATATATATATATATAAAAAAAAACATGTTCATTGATGAGTATAAAGGAGCGGAGAGCCTTCCTCTCCTCAGCACACGGTTCCCAGCCAGAGCCGCATACCAAAACACAAAGACCCCCAGCAAAACCATTAGCCAGCCTCTATTCCTCCATTCTCTCGCCCTCACAAAACCAACAAGGAATCGCTCAGAGAAAAGGAGTTGTCTCGAATTAATGGGGAAAGCAGATTACACAGGGGGAGCGGGACGGAGGGAGCGGCGAGCGGGACGGAGCGGGGCGGGGCGGAGCGGCGAGGGGCTTCAGCAGACAGCCTGATAATGGGAGTAGGGAGTTTGGGGTAATTTTACCTGTCACTGCTGCTCCTGTCTACCTGCCAGACTGATCTGCCCCGTCTACTGTACCCACCGAAAATATATACATCTTACAAAGCCAGTTCATCTTGTGTTGAGTCTTTAATTCTTATTTTTCTTCAAATAAATGAAAGAAATATGCTAATGAGCTACAGAATTGCATTTGTCTGCTTGTTTCAAGGCCGTTTTTGAAACAACTCACACAAAATCTTGAAAGTAGAGTGAAGAAAATAAGAAAAAGAGCTAATTCAAGAATCAAGAAAAAGATTTTAAGAATGAAAACAAGATTAAATTACTTTGTTAAAGGTGCTTTGTGCAGAATTTTTAAACATCAATATATAATTGTCTGATTAATTGTGATACCTTGGTATAATCAAAAATAAATAAATGAGAGCATGGTGGTCGCCTCTGTCTCACATCTGTGGTATTGTCAGTAACAGTGTTTCTCAAAATGAAGACTACATTTCCCATAAAACCCTGTTGCTTTCTGTCATAAAACGGATGTTTCTAACAAAACAGCTTTAGCTCCGTTTGCTCTGGAAGAACAGAAGCGCTTCCTGTTTTGTGCCGTAAAGCGATCCAGCAGATTTCCCTCCAGATCCACCAGGTGACACACAATGTACGACGCAGTGTAGAGGCTGATGATCTCAGCGATGGTGTGGTTTGTTTGTGGTAATTATACTAATGTCTCAAAATTTATGTTATAATGATTTATGTTAAAATACTACATGTAGCACCTTTAAAATGGAGGTTTTGCAGTGTAGTACACATATCAGCTTTACTGTAGCCTTTACCACTCATACATCTCACACACACACACACACACACACACACACACACACACACACACGTAACTGCACATTCAAGCTTGGGCACTTACGCACTCGTGTGCAAAAGTACACACACAAGTGGAGCTGTATGCACCCAAACCAAAAACACAAATACAACCGACACAGAGCAGTAAGAAAATACTCAAAGCAATAAGCACACACACACACACATGCACAAACATGCACTTATAACACATTAATAAAACCTTTCACCTGTTTATATATATCTGTTTATCATGTTTTTATAATTTGATGGTAAAACAGAATATTCTGTGGGTATTTAACAGATAATTGCACAGATAGTAATTATCCTTCACACAGCTGTGTGAACGCAGCAGGATCAGCCAGACAATGACGTTCAGCAAATCTCTTTTTGTTCATGTGGTTTTAGTAATTTTTCAGCAAACGTTTTGCCACATAGAAATTGAAAAATGAGGAGAGAAGAGAAGAAAAGAGAAGAAAAGAGAAGAGAAGAGAAGAGAAGAGAAGAGAAGAGAAGAGAAGAGAAGAGAAGAGAAGAGAAGAGAAGAGAAGAGAAATAAAATCTCAAGGCCATGTCTCAGATTGAAATAGCTCACATGACTTCAGTGTTATCTGAACACATGCACAGACATGCACACACTGCATGGCAGCAGGCTGGCAGCGAGCGCTGCTGCCAGCCAGCGGACCGGTGCTCAGGTCCGCTGAAGACACTGAACCCCTACCAGCTGACCTCTGACCTCTGACCTCCCTGTGGAGGGGAGGGGTCAACAGAAAAGAAATGGTCCCTTCCCAGCATGGCTCAATAAAGCATTACAAGACCAGTCAAAAGTTTGGACACACACATTTTTCTTTATTTTTACTATTTTCCACATGTTAGAATAACAGTAAAGACTATGAAACTATGAAATAACACAAATGGAATTATGCAGTGACCAAAAAATCTAAACTATCTTATATTTTAGATTCTTTAAAGTAGCCGCCCTTTTCCTTGATGGAAAGGCAAAGGCTTTGGAAAGAAATTCATTCATCGGATCAACTTCACTATTTATATTTGTCTAAGAAACTAATTTCAAGCATTTAAGCAGAAGCCTTTAGATCAAAATGGCTTTAAGAGAATGAAAAACATAGAACATTCAGTCAGGTGGGTCCAGACTTCTGACTGGTGGTGTATATAATGCACATACAGATTTTAAAGGGGTAAAATTAAGGGAAACAATTCTTTACTGTTTGGCCTTTTTAAAGCAAAAATTATAAAAGACATTATTTTCAAAACAGTGTGTTTAGACTGGGACAAAACACATTTATTACTTTCAACACAACTGTTAATGACATATTGACACTAGACTAGGGTTCGACTGATATGGGTTTTTGAGGGCCGATACTGACATTTTTGGACTGAAGCTGCCGATAGCTGATATTCTGTACAGATAATGCAACATTGTTAAATTTGACTATTTTCATACCAAAACAATTCCCAAAATTACAAGGATTCAGTGTTTCCCCCAGAATTTTATGCTCCTCATTGTGAAAAAGCCTCTGAAACGGTATTTAGACCATCATGGGACACTAAAAATCTCCACTGAATCCCAGGATAATACTTGTGTGGAATCCGAAAGGCTTCTGATTGACAACTAGTGTAGTATTGATCAACTGTACAATAAATATATCAACCAAACTACATCATGTCCATCATATCAAAGCTGGACAACTGAAAAGTGACCCAAATCTGTGTTGTCCCAAACAAGTGTGACGGATGCGTTGAAAACGAAAAAAAATCCTTTTTTAGGAGGAATTGCGAGGGCAACTCTTACCACCACCGCCGCTCTACTGCGTTTACACTTAGCTGGCGCTCTAAACCCAGAGCCACACCTGTAGTGAGCAGGCAGGGGGTCACTCAGGGGGTCGTTGAAGGGAACCTGGACAGGAAGCTGCTGGACACATCACCTGCTGAGGGGATCAAACCTGTGATGCTTCCTAACCACAACTGAAACTGACTTTGACTTTAAGGGTGTGATCACACCTACTGTTCATTTCTTTGGTCTGAACCACAGAGGGGAAAAGTTCTCTTTGTTGCATTTTTTAATTGAGTTTATTTAGGTTCACGCTGCCCAATTACAAGCAAACCAGCACTTGTAAACAAAAGTCACATGACTCGCAAGCAGCTCGTTTATTGGACAGAGTTTTGGTCACCTGTCATTCTGCAGGTTAGAGACAAAACAAATCTGATTCCAGTCTCTGTAACTTTAGCTCAGCATGATGGACTTGTCTGCCTCTTCTTCTCTGGTGTTCGTACCAGTTAAGAACACATGAAGAAACAGCTGAATATGAGCATCAGTCCAGGCTGCAGTTCATTTTGTTCTGCTCGGCTTTCCAAGAATGAGGAACTGCTGGCTATCAGAAGTCAACATCCCTCTCCTTATGTCCCTTATATCGTTTCCTGTTGTTGGTCTGGATTACGCTCAAGTTCACAGTTCTCTTGTTAGAGGACTGAGACTCTCGGTGCCACCAGAGTTCACATGGCGTTCTCACCTGGAGAAACCGACTGAACTGAAGGAGTTAATGCCGGAGAGTTTGAATAAACCGCTCCGAACATGCTTGGTGTGAACGTGCCCTGATACCACACACAGTGACCGCACTCTAACTGGGGCGTAACACACTCCCAGTGCCTCTCTCTCTCTCTCACTGCAAACACTCAATCAGGGTGAGAGAGAGAGAGAGAGAGAGAGAGAGAGAGAGAGAGAGAGAGAGAGAGAGAGAGATGAGAAGGAAACAAAGTAAGAGCGAGAGACAGGTAGAAAGACAGAAGGGGACAAAGGGAAGAGAGGGAGAAAAGTGGGGAGAGAAAGAAAACGTGCGGATCAGAAAGAGAGATGGAAAGAGAGAGAGAGAGAGAGAGAGAGGGGAAGAGACAAAGGAATAAGGTAAGAGAGAGAAAGACAGATGAGAAGGGAAAGAATAGAAAGAGAAACAGGAGAGAGACAAAGGAATAAAGTCAGAGATGGAGGGAGACAGAAAGGCACAAAGAAGAGAGAAAAAAGAGTGAAAGAGAGTGAAAGACAGGTGAAGGGAGAGATAAGAGACAGAAAGAGAGAGAAGTGGGAGAGAGATGAGAAGGGAGGGAGAGGAGAGATAGAAGAAGAATGGGAGAAATGTTATAATGACATTTTTAAATTGTTTACGTTCTAGCAGCCAATGGCATCGCTAGAAAGATTTGTGTCTCAGAAATAAACATTGTTGTCACTGAACTTTTATTTACCACATCGTATCGTGGTTGTACTGAATCGTGAACCCCACATCGTGTATCGAATCGTATCGTGAAATGAGACAGAGAGAGAGAGAGAGAGAGAGAGAGAGAGAGAGAGAGAGAGAGAGAGAGAGAGAGAGAGAGAGAGTGTGTGTGTGTGTGTGTGCAGCGGGGGCTGAACGTACGGCGCTGCCTTTAGATTTACTACAGCCGTGTTTTAGTTACAGGCTGTCCTGAGGTATCTGGGTGATGGACAAACTGGAGGAGGAGGGGGGGGGGGGGGGGGGGGGGGGGGGGGGGGGGCGGCGTGACCTTGGCGAGTTTTCGGCGCTCGCCAACGGAATGGCGAAGCTCCGGAGAGGGGAAGGGGATGCGCTTCAAGTTAGCCCAGTCTGAGCTATTATTTCTGTTCAGGGCAGGACATCCCTCCACCCTCCCCTCCACACACACACACACACACACACTCTCACACACACTCTCACACACACACTCCCACACAGCTCAGTTATTCGCGAGTGGAAAAAGGAATCTGGCGTTTACAGTAACAGCGAGATTATTATTACACCGTGTGCCGTCTCAAGGCTGCGGACAGGAGATTGCCGGGCGCACATCCTCACTGATTTCCAGCGCTCAGCAGAAAGAGGAGTTGATAGGACGTTTTCTGTTGATGCGATAAAATATCATCAGCGGCGTCGAAAGATTAGAGCGAAAACCAAATATCCCTTACAGAAAAAGAACTATGGCAATGCTGAGAGAACAATCTAAAACTATGAGTCCCTATAGGAATATTACAGTGAAACCATAGGGGATAAAAAAATACCATCAAGTGCGATAACGTCACTATAAACTCACTTTTGACTAGAACAGACACACGTTAAGTCTCTGGAATATTATAGGAATAATAAAGTGAAAAGTAACAGTGGCAACAACAAGTGCTCTTTAATGAACTGAATGGATTTCTTAATGCCAGCTCACTAAATTTAACATTTAATCATCTTTTTTCATTTTCACATGCATGTCAGACCCAATTTAATGACATTTTGTGCTGAGGAACCCAACTGAGAAGAGTTTGTTATTAGATGTGATTTAGTACAGAAGTGGATACCTGGCCTACAGTGTAAGTGGGTCTGTGTGTGTGTGTGTGTGTGTGTGTGCGAGTGTGTGTGTGTGTGTGTGTGTGGTGGGGGGGTGGGGGGGAGTGAAATCTACAATGAAACATCCTAATTAGGGTTAGAGCGATAAATGGGGCAGATACTGGCCTTTTTTCTACATATTTATTGTAAAAAACGTGTTTTCTATGTTCTGTCTATGATCCTATCTTGAACTCATTCTAATGCTAAATTATGCATGAATATGTATTCTTCTTCTTAATTATTACTATTAATATTATCCTGGATTTCACCGGAGAGCTTCATGGTGTAAATGCTGTTTCAGAGGCTCTTCCCTCCGGTCAAGAGTGAAATTCTGGAGGAGATACTGAATACTTTAAAACAATTTCGATTTTTCTGCCGATGCAAATGGTCAAAATCAAAGCTATTGAACATTGGCACAAATATCGGCATCAGCCTTCACAACCCCGTATCGGTCGAGCCCTCCCGCTACTTTCTCTCACTGGGTTCATTTGTAGGGAGTGAAATTAAACTATTTCTCATTCTCAAAAAATGAAGAGGGTGCCGCCATAATAAGTGTGTGTGTGTGGTGTGTGTGTGTGTGTGTGTGTGTGTGTGTGTGGTTTACTGCTGCCTTATCATCTCAGGTTATCTCTGTCAGACGAACCCGAGTCGACTCTGTCTCACCTCTGAACTCCTCATTTCATGCCATGAATTTCACCAAGAAAGTACTATTTTTACTTCTGGAGACTATAAAGGTACTTAAACTCACTATTAAGTGTCTCTCAATAGTGAGTTTACAGAGACCTTACATTACTTTCTGCCATGTTTTATCTTCTATGATTTCACTATAGAGGCTTACAGAGAGTCTGTGGTGCTAAATAGTGAGTCTAAATAGTTTGTTTACAGTGACATTTTCCTATTTTGTGGTTTGTTTTTTTTCTCCATCAGCTATGGTAACACTAATATTCCTGTAATATTCCTATTGGGACTTTGCTGTGATATTTCTATTGTATCTTTCTACAATTTGAAATAGGATTACTATAGTTCTATTCCCTAAAATTGGGCTCTCTTGTTTCCAGACGGCAGGGATTATGGGATTACACACTTAATTGGCTGCAATTAAACGGCAAATAATAATAAATTAGACTGATACAACATACTTCTTTGCGTTATACGTTGATTTAAATTAAACACAGTGGATGCTAGCATTGCTGTTTGTATTTCATCTTTTGCCAGCTTTGCAATAAATCAGCTGATGCACAGTAGATTTCCTGGTAGATAAACAAAATCATTCATTAATGAACTCTGGAGGCTGTAAAGTCTCTTTGCTGCCATTACTCTAACACAGAAAAACACATTAAAGCAATCTCGTCATTTGATACACCTGATCCTGATCAATAAAACCGGATTCCAGACAAAATTCACTTTCAGAAACACAAGGCTGCACCTGTCAAACTGGACACGACTGGTCAGTTTTACTCTGAAATGAGCCGCAGACTCGGCGCCAGGTCCAAACTCTCTCTGTCTGTCTCTCTTCTCTCATATGGAAAAGTTAGTTTCTGAAATGAAAATGAAAAGATTTCTTAATGGCACCGACCTGTCACTTGGTTACTGGAAAAGCGGGGTTCGCGGGACGTGGGACGGAGGACGCGGAGATCCAGTGTTGCTGTAGTTAGTTTGTGGTTTCCAACGCTGTGCGCCTCGGCTGCACGCACACAGTCTGTCAATGGAGGCAGAAAAAAACCCCCAAAAACAGAAACCGTGACGCGTAAAAGTGAAAGTATAAATGCGCATCACATCTACCCGGCGCCTGCTCCACCAACCATTTCGAAGTTCTTCATTCCTCGCATGTCATTAATATTTTCCTACATCTATCTCCATCTTAAAAAGTGGCAGGTTAGGTTGGACCGATCTGGTGACGTCACTGACCACACCCTCTTGGAGAGCTGCCTGCAGCGCTGCGCACAGCAGGCTTCTCAGGTCCTCTATAAGAGGATCTGGACACGTATCAATAACTTTACACGTATCAATAACTTTACTTAGATATGTTAAGATGTTAAGAACTGATGAGTAAAATACTTAGCTATGTTTCTTCTGTCTTCTTCCATGGCACTAAAGAGGTTTGCCGTAATTAAACTGATCGGCATGATAAAGACCCCAAACTTTATCAGTCATTCCTCTGCATTCCACATTCGCTCCAAGTTAATGATTAAAACGGATAAAACACAATAAAAAACACCACAACCTTTGTAAAAATGCCAAATAGGCCTGAGAGAACAATCCTTATAACATCAATGAAATGTCAAGTTCATGCTTCCATGCTTTCTTACAAGTAAAGTAAATGTAGGACTAAGAACAAACTGACAAACTGCCATGAAACCACTGAGAATGTACATGAAAAGTGAATAGAAATCTGCACTAAATTCAGTGAAGCTGCTTCTGTCAGGATCTGGGAGGGCAAACCAGCTCAGTGCAGCTTCACCTTTCTATTTATGAAACAGTTTAGCCACATTTCTAAGCTATGAATTCACACTAAGCAGTCACTGATGTTCCTTACATCAAAGCATGGTCTCATCAAGACAATGAAACATAAATAAATATGTGAAACCACAGCTGTTTTCTGTTTATATTGGTGGCAGTTTGTCAAGTCCTTTATTTTATATAATGTTTCATTAACTTTTTAAACAATTTTTGTTGTAAAACACTTTGTAACTCAGTTTTTAAAAGTTCTTTATAAATAAAGTTTATTATTATTATTATTGTTTTGGTGACCCCCCCAGCTTATCCACCTTTTTATTGTATATGACAATTCATATAGCTGCTTCTTCAGATTCCCACAACCCTCTCATTGCATATTACTGCATATACAGTATATTGATTTGCATAATGGTTCCACCTATTTAATACTGAATATTCTGCATTATTTTCTTCTTTGCCTAACACTGAGTCCTACTGGTGTTACTCTGCACACTGATAGGACGCAGGTTCATAGTTTTCCCCAAACTTCTCATCCTTAAATTCTACTTCACATGTGTTGGAATTGTTGGATGCATATGTTTATATAACCCCAATTGACTATATTTAGAATAGCTTTTTATGTTTCAATTCTACTGTTTATATTCTATATGTTCAAATTCTGTTCCCTGCTGTATCCTATTACTATTTGTTGCTGCAGTGACCCAGTTTCTCCGAGGGAATCATGAAAGTTTCCTCATATCTTGTGTGACACTTTCATCCAAAACGGCTCACAGCAGCATACCATACACTTCATTTTTCTCATTTTATCTCATTTTATCAACTATCTGACGTCACATTCACACGCTGTGAACTAGTGCCATTGAATTACATGTGAGCAGTGTTGGTGACCAGCAGCTCTATGTATAGGCTATCGCTGCTTCCAAAGCCACCTGCAGACTGAGAGCTGCTGATGTGAGCGTGGCAGCTTCACATGAAGAGCTGCTGGGAGCAGAGAGCAGAGGGGCGGGGTTCATGTCTGAAACACATGACTGACACTGTTGTCAAAACAGCGGTAAGTAGACCGGAACAGTTCTGACTTAGGAAAGGTTTTAGTGACACGGATTGATAATTGTGCGAGGCAAGAATTTGATGTAAAATACACCTCAGTCTAAAACACAAAGTGGGACTGCAGCAGAGAAGAGCGTCCCGTTCCCCCTGACTGAGGTGTTGTAGATTTGCCCTCTTTGCCCAAATTAAATCCTGGTGTCAGGTGTAAACACTCCTCCACCCACAGGAAGAGACAAATCAAAACTTCAGAGTGAAAAAAAGTTGCCTGGTGCCGCTTTAACACTTCAATACTGTTAGTAAGGTGAAAATGCCTCGACCTGTAAGAAATAACTGTTTAGTGTGTGTGTGTGTGTGTGTGTGTGTGTGTGTTTGGGTCTTTGTTTTACCTCAAACACACACACACGCAAACACACACACACACACATACACCACAACAGATCTACACAAACACACACACATAGACACACATCTCAAACTAAGACAGAATACGACATTCTAGCAATGCATGATGGTCTGTAAGGTTCAATCAGTATTTGCACAATTCCAAGATGATTCCAATTAGGAATAATTGAGTTAATTCCCAAAACCCTATATGTCTATTCTGAGAAATAAATAATTCCCCTCGAGGTTCATCATTGATTATCTCTAAAATCTAGAAAATCCAAGTGTTATCATTTCGCAAAACAAGTACTTAAGTGACCTTCTGACCTTTTAAAAGCAGGCTACCATAACTAGTTTTCAATTTGTGCTATCAGTCTTTTTGTTTGTGTAGGTGTCACTTTTTTAGAATAATGTAGATCTCATTTTGGAACCTTTTCAATTATTGTTTGAGGTCGACAGCAGCGTGATGTGTTGTCTCTGACCGGGCGTCTGAGCAGGATTTATAGCTGATGGATGAGCTCTTTGATTCGAAATGCAGCTTCGGTTTAGATTTTCTGAAATCCTCTCCGTGCTCAGGTCATTTTCCCTCCGTTTACCGGCCTCCTCCACTGACCTCCTCACCCTATTTCAATTTCTACGCTTCTTTGAAAACATTTCTGAAAGTGATTTCCGACCGATGTCCCGGTCTAAATGAAGCTGAGGGCGGTCAGCGGGGGAAGCGGGGCAGGGCGGTACAACCGACGGCAAACCAGTTAGAGTAGTTTGATATTTATTTATTTTATTTATTTATTTTTTACAATTTCTTACACACATTTTCTGAAACTAAGGCTCATTTTCTCAAAACTCTAAACACAAAACACAAAAAAACGAAACCTGCATTCATTTTATTTTGAATGTTGTGCCTAATGTAGAGAAGTGTGTGTAGCGTTTTGCAAAAAAGTGTGATTTTCAAATTGAAAACTTGCAGTGAAAAGCAGAAAATGTGGGATTTGATTTGTAGGGATTTGATACATGCATGTCAGGTTTTTAGTGATTGTGTCTCAAGATCCAGTTTTAGAGTGTGAACAATTGTGAAAAACTGTAGTTGTTTGTGAGGCTGCTGGAGGGCGAACAGTGAGGGTTAGACTGATATATCAGGCCGATACTGACAGTCAGTGTTGCCCACCACTGACATGATGGAGGTGAGAATATTTACTCAGATTCAGCGGTGACACTCTGTAAAATCTGCGGCCTCACCCTGACTTAAGGAGCTTTAACATGGACTTACACAGGATTTTGGGTCTTTAGTGTTTTTAGTGCCTAGATGTTGTTTCAGAGGCTTTTGCTCCCTGCAGAGAAAAAAAATTCTGGGGGGAAACACTGACTCCTTGGCATTTTGGGGAATTTTTTTCTTATTTTTTTTGACATTTTGAATATGGAGTGCAAAATATCAGCTAGGGGCAGCTAGGGATGGGACGATATATATCGAAATTCAGTATATCGCAATACAAAAATGTGACACTACGTATCATGGGGCAGAAAAATGAATCGCGATATTAGCTCTATTTTATTCTGCTGTAATAATCACAAATGAGACGTTTGACCGTCACAATTTCACAAGCTCTCCATCAAAATTATATTATTTGAACTTTGTAATGACCTTTTTGCTAAAAATTTGTGGCTCAGAAATAAACTGCACAGTCAGACTCTGTTGTCACTGAACTTTTATTTATCACATCGTATCGTGGTTGTATTGAATACTGAAAATATGAAAATATCGGTATGAGCATCGGCTTTCAAAAGCACATATGGGCCGAACCCTAGTTAAAGAAGATATTTTTGCGCTTAAAAGGTCGTCAGAAAATAGGGAATCTGATTGAAATGTACAAAAGCACGAGTCACCAAAAAATTTGCAGGGGGATGAGTGTTTCACTGAATGCCTACAATGTGATGTAATGCACATATTCCACTAGAGGCAGCTCTGTTTAGAGAAGGAACATTACAAACCAGAGAAAAAAATGGCCAGGCAGGAAGAAAGAAGGAGATATGGTACAACACAGTTTTGTTTTCTTCGACCCCTCTGTCTTTCTGTCTCATATTCTGATGATTCATTCATTCGGTTTTATTAATCCCTGCTACACACACTATATACTCGCTCTTATTCACAAACTTCTCTCTTTCTCTGCCTCTGTCTTTGTATTTCTCCCTCCATCATCTTCTGATAATTCCACTCGGCCTATTAGTGGCTGAAACATCCCACAACAAGATGTTCGAGATATGAGGAGCCGCCGCCGCCGCCGCCGCCGCCGCCGCCGCCGCTGGCCGATTTCACATCCACAACTCGAGAGAGGAACTGTGTGTTCCCTCTTGTGTCCTCTCTTCTCTGTTAGCCTTTGCTCCAGTAGCATTGTGCACTCCCCCTGGGACTGGGAAATGAGTGTGTGTGTGTGTGTGTGTGTGTGTGTGTGTGTGTGTGTGTGTGTGAGTGAGTGTGTGCAAAAGCATGTGTGGGAGGTTGGTGTTTCTCAGTGAGTTTCAGCCTGTGTGTGAGTGCGCACGTGCATGCATGCCCTTTGCACGTGCCGTGTGTGTGTGTGTGTGTGTGTGTGTGTGTACCTATGTGGACTCGCTCTCTCACTTGTGCATCCAAATTCTTTGCTCCAGTCCAATTGCACATGCAGGTTAATTCATCCTTTCACCAGATTCTCCCCTTAATCATCTCTGAATTACTTTCATTGGCCCTCTGTGCTCCGGCTGCTTCGGCAGTAATGACAGACAGGGAGCAGGGACCGGATTCCTGCTGCTTTCATCTGCCTGCCAGCTATTACTGCGGTAATAGACCGCATATCGAGCCGCCTGTCCTCGGAGCCGAGCGGCGGGTTAGGTCAGGAGGGGACTGATGGATTATTAGCATCGATACAAAGCTTCTGAACGTCTTCTGAGCAGGGAGAGCCGAGCGGGGCGCAGGTGTGTGTGTGGAGGAAAAGAGCAGCGGCGTTTCAGCTTCTGGGACGTTTTTATTTCAATAAACATTACAGATGTAGATTTTGACCAGCGTTGGGGTCGTTACTGGAAAAAAGTAATAAATTACACGTTACTCGTTACTTTTCTTAAAAGTAATGAATTACTTAACTTATTGCTCCCCGAGAAAAATAATTAGTTACGCTACTGGTTACATTACTTTTGCGTTACACCCTAAAACGATTGTGCTCGGCTAACTTCTGCCACATTACCAGCAGAAGAATCTAAATGAGAGACAATAAATCTGTCTTTTTAATAAAGACAGATTTATTTTCAAAGGTTTTTAATAAAGACAGAGCCTGCAGCATTAAATTCAGACTTTCCGAGTCATTTTCAGCACTTTGTTGGCTCATTCATTTGTGCTCTACTTGTAATTCTGATATTTCTGACAGGACTTGAAGGCAGCATAAGACGAGGGGAATTTTTTGATAGATATTACGCCAATAAAAAGATTAAAAATGAAACACAAGTAACCTATCTACCTATCTAACAACCTATGTGATTACTGAAACTGGAACAGCAGTGCCTTCCTTTACTCTTTCACAGGAAGAAGTCATGTGATCAGAGTAACGCAGCACTTTGTAACACGTTACACCCAACACTGACCTTGATAAAAGTCTGTCTGTCTGTCTGTCTGCCTGTCTGTCTGTCTGCAAGATATCTCAAAAAGTTTCAAAAGGATTTGGCTGAAACTTGGTGGACTGATCAACTTAGATGTTAGTTGTTGGTGGTGATCCAGATCTGGGATTTCTGCCACTAGATTTGTTTGTTTTTGTTTGTTTTAAATTGTTTTTTAGCCACTATGCTGCGTTCATGTCCGGATGGGAAAGTCCGACATCTGGGACTCCCAAGTGGGCTGCTAAACAGCGTTGCAATCACGTGCTATTTTGTCAGAAAATCAAACCCAGAAGAGCAACAACAAACAAACATAAACCGTTACAGAGCTGCACTTTGGAAGTTTGCGCTCTGAGTGCCTTCTAGTTTACTTTGTGATTTATTAGATTAGATTAAATTTTATTGTCTGGTCAGTGTGTGAGAGCCAAACATGAGTTTTGCATGGATTTAGGCTGTAAAAGTTTTGTTTGCATTTCTAATTGGAGTTGGATAGTCTTTATTGTCCCTGAGGGGCAATTTGGTTTGCAAACAGTAGTCAATACACAACATAAAATAAATAAATAAAAGACATACGTAAATAACATACAGTAGATGTCATCATAATAAAGTTGCAATGAGATATAAAGCACTAAGAGTCCATCACCTTTGTTAAAGTGTGTGTGCAACAGCAGCTAGGCCTACAGCTCGTTTAAAAACCCAACAGCTGACGGAACAAATGATCTCAAATATCTGTTTGATTTGGCCCTCCTGGGGAAAGTGTACCTCCTCCTGATGGCAGGAGTCGAAACTCTGCATGAAGAGGGTGACGAGGGTCCGCCAGAGCGGCCTTTGCCCTCTGAGTGGCTCTAACTTGATAAACGTGGCCAAGATCATTCAAGTTAGTGCTGCCAGTGGTCTTTTGGCAGAGTTTAACAATCTTTCCCAGCCTATTTTTGTTAACCATGCTGAGGTTGCCAAACCAGCAGATCATTGCAAAAGTTAAAACTGACTCAATAAAAGATGAATAAAACATTTTCAAGAGAGATCTGTCAACGTTAAAACCCCTCAGCGTTCTCAAGAAAAACAGTCTCTGATTGGCCTTTTTTGCAGATGGAGTCAGCGTTAGCTTCCTTACATTGGCTTCCCATCAAGTTTAGGATTCAATTTAAGGTTCTTGTAATCACATATAGAGCCCTGCATGGTCAGGCACCTGTATACATCTGCGACCTGCTCCATCCCGACATTACCAGCAGGTCACTTAGGTCTTCTGACCAGGGCTTACTGGTCGTCCCTCGCTCCAGACTCAAAACAAAAGGTGATCGAGCCTTTGAAATTGTGGCACCTAAACTGTGGAACGCTCTTCCACTGGACTTAAGATCTGCGGTCTCTGTTGACACTTTTAAAAAGCAGCTGAAGACTCATCTGTTCAGACTGGCCTTTGTCTAGCCTCTTGTGTCTGTAACTCTGTGTGTTTTTATGTCCTTTGTTTTTATGTTTTATTGTTTCTTACTATTTGATGGTCTTATTTTAACTATTTTACTCCTGTGAAGCACTTTGTGACTTTGCTCTGTGAAAGGTGCTATATAAATAAACTTTACTTACTTACTTACTTGGCATCAAAAGTCATTTTGTCATCCAGGATGGTGCCCAAGTTCCTATACTGGCTTACTGTCTCCACAGCTATGCCATTGATGAAAGTCGGTGCCGTTGACAGGAGGATTTCTGCGAAAGTGAATAAGCATCTCTTTTGTCTTAGAGACATTAATGTTTGTGCAGCAAAGCTTTTGAGTTATGTTAACTTCCAAAAAGCTTCTTTTCCATGTCACATCTAAATCTAAACACCTCAAGGACACAATTCAGGTGGTCCAAAAAAATGTTGAATTACATCTTTAAACATGATATACATAATAGTGCATTTAATTGATTAACTGGCTCATTTAATTGAGATCTCTGGATCAACTCGTCTTGCCTGAGAGTTGTGCACATAAAATATCATAAATATTATATTAACCTGAGAGGAAGTGGAGACGTAACGCTCAAAACCTCACAGCTGCTTTCATTGATTCTTCTTTTAAAGTAGAGGTGATGGGAAGTCTGCCGTCCGACAAGCATTTTGACTTCATTATACAGAGAGACGGGACAGAATGTAGAGGAATTTGTTCTCAACTGGTTAAATAAAGATTAAATTAAATGAATAATAAAGCAGATATGTATTGATCTATTCATCCTACCCACCTGCCTGTCTACCTGCAGCTGTACTCACCTATTCCCATGACAGTACTGTACATTAGATGCTTCAGCCAGTGATAGTTAAAGGGGAAATGGTGATTTTTACTGCCTAATAGAATAAACTGACCATAATCGATTTGATAGCGTTGTTAATCAATACCACTGACTCAGCGATTACTTGGCTGCTCAGATTCCTGCCTTTCAAAACTCACTTTGTTCAGAGATTACTTGATGCAGATTTAATGGAAAATTTCACACTATTATATATGAGAGATGTTACGGTTTGCAGGAGGAGGTTGAAGATTTTCTCAGAAAATCACCAAATAACTTTATATTGATATTGAAACCCATTCACAAGTCTAACTCACTTAAGTCTAAGTCACTAACCCTAACCCTTTACAAGAAAAAGGCATATAACACTAACTGATTGTATGTTTTTTATCCCATAATGATGGCTGTGTCTTTCTGTCTGCTGTGTGTTGCTGTTTTCATGTCCTGTTTTTATGTCTTTTGTGCTGCAGCTTCAATGCAAAGAAAAGATAAAAATGTTGTTTTTTTTGCATATTATCTCTTTTTGTGATTAGAAAACACACTCACACAAGAGATTACTGTAACAGACACAAATAACCCTGAATTACAAGATCTCAAGACTTTTCCCACCAAAGTATCTTTGAGCTTTTACCGTCATCTAATTGTTATCTGGATCCACACACAGAGCCGTGTGGGAGTGAGGAGGAGCGGCAGGAGAGCTGACCTTGAACTCCCGTACCTCCAGTCCGCTGGAAGTCCTTCTCCTGTCGGGTAATTTAGGGCTTTTTCCAAATTCCCTGGCAGGACTCGGGCTGCTCGCTGTCCTTGACCAGAAGAAGCAGAACTCTGGAAGACATTTTTCATGAGAAACCTCCCCGTTCCCCAAGGCTGGGCACCGCAAGAAAATGAATCACATTTTACATGTTAGGCATTTAGCTGATGCTCTTATTCAGAGGGACTTGACTGAGTGAAACAGCAGAATATCCTTAAATTCCCAGGTGCAAACATTGTTAAGAGGTGCTACAGGTTCAGAGCCACAGTGTCCCGACAATAAAAAAAAAAAGTATTCCTGTTTCCCTAGAATGAGCATGTATGATAAGGACATTTTTTAGCTGATGTTTGTATTTTAGCGGATGTTTGTATTGTAAATTGTAATTAGCAAGATCATTTTATATGTCTGATTTTTATATAATTATTTATTCAATGTGTTTTCTTATGGTATGAACTGCGACTCTCGGCCAGCCAATGACGTTTTCTTAGCCTTCTTGTCTTTATAAAGATTGGAAATAAGTTTTGGAAACTGTATGTGCTATCCTCAATGATTTTAATTAATGCATGACTGATGGCTGTGCATTATTGTTGATTATCAAACAATCAAACAAACATGCTAGGTAAAGAAATGAGAGCCAGAGAGAAAAGGTAGAAACGTTTTCTATAATAATAATAATAGGGCATAGAAAATAGAAAGAATAGAAAGCACATTGCCTCCACAGCACATACAGGTATTGACCTGCGTGCTGATTCTCAGTGGGATTTGATTTGTTGATCTTATTCAGCATTATTATGGCAAAAGTGATGCTCAAGGTAATGTTGACTGAATTCCCACTGGAGAGACCTTTAGTGAACACCAGCCTAGAGAGGGGAAGACGGCACTGACATGTTTCATGTAGAAACATCATTACTTCGTTTTGGTGTTTAGCAATATGTCAATTGTCACTTTTTTATAATGTCTTTTTATAGAGGGAATATATACCTTTTTACTTTTTATAAATGCTCTGATGACACAATTGTATGTTCTTGCAAAACCCAATAAAGTAAAAAAAAAAAAAAAAAGAAACATTACTTCAGGGAGACTTTAACAGTAAAAAGTAATAGTATTTGCAGAGGAAATTTGTTCTCCATAGTTTCTGCATGGGTTCACTGCATCAGGACAAATTTATATAGTGCATGGTAAGTTATCAGTCACATAAAGGTTTTATCAACTCAGCTTTCAAATGATTTTCCTGTGATTCTCTGAACCCCACACTTCTGGGAACTACGGTAAGTAAGCTAAAAAAATCATGATAAAGTATTTGTAAATACTGTTTAACTGGAATTGCATGTCAAATGGCAGCACAAGGTAGTTTGAACTTCATTACCCAGAAATCTTCTGCGGTGACGTCAGTAAACATCACACAGCTCGCTCATGTATACCGACCCCGGGCCGGTCTGTGATGCTTTATACCAAAGAAACCAAAGGAGACGAGAGAGGAGAGAATCTAACGCTGGAGAGTCCAGCTTCCTCTGCTGCTGGTCAGGAGACAGTTTGGATTTCACTCTGAAGTTTTGATTCGTCATTTCCTGTGCAGCGAGAAGATTTCCTGCCGCTCTCCAAACCTGACACCAGAACTTTGTCATGACAAACGGTGCAAATCTGCAATCTATCAATTAATGCTGACGGGACGCTCTTCTCTGTTGTGTTTCAGACTGATAAGACGGGTGTAGTTTTACATACAAATCTTGGCTAGTGCAGCTTTAATGTCGACCCACTGGTCAAAGCAACCATAACAATAACTATAAAGGATGTGTGGTAACTTGCATAACCAGCATCCTCTCTATACTGTAAATATTGTAGCTGAAACTAAACTTCTAGTTGAGCATTTATGGAGATAATGAACTAGAACCATGTTTGATTAATGCAGGTATACAAAATAATAGATGTACTTAGCTCATATCTGCAGTAATTAGTAATACACTCACTGTGCCTGCATCCATCAGTGTTGTTGACTGGTTTGTGCGTAATACCTGGTTGTTGCTATGGGATTTTAGCACTCACCTCTCTCTCGACCACGCTGGTCCTCCAAAACCTACACGCACACACACACACACACACACACACACACACACACACACACACAGGACAGGAATAGGCTGAGGGAGAAAACACGGGCGCATTAGGTTTGCCATCACCAGCCTATATCCTCGGAGAAGTGTGTGTGTGTGTGTGTGTGTGTGTGTGTGTGTGTGTGTGTGTGTGTGTTCGGGGATGGCTGCTGGCAGAGGTGGGAAGTAAGCAATCATAACCAATCTAGCTTTTAATCCATATTTAATTAGGCAAGTTATCTTGGTACACATTCGGCAGAGCGCAGTACTTTTCAGTAAGGAGCAGCTTCAGTGTTTATTTTCACTTCAGCAGTTTCCTGGGCCAGAACTGTTACTTTTATTTGAGTAAAGTTTAAAGCGGCCCTGTCATAGGAATTCAAGCTTTCCTCTATTCATATACAGATATGATCAAAGATGTTCAATGAACACGCTGATAAAATTGGATTTTGCTTGAGTGGTTAAATTTAAAGTTATTGCATTTTCAAAAATCCATAATTTTTTTTCAGTTGCGGACTAATTCCAGGAAACGCATCACAGCTAGACTTGGTCCTGATTGGCTCCCTCACTACAGAATGACTGAAATCCGTCCAATCAGGCCAGTTTGCAGCATTTGAACTGGAAAGCCTCCACTCAGCAGGTTTACCTCATTTGAATTAGAGGAGCTGCTACTGTCAACCAATCAGGGTCCAGTATTGTGACAACTTAGACTGCGTTCACACACAGCGTTTTTTTTCAAACTGCCAGCGCCCTTTTCTCATTAAAAGCAACGGGAAGCGGCAGCAAGGCGCACAAAAGGCGGCCGCTCCCGAAAAGCGCTGCAGCGGCGTTTTTTTCGTCAGAGAGGAGCGCTTTTAAAAGTTGAGAAATGTTCAACTTTTCAGAAAAGCGCCGGGTGACGTGAACTGCTTTTTTCTCAGCCAACGAATCGCGATGAAGCAGATGCTCGCCATTTCCCATAACAACAACAAATATGGAGAAATTCAAAGCGCCGGTGGAGAAATTGGTCGTCCCACAACAGCGATCATAAAGGCAGTATGGATTATACTGGACATGTACACACTGTTCTGTCTGCTAGAAGAGCTAACCAGCTAGTGAGCTAGCAGCTGCTCAGCTAACATCAGATGACACAGCCATTAACCCTATTCGCACGGGACTAGTATTACCTGGGGATCTCTAGTAATTTGTAATAATTGCGGAGGTCGTCTGTGATCTTAATCCCGTGCGAATCCGCCATGTCCGTAATTTGTAAAGTAAAAATTCCACCGCAAATTACATACCATATTTCGCCAAACACAGAGGTCATGTGATAATATTAGTCCCATGCGAATCGGCATCTCGGTGATTTGGGGTCGTATTTTTTTTTTTTCAAGGTTTTTTGTTTTCTCCGCGCCTTTTTTCTGCCTCTTTTCCGGTCGAGAATTACGGAGGCTGCGTTAGCAATTATAAATGAAAGTTTTGACAGCATTTCGGGTGCAAATTCAGGAGGCTCATCTCGCTACGCAGCATGGAGACCCATTCGCAGAAAGAGCAAGCTCAAATCCATCAGAAGAGCGAAATCTCGAAAAAGATGACGAGATGGATGACGTTCATGGCAGCATGCGGTAAGGAACATTTTTCTATCTTTCAACAGGCTCAACAGTTAGCCTTGACATCATATCCGGGGGATAACGTCAGTAAATTCGAGTAAAATACAGACTTCGCTTATCCCGTGCGAATGCGCCGCACGAAACACAGACGTGGGGGGGGTCATTTCTAAATCACATGAGGTGCCCAGATAATA
The DNA here is from genome assembly GCF_048128805.1 of Centroberyx gerrardi. Lineage (NCBI taxonomy): Eukaryota > Metazoa > Chordata > Actinopteri > Beryciformes > Berycidae > Centroberyx > Centroberyx gerrardi. Next base: position 2,833,106 of record NC_136013.1, read on the forward strand.
GTAGTCCCGTGCGAATAGGGCTATAGTCTTCAAATTCATTCAACAATTTTAACTAAACTACCCCATAGTATATTTGAAAACCTGTATTATCCATAAGTAAGAGCCGCCTTTTGGTAAGAATACGTCTAAAGATCAGATAACAGGATTACCGAGGTCCAGTGCGGCGGCCGGACTGACGGATCCTGAACCACAAGGCTTCTCTTACATCACCCAAATCTGATTAATTCATGCGATTCTTATCAGATCCGCCCCGTCTCGTACGTCAAACAGGTGTGTCTTCTAGGAATCTCTTTTCAGACAGATTAGACTCTTCTGAACACAAACAGTAAAATCCTAAATTTAGAGTTGGGAGGGTCTTTTTTTTCTGCTGCAGAACTCTGTTGCCATGGAGATGTGGAGGTTGTTTACCTAACCTGGGCTTCAGGCCGGATGAGACTGGACTCATTCAACCTTTGTGGGGTTTTTTTGCCCCCCCTGCATTAAAGTACCATGCCATGTCCATACTGGCACCATATGGTATGCTTTTTCTAGTATGTTCTGTGCAGCTTGGTTAGGTACAGCTGCACTAGAAGCATGACAGGATGTAGGGCTGGAAGATACTGACAAAAAACTGGAATTGCTTATTTGACAGAACATTGGAATTGCGATTTAAACTGTGACTCCTATCATTAAAACGTTTTCTTGTCATACATTTTTTAGAGCTTTAAAATTGTTTAAAGAAAAGTGATTTTGTTAAAAAAAAAAAAAGATTGATGTCAGCGTGCAGGATTTACTGAGTTTGAGTCTGATGAAAGGTTTTGATTCATGGACCAAAGATGACCTGCAGCTCTAAAACTCCTTGTTCACAAATCCAGTTTGGACCGAACTCTCTCTTAAGCAATTTATTGCAGCCTCTGCAACTTGGAAATTGCAGAAGTTCATATTGCCGTTTAAAGGTTTTTTTTTCCGATTAACTGTTCAGTTTTACTAGGATGGCACGTATGTCCTGCAGTATGTCCTGCAGTGAGCCGGTCGTCTCTCCACTCGTCTCTCTTCCCTCTGGCCGTCCGATGATGTAACGAGCTTCCCCATTCCAGTCAGGACAGCAGAGTCACTCCCTAACTTCCACTGTGAGCTGAAGTCTCATCTCTTTAAGAGAAATATTTGCCGTCTGCCTCTCCCCCCTGAATCACATCCTCCTCTGCCATACTGCAGCTCTAATATGCTCTTATGTCTAAGTAAAAAATAATCATGTTTTCTGCCTCTCTCTTATCTCAGCTCGTATTTCTTTTCCTAGTACTTTACTACTATCATACATGATTGTGTTAGGGTCACTACAGTGTTTTGCCACATCTGTTGTCAGACACTGTGGCTCTGATCCTTGCACTCCTTTTACTGTTGATTGCTTGTGATGTTCGTGCTTGTGTTGCTTTCTTGTGCTTTGCATAAGAGCACCAGCTTAAATTGTACTTGTAAATAATACTGAATGACTTTCAAGCATGTTGTAATTTTAGTTCTACCGACATTTATTGACGGCAAAACTGCTCTGGAGGCAGAAATAGTCTCATTGGTTGGGTTAAACCTCAGTGGGCGGAGCCAAAGAACCACAGTTTGCCTGGTAGGTAAATAAGGTTAATCTGAAGCTCAGTGAGAAAGACAAGAGGTAAGAGAGGAGGAAGCTAATATTATGAAGCCTAGCGCTCTGCTACTAACTGAAAAAATACAATCTATCATACTAAGTTATCTAGGTAAGCTAGTTAGCTAGCTGCTGACCTTCAACATCATGAATGCTGTGATCATGAATGAATGAACAAACGATTCAATTCATATTTTTATTTATATTTTGACTGGAATTCCTTCTTTGCCCAACTTGTCCTCTGAAAAACTGTGGTTCTTTGGCTCTGCCCTTTAATGTTTAACTCAACCAATCAGATTATTTCTGCCTACAGAGCAGCTCTGCCTCAGATAAATGTTTGTATCTGAAACTGCAATCTGCAACTTTCAACAAGGCAGAGATACTGTGATTATGTTCCTCTGACAGAAACTGGACCAAACCTGCTCAGTGTCTCAGGGTGTTGATACTGTCCCAGACCTGCAGCAGGCCCAGGACGGCTCAGCGTGGTGACTGTGCAGTGAACCAGGATCAGGTGCCTAGCTTCCTCTAAGTGCTCCTCTCCAGCCTGCAGGCTCTGGTCTGGCATGTTTGGCAGCCAAAAACTAAGATCGACAAGTAAACACAAACCTGTTTCCAAAGCACTGAACACAAGATAGAGCACCAGATAGGCCAGGCACTTAATGAATGTTACTGACAAAAAAATTATATGAACCATAAAAGTAGCCTAGTAGTAGTACCTTTGAAAAAATAATTTTAAATATTCATCAAAGTGTCATCAAAGATTACAAGCCACCAAAAGTCATTTTTCCTGTGATCACAGAATGATCATGTGAAAGCAAGTTCTAGGAAAAAGAGAAAAATATCAAAGTGGAGAGATAGAGGGGTTTTTTTTTTTGTAGAAAGAGGGAGTAGAGAGGGGAAATCATTCAGTGGGAGGAAGGAGACATGAGGTACTTCTTGAAGAGATGACATTTTTGTCTCAGAGGGATATGCGAAAAAACTATTTCCTAATTACACTTTACCAAATATATAAAAAAATCGGCTTCTGGATGTTCTACAGATGACGCACATCAGCAGGGTCGCAGCTGTGTGAGACTGGACGACAGCAGGGTGAATCCTGGGGTGTGGGCGGGGTTTAGGACTCTATACCGTTCTCCCTCGGTCTTTAACCTTTTTGCTCTTTCCTCGATCATCGGTTGCGTACACACAGGCGCAGAACATCTGATGTTCAGCTGTGGCACAGATCGGACCCGGTCCCGGCTGTCTGGGGCGGTTCAGACGGGACACTTTTCTCTTAAAGGCAAAGCGTCGCTGTTGAAAGTCATAAATAACCGAGACAGCGAGAGGTCAAAGGGCACAGGGAACATTACATCATTCTCAAAGTCTGAAAACCATTTGCAAGATATCAGACTAGTGTTGGCTAGCTACCCCTGAAGTAACAAAGCGGATTAAGCTGCCGAAAATAAAAACAGGCGAGAGAAAGTTAGAGATGTCTCTGCTTGCCGTTGAAGACGAGGATGAGGAGAGAAGAGCACAGCTACACAAATACTTTCATCATGTTGTCCAAGAGTTTCAAAGGCTATTTTTGCATTAACATAATTTGTGGTGCAGCTAATCTTGAGACATGGTCAACCCAAAACACACCGCGTCTAAAACATGAGGCGGAGGAGACCCGCACATGTGGTTTCTTCCTCATAAGACAAGCCTGACGAGAGCAGATCTGTGCCACAAAGAGTTAAAGATTTGATTTTCTAGTCTAAGTGCAGCGCAGCCTGTTTAAGGAGAAAAAAAACACACAAACTCTCTCACACACACAAATAAAAGTGCAGTACATGCTTCCAAAATGGCAATCTCTAGGCTTAGTCACATGTATAATCTTCTTTAGTCTCATGTTACCATAACCACACACACACACACACACACACACACACACACACAGAGACGTATGCCATAGTATGACAGCCAAGCTTCCCACTGAGCAATTTTGCGTTGATTAGCCGTTTTAAAGTCTAACTGGTTGCAGACGTCTAGGCTAAAAATGAGGCTCCATTGGATTTAAAAGCGAAAGTTTTTGTAATGTCTACATCTTAGACTGCATCCTCTGGGGTAAATGACAAAAATAAAGACTCATCTTGTACATATTGACTTCTCTGGTGCATATTTTTTTATATTTACAGCTGCTTATGCATTGTTTAAATATGTAATAGTGTATTTACTGCTTGGTCTAAAACTAGAAATGATCCTGGGCTATATGAGAGCTAAAACACTGATGCACCATTGAAATAAGATTAATGAAGTACACTTTTATCACATCTCATCTCATCATATTCTGAGTAAGGGAAGCTTGGACTCAGGAGGAGTTGACGCACTCTTCCATGTCTTTATAAGGTTATTTTTATGGCATTGAGGCTTTATCAGATACAGATGAGAGTGAATTGAACCGAAGGGGGGGCAGAGACGACCTCGGACACCGAATTCAAACCCGTATCACTGAAAGCACATAGATGCCGCTCAGCCAGACGCTCGGTGTGCCGCATGTGGTCGACCGGCTTCGAAGGACTCCTGGAGAACGTTCCTCGCTCCGGAGGCCTTGAGCGGTAATTTATGGTGGAGTGTTCTCGGCATCCAGAACACAGGAGGAACAGTAAGTAATCGTCCGAAGGTCCAATATAACAAATATCATTATTAAAAACCTTGGGAAGGCTTTCAGGACTTGCCCATCTCCAAACAAAAAAAAAAAAAGTACGATTTATATCTAAACGACATCAAAGTGATTGCGTCAAATATGAGATTACAAAGACATTATTAATTGCTGTATTTCTCCATGAATAGACAAGAGCCAGGCCAGAAATATCTAATCAGTGTGTCCTTCACTGAGCCAATAACTCACTTTCTAAACCCAACTGAGTCAGGTGTGCAGCTGCAGCAGGCACTGCCGTTTGGCATTCAGTTTAATAATTGCCCACAGACCAGTTTTTATTTACTTATTTTTTTTGTTTTTATTTTTTTTACACATTGGTTTATCCAGGGAAGAGTGGCTTACCATGCACGCTCTTCTCCAGCAATGCTTTACACTCACACAGTCGCACACATTCCAACGTGATTTCATAAAATTTTGTGAAATGAGCATGAAGTCTGAAACGCAGACAACATTGCGTACATGTCTACATGTCGTACATCTCAGACTAGTTCCTTTTTTATAGTTGTGACTCCTTCACATAATCCCTTTTGTGGTGAGAACACATATTTCTCTCACTTTTCGTGCACAGAGCTCGTATTTGCATAGGCTGCATATTCAGAGTGGTGAACAGCAGAGGTGTGACCAAGTCAACTTTTCTTGAGTCCCAAGTCAGTCTCAAGTCTTGAGGCACAAGTCTCAAGTCTAAATGTAGATTACCAAGTCAAGTCCAAGTCAAGTCCATGTCATTAATGTCAAGTCTCAAGTCTAAATGTAGAACAGCAAGTCAAGTCAGAACAAATCAAGAGTCCAGTATCAATTTAATATCTTAAAGAAAACTAAATATCTAGGACTTTTCAATGCAATATGGTTTTAATAGGATAAAAACTTGGTAAGAGCATCATGAGTTTGATTTCTATAATCAGTTTCAACTTCAATAAATTCAATCATTCCATACAAATTCAGAAAAAAACAGAATTTAAATTCAGTCGTCCGCTGGAACAAATCTCATCACTTTCAATCTAAGTCATTTACACAAACACAAGATCTCAAGTCAAGACTTTAGAAACCTTTTCAAGTCATCAAAGTACAAGTCAGAGTCAAGTCCCAAGTCACCAGAATCCAAGTCAAGTCGAGTCTCAAGTCTTCTCTTCATGCATCAAGTCAAGTCTAGAGCAATTCAAATTGTGACTCGAGTCCCCACGTCTGGTGAACAGTTCACCCAAAGAATGATTTTCCTTTTTCAGTTGATCAGATATCAGAGGAGGCCTTGTGAAATATTGAATAGAGAAAAATCAGAACATATAGACATGATAATAAATTTGTATCGTATCCCATAAATCATCTTGTGACCCAGGTTGTGAACGACTGCTTTAAGTCAGCACCGCCGCCCAAACTGTGACGTGCAGCTGAGTCGATATTATATTCTAAACAGGAAACGCCAGAGTCTTGGGAACAGATAGAAGCGGGGAGCGGAGCGGAGGTCGGGGTGGAAACCCGTCTGAAAGAGACCCGCTGCAGAGAGGAGAGACTCCTCAGCAGCTGAATCTTGTTCTCTTTTCCTTTGATGGTCTGAAGCAGGTGCAGCGGCTTGTAAAAGGATTCAGATTTACTGCAGATATAAAGATTCAGTTCCTGTAACGGCAGATCTTTCTCGTCTTATGGAGTACACACACACACACAAATGCACACACACACAAGAGACATGAAACCATCTCATGCACAAACACATAACGAATGCATCTGCACACAGGCAAGGATGCACAACGCTCTTGTCAAAGTTTTCCATCTCTCACACTGTAACTTTCCTCCTTGCAGTGATCTACAGTAGTTGAAGTTGGAGAGAGCCGGGTGAAGATCTACAGTATCGCGGCAGATTATCGGCTCCATCTCCACACATGAACTCAACCAACCGTTTAGTCTCATTAATTCTGGGACAGATACAGTAAACACAGTTTTTATTACTCCGCGGGGCTGTAACCGGAGAGGAATGTTTGCTCACTTTTAATAAATGCTCTCTTAAAATCCTGAGGGCTTTATAGGAGAGACGGGGAGAGGCAAGGGGTTGAATATTCATGCAGGCTTTTGTTCCGAGGAGATCTAATACCCTTCATTTGACTGCGGCTTTACTGGTGAATCTACTGTAAAAAGACTGGAGTTTCACTTTTCTTTTTTTTTTTTACTTATCAGGCTTTTTATTAGCCATCTCTCCGCCTGTCTTTCTGTCTCCCTCTCTCTTTCCTTTTCCCCAATAACCGTCTTCAATCTGAGCTGACACTTTAATGCGCCGAACAGGCTTCTCTCTGCCTCGCGACAGCAATGACACTATTCAGCTCTGACCTTTTTTCTCTGTTGGCACTGCACTATCACTGACAATAGAACAGGAGGAGGTTAATATAAGTTTGGCGGTGGTAAAAGTATATTCGGAGAGGGATGATCTCTCTCTCTCTCTCTCCACTCCCTCTCTCTCTCTCTCTCTCTCTCCGTCTCTTTGCTGATCATTGTTCTCTCGCTACACAAAAAGGCCTTTCACCGTCCAGATGTGATGGAAATTGAAATCCCGAACAAAATCAGGGAATAGTCTGCGACACAAAGGAAGAGGCCATTCAATCAGGAAAAGTTCCCGTCTATCTGCTTACAGCTGGAATGAGACAACATCAGGTGTGATGATACCCGAAAAAAAACCCGTCCCACATTAGACTGACATATGACAAGCCTGTCCTCCTATCCACCAAAACATCTTGTAGTATAATATTTGAATATACATACACAGGCGTGGTTCATTCTGGTGTTGCGAAACCTATTTTCATTGAGCTTTTGTCAAAAAATTTGCTCACATATGACTGTCAGTTGGATCTGACTCCTATTTATCAAAAATATCCTTTCTCCTTTTATTATTAGACTATATTAAACAGATGTATATATAGGGGACGATTACATTTCATTCTGGTGTGATAAAACCCATTTTTATTGAACTTTTGTGGAAGAAATTCCTGATGTGTGTCTGTCTGTGTGTCTGTCAACATCCCGTCTGTCAGACACAGGCAGATTTCACAGTTCAGTTCTTTCTGGTGTTGCGAAACCCATTTTTGTTGAAAGATTTTCTGAGATTTGACTGTCTGTTAGATCCGACTCTATCTATCAAATATATTCTGTCATTTGATGCCCTTTGTCCTTTTATTATTGACCTATTATGAACAGATGTATATATACAGTACGATCACGTCATTCTGGTGTTATAAAACCCATTTTCATTGAATTTTTGTGGAGGTTTTGTAAAGACTTTGCTGACATATGACTGTTAGATCTTACTCCCTTTGTCCTTTTATCAGTTGCCTATTATAAACAGATGTATACAGTACGATCATAGTATTAATCGCACTTATGAAATTCTGATAGATCAACACTCTGTCTATGAAAGCATTCTGTCAAATTGAAGTTTTGAGGAAATAGTTCTTGACATTATAAGTCTGTAACATTGCTGTCTATCAAATTATCCTCTAATATGATAGCCTTTGTCCTTTTATTATTGTGCTACTATAAACAGATGTATATAATCACAGCTCATTCTGGTGTTATAAAACCCATTTCATTAGAAACATTTTTGACAAGTCGGTCTCTCAAAACATCCTATAATAAGAAAGGAAAGCTTTGTATTGTAACACCAGAAAGACGCTTTCAAATTAGACTTTAACTGTTAACTGATTTAACTGTATTTATCATTATCAGTTATTTATGGCAAAGCACTCAGCAACTGTTGGATTGCAGAAGTTGTGTTCTGTCAATCCCAAAATCATTGTGTCCCTATGTTTAAAGAGCAAATCAGCACTAAATCATGTTTTTGAGCTATAAACATAGTGAATAGTATTAATCCTGTGGCCAGTTGCATAAAGATAGATAGTCTTAGACTTAAATGTGGCCTTAAGTCAAACTTGCTATTGACTCTTATATTTACCCGTTCCTACTACTTCTTAATTGTTGTAGATCTATAATGGTTGTTTCTGTCTCTAAAGACTCTCTCTCTCTTCTTCAGGTCTTTCCAAAAAACAAAGATTTGCCATCTTTTATGAAACAGCTTCAGCATTTAAACGTCCCATTCTGACAGTTAGGCCGACTCGTTGCCATAACAACAAAGTTCTTAACTCAAGATTAGCCAGGAGGAAGGTGGATAACTTTCCTTCCTCAAAATAAGTCTGTCGTAATATTTAAGTAACAGACAGTCTTAATAAGCCGAGATCAACCTGAGAATCTACGACCAGTCTAAGGCTTAGACTAGTCTTAAACTAGCTTTATGCAACTGGCCCCTGGACTTTATTTAAACATTTTTCAAATTCCTGCATCGCTTGTTGCACTGCTCTGTATGGACTGAAACGTTTGGCCACGCCTCCACCAGTGACATCGCAGCAGTTATTTTACCTTTAGCAGCGTCAAAGTCTTTGTGATCCGAAAATTGTTACCACTCCCAAGTAGAGATGGCTGATTGGTTATCACACACACACACACACACACACACACATTCATTTTTTAAACTCGCTGTCCTCATTCAAAGACACAGGTTCTGTCTGTCTGTTGGTGAAGTGGTTTCTCAGGATTGTTTTGGCCTGGTGCACACACACACACACACACACACACACACACACACACACACACACACACACACACACACACAGTCTTACTTAAGTCACTTTTGGGGTATTTACATAGACTTACATTCATTTCCTGGAGCCTTACCCCTAACCCTAACCCTAACCACTACTGTCTGACATGCTGCCACTCGTTAACTTGGCAACAGACAAATTTACAAGGACAGTTATGGCCCTGCTAATCTAAAATCTCTAAGTGTGTGTGTGTGTGTGTGTGTGTGTGTATGTGCACATACCAGAATGCATCATGGCAGCACAATCCAGAAAAAACCCCTCCAGCGACATCAGACAGAAACTCGTCTGTCTCATCACACCTGTGCTGAGCGGCTGCTGTTAGGGAGAGGAACAAGGAGGTGAGTGGGGGAAGAGGCTCGATGGCTCCATCTGCTGGCAGGAAGACACTCTGCACAGGGTTTCTACTCATTTTTCATTTTAAACTAACATTCTTTTACCACACCTCAATTTCTTGTTTCAACGTTTATATACTCTGTGCGATTTTGGGTGTTATTGAGGATGATTTCATTTTGTTTTTTATTGTATAAGGTACAGTGAGCTGAGGAATTCTTTGTCTGAAAAAATGCAAGAGAAAAACTCTGATTTATTCTGGTCTTGTGAAGGTAGTTAAAATGGCTTTTCAAAGAAGAGGTCTTTATTTTGGCAAAATTTCTAGAGAAAGCATGGAAAAGAAGACAAAGTATTTGTACCCTTAGGTTTGTAATCATATGGATACAGAACTTGGTTTGTTGACCGTATGAGTCGCCATGATGGACTTATGTGATGTACTGTAGTGTAAATAAATCAAATCATCATCAATCATCATCTTGACTGAAATTTTGGTCAGTGTGCAAAATGATGGATCCTGATAGTAGCTTGATAATAACTGTCAATTAGGCCAGTGATTCTCAACCTTTTTCATATCAAGGACCCTAATTTAGTCCACATTAGAGCCACAGACCCCATTTGATGAGATTTTGTCTCTCAGACCCAAATCTGAGAATATTTTTATTGTTAGATATGATTTTGTCCAGAATCCCATGACTGTCTGTATTGTAGGTAGAGAGATAACAGAGAAACTATGATCAAAACAGTCATTCTTCTACATTCAGTAATTGTGTTAACTTCTTGTAAATGAAATAATGCTGAAGTTTAACAATTCATCAATTTGCTGGGGACCCCCTGGAACCCCCTCAAGGACCCCTGGTGGTCCCCAGACCCCACATTGAGAACCGCTGAACCAGGCTGTGTCGCTGTATAGCTGAAGATCTTTCTTCACAACAAATATCATAATGCGAAATGACAGTAAGTGTAGGATTATAGTAAAAGTGTATCGGTCCAGAACAAACCTTTGCATCATACTTTTCCAGACTTTTTGTCCAATTCCCCAGTTTTTTCAAATGACTAAATATATTTTCTATGCTTTTCCAGACTTTCCAGACCTTGTTCCCGTCTGTAGGGAATTATAAAGCATCTTCTGTCAGAATCATATGAATAACTACCCAATAACGGTCATGTCAACATGTACATGTGAAGAGTTGCAAAGTGAAATATCATTTGAAAAAAGTGACAACTACTTTTACAAAATGCTTGATGGCACTATCCTACTATCCTTCCAAATTTACCATCATTTGTTTCAAATGATGGTAAATTTGGAAGGATAGTAGGAAACTTAAGTTCACAGATGACAAAATGATAACACTTTTCCAGGCTGGATCCTCTATATTATAGAGACACTAAATGATGAACATCAGAGGATTTTTTTGTAGCATTTTGAAAATGTGCTTCATGAGATTCTTGGTAAAATATCACTGCAGAGCCACATACACACACCATGCTCTCTAAAGCTAATGCAGCCGTTCTCCCTTCAGTCCACATTAAATGAACACACTTTTCCCTTTCCATCCCGCGTCAATTAGCGCCAGCGGAGCGGCCGCACCGGCCGCGCGCCACGCCGGCCGCACGCCACGCCGGCCTGCTTTCTAGGAATCCACTCTCTGAGCTTCCCAGAATCTCGTCAGAGCTTCTGTTGACTTCCATAAATATTCACCTGGCTAATGCAGAGGAACTGTTCCTGTCCTCTGAATCATTTACAGAGCGGCAGACGCTCAGTTCACCAGGTGAGTCCGCAACAAACCCAACGCCTGCCTCCAAAACCCTGAGAGCTGCTCTCTGTGTTTCCCTGTCTGTTACCAGGATGGAACAGAACAGAACAGAGTAGAACAGAACAGAACAGAACAGAGTAGAGTAGAACATAACAGAATAGAACAGAGTAGAACAGAACAGAGTAGAACAGAACAGAACAGAACAGAACAGAGTAGAACAGAACAGAACAGAACAGAACAGAACAGAACAGAACAGAGTAGAACAGAACAGAACAGAGTAGAACCGAAAAGAGTAGAACAGAACAGAGTAGAACAGAACAGAACAGAACAGAGTAGAACAGAACAGAACAGAACAGAACAGAACAGAGTAGAACAGAACAGAACAGAACAGAACAGAGTAGAACAGAACAGAACAGAACAGAACAGAGTAGAACAGAACAGAACAGAGTAGAACCGAAAAGAGTAGAACAGAACAGAGTAGAACAGAACAGAACAGAGTAGAACAGAGTAGAACAGAACAGAGTAGAACAGAACAGAACAGAACAGAACAGAGTAGAACAGAACAGAACAGAGTAGAACCAAAAAGAGTAGAACAGAACAGAGTAGAACAGAACAGAACAGAACAGAGTAGAATAGAATATAATAGGCAGAACAGAATAGAATAGATTAGACAGGACAGAACAGAGTAGAATAGAGTAGAGTAGAACAGAATAGAATAGACATAACAGAACAGAATAGAGTAGAACAGAATAGAGTAGAACAGAACAGAATAGAACAGAATAGACATAACAGAACAAAATAGAGTAGAATAGAGTAGAACAGAATAGAATAGAACAGAGTAGAGTAGAGTAGAGTAGAATAGAGTAGAACAGAACAGAATAGAATAGAATAGAATAGAGCAGAATGGAATATAATAGGCAGAATAGAATAGAATAGAATAGACAGAACAGAATAGAATAGAATAGAGCAGAATAGAATATAATAGGCAGAACAGAATAGAATAGAATAGACAGGACAGAACAGAGTAGAATAGAGTAGAACAGAACAGAATAGAATAGACATAACAGAACAGAATAGAATAGAACAGAGTAGAGTTGAATAGAGTATAACAGAACAGAATAGAATAGAGCAGAATAGAATATAATAGGCAGAACAGAATAGAATAGATTAGACAGGACAGAACAGAGTAGAATAGAGTAGAACAGAACAGAATAGAATAGACATAACAGAACAGAATAGAGTAGAACAGAATAGAGTAGAACAGAACAGAATAGAACAGAATAGACATAACAGAACAAAATAGAGTAGAATAGAGTAGAACAGAATAGAATAGAACACAGTAGAGTAGAGTAGAATAGAGTAGAACAGAACAGAACAGAATAGAATATAATAGGCAGAATAGAATAGAATAGAATAGACAGAACAGAATAGAATAGAATAGAGCAGAATAAAATATAATAGGCAGAACAGAATAGAATAGAATAGACAGGACAGAACAGAGTAGAATAGAGTAGAACAGAACAGAATAGAATAGACATAACAGAACAGAATAGAATAGAACAGAGTAGAGTTGAATAGAGTATAACAGAACAGAATAGAATAGAGCAGAATAGAATATAATAGGCAGAACAGAATAGAATATACAGAATAGAATAGAACAGAACAGAATAGAACTGAACAGAACAGAACAGAACAAGACTTGGTTAAAGGTAATACTTTAAATCATCAAGCTCCACATGTCTGGTCTCTAACGGCTAAATAGCATTTGAACCTGGTCTGAATAAAGTGGAATAGAATTCTTCAAAGACTTGGACAAAAGAGTAAAATAAGTTCCCAAAGTTTTGTAGAGAAAGTAAATAACTAAATAATAATTAAATGATAAGTATTCAATCTGCATATTGAAGTATTGCACTGAAACTCTATGCTGTTTGTGTCTTGTATTGTCTCATTAAAGTATGTATTCATTGTGTTTTATTTGCATTTAATTAAGTGTTATGAACAGGAGAAAATTATTTTGAACATTTGGGTCTCTGTAGAAAGAGTCTGAAAATCACGGCAGCAGTATAGAATATGTTCATCCTGATTACCATGACACGCTCTCCCAAAAAGAGCATTTTTCACATAAAAATATGTGACAATATCACTGTTGGAATTTAGGCAAATTGTATGATTTGTTTTAATTATTCTAGAACCGATCAAATCAAACAGAATTATCTGACTTGTTTTATCTCCTGGTATTTCAAACCTTTTTAATAATGCTGCAGGAGAATTAAAACTTTATTTTAAACCTCCAGATTTTGAGGAGAAAAACTCATTAGACTGTCATCAATCTCCTGTTGCCATAACTCCTGGTGCCGCCCCAAATCAAAGACAGAAAATGAATGTGTGTGTGTTAAGTAAGTGTGTGCTTGGGTCTACCTGCTGAATACGTGTGTTGCATTACATGTGCATGCATGTTTAGATGCATTTGCACATAGAACAGCAACTGTCCATGCAGGTATGTTTGTGAGACGAGCTGCTGAAACAATCATGAGCTTTCCAAAAATATTCTAGAAAAATCGAGATGAGTGGTTTCATTCTAATATACTCAGCTGGGAAAAAATACTGATGTACAGTGCTTCATATTTCAATAATACTACATGCTCCTGTCATCTGATATGTTACTATTTTGTAAGAAAAGGTCTCCAGCTAATCAATAACCTCAATAATAATCAATTGTGAGTTTCCTTTTCATGCAGCAGTCATGTTGTAAGAACAGAGTTGCATTTTTAAAGTGGGGGACATCTCATTTTGGAATGAACCTCTCCAGTGTGTCCTGCAGGATTCCCCTCATGATCAGACCACAACTGTGTTTTTATAACGAGACAGTGTGCTGGAGGAATGCTGCCTTCAAGTGCCGCCAGGAAACACCGTAATTACAACTTGTGCGCACATGAACGACCCAATAAAGTGGTAAATACGACTTTACGACGGCGGGAATTTTGAGTTGTTGAGTGATGTGACGTTTAGGAGGCGGAGAGCATGTAGTATTACTAGTACTAGCATTGCTGTGTGTTTGTACTTCAACTTTTTTAGTGTCACGCATTTTTCTTTTTGATAAATAAAGACATCAGTTACATGCCTGACATGGATTTTCTCCTCTGCATAAAGTAGCTCAGGGCTGCTTGATTCTTAAAGTAAAATAGCACGTCTGTCATGGAGTCCATCTTGTTATTATTTCTGTCCAAAAGCACTTGAATGCGCGACAATTCGTACATGTATTCACAACTTCCGATCTCAGAAGTAAAGCTTACGAGGAGCACCTGAAGGCAGCATAAGACATTCAGAACTGCATCTGCGCTAACCAAAGAGCAACACTAGAGTGCAGTGTGTCCTCACAGATGTTCCTGTAGCTGCTGTCCCGTCCACAGCGGCTCCTCACACACTCAGCAACAGTTTACTTCTGTGTTCTCTGAAACCTTTAAATGACTTCATGATTCTCTACGGGGCAGAAACAAGCACAGAGAATTACATTTTCATACCCTCATATTCCTTTTACTGTTGGTTTTCACCATCTGCAGTATTTACTATTATTATTACTATTAGGATCACCATTTCTTTCTCATGTATTAGAAGTAAGATATTGCTCAAGTCAAAGAGGGGAGCTAGTGGCTGAACCTTTGTACCCGTGGACGAGACAATGTGGACAATAATATTCTGTTAACTAACCCAAAAGCTGTCCAGTGATCTTCTCTTGTTTCCAGACCCAGCAGGCTTATTTCATGATATTTTTAGTCAAATTATCTCACTGCACTGGCAGATAATCTTGCTGGTTTCAATAAATTTCACTTGATTCATGCCAATATGACTTCTTCCAAGAAATCATCATAAAACAATAAAGAAAATCTGGAAACAAGAAACTTTCTCCAAGACAGTTTCACTTTTACCAAGTAAATGGTGAAAGTGTGTGAATGTGTGAAAAAAAAAAAGTCAAATTTGTTGAAACCGGTGAAATTATCTGCCAGTGCAGTAAGATGATTTCACAAAAAAATCCTGAAAAAAGCTTGACAGTTTTTGCAGTGTGGGTAAGATCTTAACTGCAGTATGACAAATAGTTACTCTGTGCATGTAAATGTAGCTGCTGTTGATATCATTAATATTCCACTGTTATTCTTTAACTAATATTTTGAAGGTTTAAGTGTGTTTGCTTCAGATTTCTTTTGGTACAAGGTGATGCAACAGCTTTAAACACAGGCCCAGTTCCTATTTGAATCAGGAACCAGGACTACCGGCAGGAATTCTGGGTATCTTGACATGATGTGACACGGGGCAGATACAATAATACCAGAGGGCCTTCGGAGGCCTCTTCAGCTTGGGGCCCTTCAAAAAAATATTCTCCTCCCCTTGCTTGCTATGAAGCCGACTAGAGCTGAACCACGCATTCACACCGCTGTCAATTTCCCTCCGTCGGCAGCCAATTATATGCCGCCGTTGCTCCATGTCCCGCCTACTGCTGCGACGCCATTGGTGCCGCTGCTAGCAATCAGCCCGCTGCTTTGATGTGGATGCTAATGAGGGGACAGTAAAGCTAAATCCACCAGGGGAACATGAGCCTTCACTACAGACAAACTATTACAAAATAAAACTTTGGGCACACGCAACGCGCTGCTGATGCAACACGTTCAACACTTTCACAATCCTGTTTATCTCTGACATCATGCCATCCATCATGCCACAGCCGAATCCTTCTCCTCCTCCTCCTCCTCCTCCTCCTCCTCCTCCTCCTCCTCCTCCTCCTCCTCCTCCAGGAAATGGAGGAGAGCGGTTTAGATTGGAATCTGAGGTACTTGGGATCGTTACGCAAGAGCTTCAGAGGGGATCCTGTGTCAACTTGGCCTGTTTTAATACAGTGTGTGTGTGGGTGTGTGTGTGTGTGTGTGCATGCTTCTGGGTGCATCTTACTCACTGATGTTTGTTTCTCTTGACAATCATTGCTGTTAATATTGTTTCTCTACTGTGGTCTCTCTCTCTCTCTCTCTCTCTCACTCTCTCGTCTTCACATTCGTATCCATCCTTGTGCAGCTTGTGAAGCACCTTGAGCTGTATTTTATGTGTGAAACGAGCTTCTGTTACTCACTCACTATTAAATAAAATAAAGTATTAGCTGTCTTACAGCCTTTGCTTACGAGGTACAGTAACATTTTAGCAGATGTAATATAGAACAAACTACTTTTTTTTTTCCAAAATGGCTATAATGTGTTTTGGAATGAGACCCTTCAGTGTGTTCATTTGTTACTGAAGATATTTGAGCAATCATCATGATAAAGCTAGAATAGAATAGAATAGAATAGAATAAGAAAATAAGAGAAAATAAAGCAATCAATGCTGTTTATATGGAGAAGTGACATGAATGAAACCCTTCATGTTCATTTGTTCTCCACAATTCTACACCAATGGACACTAAAGATAGAATAGAATAGAATAGAATAGAATAGAATAGAATAGAATAGAATAGGAGAAAGAATAACAGAATAAGAGAAAATAAAGCGATCATTGCTGGTTACATGTATTGAAGTGACACACATTCCTTGTCCAAACCAGTAATAAGCAGCCAGATCCTGCTGCTCTGAGCGGCTGAGAGCTCCATTAGGGTAATTGCCTTTACTGGGAGGCGGTGGCACTCTACCCACACCGAGCGCCGAGCGCCCCGCACCAGATCCTGCACGGGTCGCATGTTATCATCCGGCGCTGCGGCGTCCCTCGAGTGCCCCCGCCGACAATCCGGCCCTCTCAAATCCAATAAGTGGCCCCTCCTCCTCGGTCCAAACGGCTAATTGCACGGCTCATTGTGGCGGGCACAGTTAAACGGCTCACGCTCACATTGTTTTCGCATATCCGTGTTTTGTTGCCATGGCAGGGGAGGCATGGAAACGTGGGGGTTAGGCCCGGGCCCGTATATTTTCAATAGGGACCTTGGCACCAGTCGGGCTGAAATGTAACCACGCTTCTTATTCTTATTGCTCGGAATCGGCCCTCCCCTCTCTCCCCTCTTTCTCTCTCTCTTTTAAACCACTTCAATTACAGAGAGGGACATGCATGTGACAGTGGTAGGATTACACAACGGGGGGTGGGGGTGGAAAGGGGGGGGGTGGGGGTGGAAAGGGGGAGAGGGAGGAGGGGGTCCAAATGCAGCCAAAGGCAGGAAAAACAGTCCCTCTCCTCTGCTATGTTATTTGTTGGTGTCATGGGCTCCCTAAATGCTTCGAAACAGCCATAATAATATATTGCAGAACTACCATGCTGCGTGCCAGTGTACACTTCTACTACAGACATGAATAGAAAATGAATACACAGAGGCTGCGTTTCCACTGTCACAGTTGCAACTGTTTGGAAACTGATTTTATGGTTCAGGGTTAGGAAAGTACTTCACATAAGAGAAACTGCAGCCAATATTTTCAAAGTGCTGGCTGTAAAAATACACTAGTTTAAATGGTGCAATATGGGTTAATTATACCAACTGTTTCACAACTATTGCAGTAAAACTGTCCTTTAACACTAGAAAGGCCACTGGATTTGGGATGTTGGGGTGTCTAAGGCTTGGTTCGTGCTTTCTGTGTGTGCTTTCTCCCACTTCTCATGACGACTGTGTGCCTGAAACTCCACTACTTCAGTGGCGCTGTAGGAAAATTCAGCTCTCCACATCCCCAACAAGACAAAACAACCCACTGGAATCGGCCAATAGTTATGGTTCCTCTTTGTTCAGCCAATCCTGGACAGGCGCTGCAGCACCGGCCGCATCGTTTCAGGTTTCAGGTGGTGCAGGACTTCGCACGCGACTCCGATGCGGCCGGTTGTTTTGGCTGCAATTACGTGAATATTGACCGTGTGCACTCTGTCACGTCCATGAACCAGCCTCAAGAGGACAAAAACACATCGGTTGAAACGGGGGTGGATGTGACTCCAACAACCGTCCCTTTGTTTGATTTTGAAGATCTAACAACACTGGTTTGTACAGAAAGTGGTTCAAGGAAAAGTCATGCAGGAATGTTTTGAAAGCTGAGATATTTCTATTCTAAAATTCAAGACATCAGTCAGCTGGCTGCAGCTTGGCCTTATAGTGTGAAGTCAACATGGAGCCTGCAGTCTGAGAAAGTAGTAGTGGGAAACCTAGAAAGACTATTAGTTGTAGTAGTACTAATGGTAGTAGTGGTAGTAGTACACTGCAAAAACTGGCAAACTTGTTAAGTTATTTTATCTTGTATCAGATCATATCAAGCTAGTTTTAGGATATTTTTAGTGAAATCATCTTACTGCACTGGCAGATAATTTTACCGGTTTCAACAAATTTGACTTTTTTTTCCAGGAGAATGTAACTTGCTTCAGGACATTTACTTGGTAAAAATGAAATTGTCTCGGAGAAAGTTTCTTGTTTCAAGATTTCTCTCCTTTCTCCTTGTTTTATGATGATTTGTTGAAAAAAGTCATATTGGCATGAATCAAGTGAAATTTATTGAAACCAGCAAGATGATCTGCCAGTGCAGTGAGATAATTTGACTAAAAATATCACAAAACAAGTTTGATAGGTCTGGAAACAAGATAAAAATCACTGGACAGCTTGCCATTTTTTTTGCAGTGTACGCATAATTAATCCCATAGAGGGAAATGTCTGTATCATGTAATAAAACACACAGAACAAAGCTCATCAGTCTGCTCACACACAGAAGAGAAACCATACTAACATACTGAATAACAATCACTGCCTATGCCAAAATGCCTGGGCATTAGTCTGCATTGAAAATAGGGATTAAACAGAAATTTGTGTGCGCAACGAATCGAGCATAAATACTGTTTCCCCTGGTGCAAGACCATGTATCCTCTTCCAATTTAATGCCATGGTGAAAATGAGGGACTACGGTTGCACACTGCCTCCACCGTACGCCACAATCTCCTAAATCTTGCTGTGGGGTTGGGGTTGGGGTTGGAGAGGGAGGGGAGGGGTGGAGGTTTAAGTCTGTGTGTGTTTGTTTTACAGTGATTAGCCTATTACGCGGTCCAGCGCTGCCAAGCCCCGCTGAGCGCTACACGCACGCCTGCCTGACCTCGCTCTGCTGAGTGGGTAAAGCTGCGGCCGGCGTTATGGTTGCTGTCCTGCGCGGCTAACGGCTAACAGCTAGCTGCTGTGGAAACTACTAGTTTGGACACACGCATTTTGATTCATTTCTACTATTTTTCACATTTTAGAATAACAGCAAAGACATCAAATTATGCAGCGACCAAAAAAGCGTTAAACAAATCAAAACTATCTTATATTTTAGATTCTTTAAAGTAGACGCCCTTTGCCTTGATGCAAAGGCAAAGGCTTTGGAAAGAAATTCATACGTAAGCATCAACTTCGCTGTTTATATTTGTCTAAGAAACCACATATGGCTTTAAGAGAATGAGAAACAGAGTATATTCAGTCAGGTGGGTCCAGACTGTTGACTGGCAGTGTGAGGCAGAGGTCTGGGGGTTCACAGTAGGTCAAACGGCGCTCACGCTGTTTCGTCGGTGTCTTGTGTCAACGCTGTTAAAGTCACAGCGCGCGGGGGATAGTGTGTGTGTGTGTGTGTGTGTGTGTGTGTGTGTGGAGTGGGCTAAGATTTTGTTTTTGTCTCCCCACACCAAGCCTTCCCTCTGACGCCGTGAGCGGAGCGGAGCAGTTGTTTATAGGCATCAATGACAACTATCTACGCTGCGGTCGGTTTGGCTACACCGACCAATGGGAACAAAGAATGAGGGAGGGAGGGAGGGGGGTGTGTGGTGTGTGAGTAAATGTGTGTGATTAAGTGTGCATGTGTGTGTGTAGCTGTGGCCGTGCCTGTGTGTGTGTGTGTGTGTGTGTGTTTGCATGGCTGTATCTGTGAGTGGAGTGATGGCGGCATTTGCGTGTCCGTAAGTTGTGAAACAGAAACGCTGTTGGTCAACTTTGGCTTCTCTGTGTCATCGACTCTGCTGGATTTCCAAAAAGTGTCTCACTAGTTTCTGTTGTGTAAGTGAAAGCCAGTGGGGAAAAAAAAAAAATCACTCGACATTTAAAAGTAGCAAAATCTACAAATCTTCTTAAGAGTGGTGAATAGAGGAGATGCAGTTAGTTACTTTCCACAGTCTTTTAACAGAGATTTTTCCATTTTCTCTCTCCTCTTTTTGCATTTACTTTAGACCTGAGTAAATGTAAAGGAGTAAAAGTAAACCATGAAAAGAAAAATCTTACCTGTATGTAACCCAGATTTCATCGCTCTGGAAATGGTTTAACATGGATTTCCAGGCCCAGGGTTAAAACATGAGCTAGTCTAGATCTGATAAAGAACCATGTTGGATCAAAACTGCAGTCTGTTTCTGTCACATTAAGTGTGTTTGATCGGTCTTCGCCGATGCAAATCCCGCCTCAGGTGATCTTAATGCTAAAATTAGTGTTTAGCGCTTTGAAGAAACCAAGCCCTTGTTTCCTTGGCCCGGGGGAGCGAGGGCGGATCCAGCTCCACCAGACCCAGGACCGGCTCCAGGAGCGTGTTGGGCAACGCCTTGGCAGTCAAGGTGCCAATGGAAAGATTACCTAAAGATTGCTTTCACACTTTGGGCAAGAGTCGCGTGTCTCCGCCGGCTTATTGATCATGGCAGGATTATCCAGAGCAGAGCTGAGTCACCACACAGCGCCCTGCGGCCTGAGGGACGCCTCCCGCCCGGGCATGCTGCTGCCGCCCCATCCCGCCCCGCTGCTCGCCCCCCCCGCTCGCCCCCCCGCTCGCCCTGCCGCTCACCCCGCCTCCTGCAGCACCTTCATCAATGTCATTTTTGCATAAAGAAATCCAGGTAACGGCTCAAGCAACATATTCAGGTGGTGGCTCAACTTTTTCACCAAAGCTCAAAAGCTTTTTCTTATCTTTTTACACACTGCAAAAAAATACAAGCTGTCCAGTGATTTTAACTTGTTTCCAGACCTGATATTTTTAGTCAAATTGTTTCACTGCACTGGCAGATAATCTGCTGGTTTCAATAAATTTCACTTGATTCATGCCAATATGACTTCTTTCAAGAAATCATAAAACAATGAAGAAACTTTCTCCAAGACAATTTCACTTTTACCAAGTAAATGTCCTGAAACAACTTACATTCTCCTGGAAAAAAAAGTCAATTTTTAGTTTTTGCAGTGTATTCATGACTTTAGCTCCAGTAGTGCAGGTTTAAACAGTATTTCATGTCAAGTGTGTCAGCTGATGGCTCAAATCGGACGTTTAAAACTTGATAGTTCATCTCAAGTCGGTCTGCATCGACTAAATGCCTAAAACAGAAAAATACTGAAGCTGCACTAGGCAAGACTTTTATGTAAAGATACACCCATCTTATCAGTCTAAATCACACATCGGGGCTGCAATAGAGGACAGTGTAATATCCCGCCTAACCGAGGCACCATAGATTTGCAAATTCCCAAATTCCCCACTCTCTGTGCACAGAAGTGACTGATCCAAATTTAACTCATGCGGACCATAAACTGCACAACTATCAAAAACCAAAGATCTCTGTACAGCTCACATTAAACAGCCTTCATTCCTGTAGTTTCTTGTCTTGCAGGCGTACCGATGCACACGCTAAACACTGTGGCACAGGCGGGGGCGAGGCGGGGGCGAGGCGGAGTGAGGCGGAGTGAGGCGGGGCGAGGCGGGGGCGAGGCGGAGTGAGGCGGGGGCGAGGCGGGGGCGAGGCGGGGGCGAGGCGGGGGCGAGGCGGGGGCGAGGCGGAGTGAGGCGGGGCGAGGCGGGGGCGAGGCGGAGTGAGGCGGGGCGAGGCGGAGTGAGGCAGGGCGAGGCGGGGGCGAGGCGGGGGCGAGGCAGGGCGAGGCGGGGCGAGGCGGGGGAGAGGCGGGGCGAGGCGGAGTCACCCACATTAAAAGATTCTTCATTTGAATTTGGTCGATACCTCACTTTCTCGCCAAAACAAACGCCAAAAACATGATTTGTTTTTTCACCTTATTATGCAAAAATGGAGAGAGCAGCTTGCAGGATGTTTTATGTGTGCGCTCAATTTGTGCCAAAAAGAAAAAAAATGAAGAAGGCTAGATGCCGAATTTGAAAGAAAGTAGTTTAGTAGTTTCCACCTATTCCGCCTGGTTTCCTCACAAGCTCTCATCGGCCATCGCTGCTCACCACTTTCCAAACTTGTTGGCTCCGACATGGAGATTTTGTCTCAGATCTCAAAAACGTATCTGGGACAGCTGAATCGGGCCTCAAGACTTGTTTAGTGTGAGATTTTTTCACTATTTCTATCCCTATCAGCCACTAAGAAGAGAAAAGTTAGATCTGAGGACATGATTTCTGGGTAATGAAGTCCTTCAACGTGCCAAAAATTCTGTTATCTCCTGCTGCCATTTGGGGCCGCCAAAGTGTGAAGTTGCCTAGTGCAGCTTTAATGACAGCGTATTCATTTAGGACTATTATGTCGAAGCCATAATCTGATATTAAGCTTGCATCTCTTCATCCAGACGCTCTCATCTCACTGAATGTTTTACCAGGAAGTGCTGCAGCCTCAGTGATTTCAGCGGTCTGACTCTTAGGAGAGAGACGGCTCCGAGTATTCCTCTTCTGAGAAGCTGTGTGTGTGTGTGTGTGTGTGTGTGTGTGTGTGTGTGTGTGTGTGTGAATACAACCGCCATGAATAGGGGCGGCGAAACCCCCACTGTGCCCTGGAATTTCAAAAGCACCGCACACTCGGGGCCGATCAAAACGCGTGGCTGCCAAGCGGAGAAAGTTGACTGATGCCGGAGAGGTCTGATTTACACAAAAGTCATTAAAAAAATAAAAAAAAAAATCCCTAACATTTGAGTTTTATTAACAGCAGTGGTTGGATGGAAAAAGCACATTTGACAGGCCTGGTGCCACTGTGAAAGCCTGAGCGTCTCCACATTGTCTTGCGTCTCCTCTCCCGCCGCTGTCCCGGCCCGACTCGCTCTCTCCGCTGGCTACATCATATCTTGGCACGCAGATGAAAACCTTTGGGAGGTTTTTTGGACATAAAATGATAACCACATGAGTGTAATTACTGCATTAGAAAAAATTACAGCCGTTTCTAAAAAGACTGTCTCAATCAATAAATCAAACTGGAATGAGCGTCGGCTCTTTTAAAGCGCTAGACGCGGTGAAGTTATTTGTGAAAATGCGTTTAAAAGGCAATTTGACGCAGTAAAACGAAGTAGTTGCGGAGTGTGCGGCGCGTTGCATTTCAAACACATTGAGTCATGCTGTCAGAGTGATGTGACACCCTTCTGCCTCGTGTTTGGTGTCAAACAACCATACAGACACCGGGTTTTAGCATCAATACCGACTTTAAACTGTCAAAAGATAGAACTCAAGCTTCCCTTCAACAGAGAAAGGTATCAGCAAAAAAACATCGTTGTGGAAGCAGCATCGAATTTGCGGCATCTTAACCAGAACGGTTACTAAATAGATTTTATTTATTTTGTTTCTTTTTACTTCTTACAGTTCTCATTGCTTCTATTTACTGTTGTTTTATTGCCTCTGTATCCTCTTGTTTGATTTTATGCTGGTCTGTAAACCGTTTTTTTTTAGAAAAGTGCTATATAAATAAAGTTATTATTAAAGTTATTATATTATTAAAGTCCCCGTGAAATGAACTCTCATTACTTTTACTTACTGGAAAACAGACACAGTGACCTCATGCTGCACCAGGAGGCATAAATATAAATTCCAACCAATTAAACCATCACACATTTTTGAACAGTCCCGCCCCTCCCATCAAATAAAACTGCCTTTCTCTCCCTGCCTGATATCCCGCTGGTTTAGACTTTTGAATGATCCCTCCCTGTTATGTTATGTCCCGCCCCAGCATCCTGTTTCAACAGGAAATACATCAAATCAAGGAAGTAAAGATGCCGTTTCATGGGGTCTTTAAATATGAAATATTGCCAGTATCAGCATCAGAAAGTATCCGTCGACCTCCGGCCTCTCGTCTGACGTTCTCTGGATGATTTGCTGCAGGCTGCAAACGAGGAACTGAACCCCTGCGTTCGGGACGCCGTGACCCTCAGCCCCAAGACGACAGCGAGGTCAGCGGGAGCAGCAACTGTGAAAACAGTCTTATTAAACTGTACACCCGCCCCACCCGCCCCACCCGCTCCACCCCTATCCCCTGTCCCCCGTCCCCTGTCCCCTGTCCCCCGTCCCGGCCCCCTTTTCCATACAACAACTGAAAATGCAGTAAAGGGGGCTGGAGAGGAGACAATGGGATCGACTTTCAGAGGCATCTGTCCCGCTCCCTGCACGCTCCCAGGAGTCTGCGCTGTCTGTCAGGCGGCTGTCAAGTCATCACTCAAGCCGCACCCCCAGCCGCCACACACACACACACACACACACACACACAGCCAAATACACACACACAGGCACATATAGACACACACAGGCACACATACACTTTAAAGCATAAACACACTCCTAGAAACTTGCATACATTCATAGAGACACATAGAGACCTATACACACACAAACACACACACGCACACACACAGAGCCAAACACACACACAGAGCCAAATACACACATACAGGCACATGCACACACACACACACACACACACAGGCACACATACACTAAACTATAAACACTCATAGAAACATTCGTACATTCATAGAGACACATAATGACACACATAATGAGACCTACACACACACACACACACACACACACACAGCCACATGCACACACACACACACACACAGCTCATATAGTATGAACATAATCACATGACCATACATACATACGGTACATGCAGACATAGAAACATACAGTACACACACACAACAACAGGTAGATATGGTATTTTACACTCACTTGTATTCACACATGCACACAAGAACACACATACACACACACACTGTCATCCTTGCGCCCCCCCCCCCTTCTCCTTCGGCGTTCCAGCATCACCTGTTGACCTCGCTCAAACGCACCTCTCAGCCTCAGACACACAAACACAACAGTGTCCCCAGTCGGCCGAAATGCCACTGAGGCCCAGACGCTGCTGTCTGGGGCGGCGCACGCTTAAAAAAGACAACCAGCTCGCTCCCAACGCGTGCTGCTGACAGGGACACACACACACACACCGGTTCAACTGAAAGACTTGTTTCTCTCACATTTTAAGTTTTTCTGTGCCAGGAAAATCACTTTGTTTATTGTTTAGTGTGCATCCAGCATAACTGCTCTTCCTGAAAGTCAACAAAATAATGATGATCTGAGTCCTAAGATCCAAATAAAGGGAATTCAAATATAGAATAAGAAGAACTTTACACCTGCATTAACAGGCCTCCTGGGTGATTGGATTGTAATTGAATGATGCAAAAAAGCGTAAAATCCAGCTGTAAATGCACCCAAGACGCATTAAAGATCAGATCACCCAAACCACCTCAGGGAGACATTTGGCAGCATCAACAACTAAGTGTAAATGCATAGGCATATAGGAGCAATGGAAATGGAAATTAAGTTGAGCACACAGATCCAACCAGGAAACATGAGCAAAACAAATAGTCAGCAGGCAGCTCAGATAGTAATATCCTTGTCAAAAATCTATTGTAAGGATACTTCTGGCTGGGAACACGTGAGATGAGGTGTTTACTGTCAAATTCTGAAACAACGTAAACATTATATGGGGGTGTGACTGCTGCTCATTGCAAGTCACTTTGGATGAAAGAATCAATTAAATGCCTTTAAAATGTACAAGAAAAAAACATCTCTGTGCACAAGACAATCTAGGGTAGGCTACATAGGTATACAGTCACCATCATGGAGGTCCATAGGCTACATGGCTATAACCATGCAGGAAAAAGAGAGACGTGTAATGTTTTAAAAGTGAGTAGTCTGATGAGGTGGATTTGTTTCCAAATGTCTTGTCTTTAGCCCTAGTCTCTACTCCAAAACACTCTGAGTTGTAGCTTGAGAAGAGTCAGCTCAGTTAACCTGAACAAACTGTTAGCTAGCTAACTAGCCAGCAAACACACTGATGTTAATGTGAACATGCTAATGCTAGCTGCTACTAGATACGTTAGCTAGTGTGCTAATCAGATGTGTTAACAAGAAGACAGTGATGTTAGCTGACCAGATGCTATGGTTAGCTAGCTAACAAGCTGACATTATCTAAACACTAAATTGACTAGATGTATCAGTGATGAAATGATCAGTTCTCAGTCAAAAGCAGCACAGAAATGAACCGTCTGTTCAGTTCTGTTGAGACGGACAAGTTGTAGGCTATGTTTAGAAACACAACCAGCTGCTCTCAGCCACTTTTGCCCAAGAGCCGAGGACCTCCAATATGGCCGCCAGAGGGTGTATTTGTCACCTGAAAGGCCTCTATAGATGTATCTATTCTGGACGGGCCTCGCTCTGACAGCAGGACAGGAAGTCTGTCAGTGTGAGAAATCTGTTATAGCTGGGTTGGGCTTACACAGCAAACTCCTACACACACACCCCAAAACATGATTACACATTATGGCTGAATAGAAAACACACACACACACACACACACATAAAATGTACCTCTGCTGTCTATCTTCTCCATTGTCACTTCAAACAAATCTCCGTCCATAGATCCTCCTTATTCTGAGGAGATAATTATACGGCCTGTCAGATAAGACAGGCGAAGAATCAAAATAAACACTCTCTCTTTTCTTCCCACCATCAATCAACTGTGCCGAGCGTTTGGCTGATGGCAGAGCCGGGGTGACGGCGATTATGCAACGGCAGAAACAAAGCCAAAATAACAGAGAGGCGCTGTAACGGATAGGCAGGGAGAGAGAGAGAAAGAAGGAGGCTGAGAGGAAGGAGGGATGAGACACGGATAGGAGGAGAGATAAGGAGATTAGAATGAGGAGGTGACATGCGAGTAAGGGAGGAGAGAGGAGGCGAGAAAGGGAAAAGTACTGCGGAGATGGAAGAGATAGAGAGGTGGAGAGAGAGAGATAGGGAGAGAGAGAGAGATGGGCAGAGAAAATGAGGACAGAGAGAGAGGAAGGGGGGAGGAGAGAGAGAAGGAGAAAGAAAGAGCAGGAGGGGAGAGATGGGGATGAGAAAGAGAGAGGGAGAAGGTATGAGTAGATGAAAAGAGGAATAAGTACAGATCTATACTTATTCCTCTTTTCACCTACTCATACCTTATTTTCATTTCCTTTTTCATTCCATTCCATTCCACTTCCTATATATAGGGAGAAAATGGAAGGAGAGAAAAGGAGGACAGAAAGGAGGAGAAATTGAGATAGAGATAGGAGAGAGAGAGAGAGATAAAGGAGTGCAGAGATAAATAAAATAGGAGAGAACGAGGTGAGAAAGGGAGAGGAGAGAGAGGGAGCGAGAGAAAAGGAGGAACGACATTGGGGAAAGAGAAAACAGATAGGAGAGAGAGAGAGAGAGGAAGAGGGGAGAGGAAGGGGAGGATAGAGAGAGAAAAGGAGAGAGAAAAGGGGGGAGAGAGAGAAAGAGCAGGAGTAAGGATATGGATGTGAGAGAAGAAAGAGCGAGAGAGAGAGAAAGCAGAGAAAAGGGAAAAGAGAGGGAAAGAAAAGAAAAGTAAGATAGAGAGGTAGAAGGAGGAACGAGAGTAAGGGGGAAGGATAGAGATATAGACGAGAGAGAAAGAGAAAGAAAGCAGGAGGGGAGAGGGAACAAAAACGAAAAAAGAGATATAGGGAGAGAGAAAGCAGAGGAGGGAGAGACAGAAAGGAGGAGGAGAGAGAAAGAGGGAAGGAGAGAGAAGATGTGAAAGAGAGAATAAGGGAGTGATGGATAGGGGAGAGAGAGAGAGAGAGAAAAGGAGGAAAGACATTGGGGAAAGAGAAAAAAGATAGGAGAGAGAGAGGAAGAGGAGAGAGGAAGGGGAGGATAGAGAGATAGAGAAAGGGAGAGAGAGGAGAGAAGAAAGAGCGAGAGAGAGAGAAAGCAGAGAAAAAGGGAAAGAGAGGGAAAGAAAAGAAAAGTAAGATAGAGAGGTAGAAGGAGGAACGAGAGTAAGGGGGAAGGACAGAGATATAGACAAGAGAGAAAAAGAAAGAAAGCAGGAGGGGAGAGGGAACAAAAACGAAAAAAGAGATATAGGGAGAGAGAAAGCAGAGGAGGGAGAGACAGAAAGGAGGAGGAGAGAGAAGACGTGAAAGAGAGAATAAGGGAGTGATGGATAGGGGAGAGAGAGAGAGAGAGAAAAGGAGGAAAGACATTGGGGAAAGAGAAAAAGATAGGAGAGAGAGAGGAAGGGGAGGATAGAGAGATAGAGAAAAGGAGAGAGAGAGAAGAAAGAGCGAGAGAGAGAGAAAGCAGAGAAAAAGGAAAAGAGGGAAAGAAAAGAAAAGTAGAAGGAGGAACGAGAGTAAGGGGGAAGGACAGAGATATAGACGAGAGAGAAAGAGAAAGAAAGCAGGAGGGGAGAGGGAACAAAAACGAAAAAAGAGATATAGGGAGAGAGAAAGCAGAGGAGGGAGAGACAGGAAGAAGGAGGAGAGAGAAAGAGGGAAGGAGAAAGAAGATGTGAAAGAGAGAATAAGGGAGTGATGGATAGGGGAGAGAGAGAGAGAGAAAAGGAGGAAAGACATTGGGGAAAGAGAAAAAGATAGGAGAGAGAGAGGAAGGGGAGGATAGAGAGATAGAGAAAAGGAGAGAGAGAGAAGAAAGAGCGAGAGAGAGAGAGAGAAAGCAGAGAAAAAGGAAAAGAGAGGGAAAGAAAAGAAAAGTAGAAGGAGGAACGAGAGTAAGGGGGAAGGATAGAGATATAGACGAGAGAGAAAGAAAGAAAGCAGGAGTGGAGAGGGAACAAAAACGAAAAAAGAGATATAGGGAGAGAGAAAGAGGGAAGGAGAGAGAAGATGTGAAAGAGAGAATAAGGTAGTGATGGATAGGGGAGAGAGAGAGAGAGAAAAGGAGGAAAGACATTGGGGAAAGAGAAAAAGATAGGAGAGAGAGAGGAAGGGGAGGATAGAGAGATAGAGAAAAGGAGAGAGAGAGAAGAAAGAGCGAGAGAGAGAGAAAGCAGAGAAAAAGGAAAAGAGGGAAAGAAAAGAAAAGTAGAAGGAGGAACGAGAGTAAGGGGGAAGGACAGAGATATAGACGAGAGAGAAAGAGAAAGAAAGCAGGAGGGGAGAGGGAACAAAAACGAAAAAAGAGATATAGGGAGAGAGAAAGCAGAGGAGGGAGAGACAGGAAGAAGGAGGAGAGAGAAAGAGGGAAGGAGAAAGAAGATGTGAAAGAGAGAATAAGGGAGTGATGGATAGGGGAGAGAGAGAGAGAGAAAAGGAGGAAAGACATTGGGGAAAGAGAAAAAGATAGGAGAGAGAGAGGAAGGGGAGGATAGAGAGATAGAGAAAAGGAGAGAGAGAGAAGAAAGAGCGAGAGAGAGAGAGAGAAAGCAGAGAAAAAGGAAAAGAGAGGGAAAGAAAAGAAAAGTAGAAGGAGGAACGAGAGTAAGGGGGAAGGATAGAGATATAGACGAGAGAGAAAGAAAGAAAGCAGGAGTGGAGAGGGAACAAAAACGAAAAAAGAGATATAGGGAGAGAGAAAGAGGGAAGGAGAGAGAAGATGTGAAAGAGAGAATAAGGGAGTGATGGATAGGGGAGAGAGAGAGAGAGAGAGAGAGAGAGAGAGAGAGGGAGGAGTGCCATTGTCACCCCACCTGTCTGTGATGGCAGGATTTCCGGCGCTGGCGGTTTTGTTTTCTGTCCTTTATGTGGTTTCCAGCCCCCAGGACACGGGGAAGCTTCTGGATATCTTTACACACTTCCTGCGCAGCACAAAGCCGCCCGGCGCTGCCGTGCAGATCGCAAGATAATCCCAGCGCCGCATGGGAGTGTGTGTGTTTAGGCGAGCGAGCGAGCCCCAGAAACACGAGCCCCCGAGCGACGCTTCATATCAAACCCACGCCTCCTCTCAGCGGATCGCATATCATGTCACATATATCACATATCGGCATGAATCAAAGCTCTTTACGGCACCGCGAGCGTACACATCTTCCCATTGAGCCGCAGTGGGAACGACACCCATTAGGCGAAGTGGTACCTGTGTTTACCTGTGAGTCTTATCTTGCTATCTATACATACACATTGCAAGCAACTTGGGTTGATGTGTCGCTTTATTCTGGCTAATTATGGGCGGGGCCAGAGGCTCCGATTGCATCTGTGCAGTTGTCTGGTGTCTCTAGCACGTCTTTAGCACTTTTTGAATTTGCATGGTGATTCATAGCCGGTCCGGACGCGAGCCTATCCACCAGCAGACAGATACTGTCCGACAAACCTGATTGGACGGTCGGGTCGATGTAGGCGGGACAAACCTGCTTGTGACGCGGTTACAGAGCGCGACAACAACTAACACTGCAAAAACTGACACACTTGTTCAGTTATTTTAACTTGTATCCAGTCTTATTAAGCTTATTTTAGGATTGTTTTAGTGTAATCATCTTACTGCGCTGGCATTTTACTGGTTTCAACAAATTTGACCTTTTTTTCCAGGATAATGTAACTTGTAAAAGTGAAATTGTCTTCAAGATTTTCTTCATTGTTTTATGATGATTTCTTGAAAGAAGTCATATTGGCATGAATCAAGTGAAATTTACTGAAACCAGTAAGATTATCTGCCAGTGCAGTGAGATAATTTGACTAAAAATATCATGAAATAAGCTTGACAGGTCTGGAAACAAGTTAAAATCACTGGACAGCTTGTCATTTTTGCAGTGCAGAGAACTGGGGAGCGTTGAATGGCTGTAATCGTTTTGCTCTTGCCAGGTGGAACTATTGTTCATGAAACAAAATCACATGTTTGGGGGAACAATGTGGAAATCCGATCAGCTGTTGAGGAACGATGACCGCAAAAATTTCAGCCGTGGCCAAGAACTCTCCTCTGCCAACGAGCTTGTTGAGCGTCGACAAGTCAGCCGAGTTTCCCTGTTCGCTCTGCTCTGGAGGACATGAAAGAACTTCTGCTGACTTGTTGATCCTGGTGCTCGCAGTGTGGATGTGTGGTTAGTTACTCTGCCTTCACAGAAGTCAACTCAAAGCTGATGTTATGCAGAGGTGTGACCAAGTCGACTTTGCACGAGTCCCAAGTCAGTCTCAAGTCTTGAGGCACAAGTCTCAAGTCTAAATGTAGAACAGCAAGTCAAGTCAGAACAAATCAAGAGTCCAGTATCAATTTAATATCTTAAAGAAAACTAAATATCTAGGACTTTTCAATGCAATATGGTTTTAATAGGATAAAAACTTGGTAAGAGCATCATGAGTTTGATTTCTATAATCAGTTTCAACTTCAATAAATTCAATCATTCCATACAAATTCAGAAAACAGAATTTAAATTCAGTCGTCCGCTGGAACAAATCTCATCACTTTCAATCTGAGTCATTTACACAAACACAAGATCTCAAGTCAAGACTTTAGAAACCTTTTCAAATCATCAAAGTACAAGTCAGAGTCAAGTCCCAAGTCACCAGAACCCAAGTCAAGTCGAGTCTCAAGTCTTCTCTTCATGCATCAAGTCAAGTCTCAAGCAACTCAAACTGTGACTCGAGTCCCCACGTCTGGTGTTATGAGGAGAGTTATCAGAATCAGAATTGCTTCAGTCAAGTTTAATAAGGCACATTGGTATACAGACATATCACCAAATTACTGTGGTATACTTTACACATATAAATTCAACATTATTCCATAGCTATGTGCGTTCCAGCAGCGATCCAGATCAAAAGCTGTTTGATGATCAGTGTTATAGCAAACTTTTTTCCCATTTCAGGCCTATTAGCTGCCACTATCCAGCCTGACTTAAGCTGATTTCAGCAGTTGAATTTGATTAAATTCCTTGATCTCCAACAATACAAACAACACAACAGTAAGGAGTGTAAGGGTCAAAGCCACTGCGCTCCCGGCTCCAGTTCCCCAGCTTCTGATACGGACTTGTTCGACAACACCCATCCCTCCCTCCCTCCCTCCCTCCCTCCCTCCCTTTCTGTCACCAGGAAACCTGCCTCGCGGGCGTTGTGAAATACCGCAGGAGAACATCGCTTCACTCAACCTATAAAGATTTCTCAAACGGTCCAAGTTGACTGATGCGTTTGCGGGGCTGAATAACGACACTTGTTGGCCGCACAAAGGCAGCCGGTAGCTATTGTTGCCAAAGATGACAAGCAGAATCGCCTTACTCCGCCCCGGACAATGGAGGGCTGCGTTGATACGGTATTGTGTGTCAGCATTTTCTGTGGCTCTCCTCTGTTTTTTTGGGTCTCTGTGAAGAGCTGCTCTGCCGTCACAGAAGATTTAATTTCTTGTGAAGCCCCCGAACAACAAAGAAGCTGAGGAGCACCTGAAACGCTTCCCTTTTCTGCTGCAAGTCGGTAGCTGCTGAATACAGACAAAGCGCTTGGGATCATAGAGTTACAGCTCCTTTCTGAAGTCGAGGCCTTAAGAGGCTTAAAGGGAAAATCCAACTTAAAACAGAAGTCACGTATGTCACTCCTATGATCTTTCCATAATGATGATGTTCCTTCCTGTGATCTAGCATGTTGAAATATGAACGACTCCTTCGCAAAGCTGAAGAAAAAACAGAGCCAAGACTTTTTTGGAGATGTCAATCAGAGACAAATCCTGCAGCTGCTCCATTGGTAACGAATGGGACACCCAGGATGATTTTTACACACTTCTGTACAGTGCAGCTTCTGGTTTATAACTGCACTATGTTCGATGAAGCTAATTTAGAAATTAAATGAATAGATAATCTACTGAAAGAAACTAGATTAGGTGTAAACAGATGGTTTTGTAGCCTATAAACAATTACTTTTTTTGAGTTTTTAGTAGTTGAAAATGCCTTCCTGAAACTACACAGAGCAGCAGTAAAAGTGTGTTTTGCAGTGTGTATTATGAAGTGTATACGCTACACACACACACACACACACACACACATCTCTCCAGCACTAATTGATTCCAGTGCTAAACACAGTTGTCTTTGCCGCGACCAGAAAAAATGCCAAACATCCGAGACTGTACCGTCACCGGCAGGGACAACACACACTCACACATGTAAGGAAACTGTACCACACTGTGACACACACACACACACACACAGCACTCATTTTCTCCCTCTCATACACACACATTCACATGCACACCATCTCTATTTTCGCTCACAACACGCTCTCTCTCTCTCTGTCTCTCTCTCTCTCACACACACACACACTGACACACACACACCAACTGCAGAGCCG
Organism: Centroberyx gerrardi; assembly: GCF_048128805.1. NCBI lineage: Eukaryota > Metazoa > Chordata > Actinopteri > Beryciformes > Berycidae > Centroberyx > Centroberyx gerrardi. The sequence goes on from NC_136013.1 coordinate 2,866,353, forward strand.
GCACCAACACTCCAGGAGAAAATCAATAACATCTAGTTGCCCCCCCCCTCCACTCCCCCACTTGCCCCCTGACCCCCCTCCCTGTGACCAGAGGAACAGGTGATCAGCCGCAAATGGGAGAAGGGAGGGAGAGAAGCCATTCATCACCCCAGGGTCTGCCACCCCCCCCCCCCTCCTCCCCCACCCACCACACACACACACACACACACACACACACACACACAGCGCCGCAGACATCTCCATTTAAGACAACTTGAACGGCAGCTAAACAAACTCAGGCCCTCAGGTCAGACACTCCGGGCCACACAAACTGGTTTGAAGCGCGGCCGACACACACTCCGGCCTCCCATTAGGGCGAAGTTCAAAGGAGAAGCGTACACACATCTTCAATCACAGGCTACATGGTGGAGGGGGGGGGGGCTGGATCAAAAGCGACCGGTGCACTCCTGAGCAAATGGGTCTCGTGTGTCGCAGAGTGATAATTGAATGATCCAGAATTTGTGGTGGGAGAACTTTTGTGGTTGGGGGGAAATAAATAGTAATGTTAATGGTATTCTCTGAATTTCTTTTCACTGCAAAAAACATCCATCTTCATTTAGTCATTTAACCAAAAGAAAAATTCTGCCAATAGAGAGATAACTCCACTTTTGCAATGCAATTTCACTTGTTTCAGAGATTTTCTAGAAATGAGTGTCAGTCTGTTGAAACCAGTCAGAATAAGGCAGATCACTGCACTGCTGTCAAGAAAATGACTCTTGATTCTACAAAATTCTTGCATTGGAAACAAGTGAAATTATCAAACCCCACTGGCAGATTTTCCACTTATTTTAAGAAAATTACTTTTAGGACTCATTAATAGACTAAATGACTTGTTAAGATGGAGATTTCGCTCTCTCTCTCTCTCCCCCCAGCTCTCCTGTCTGACTCCAGACTGGTAGTATTTGGTCCCAGTCCGTCACTGGTAAATCAGCTGGGAGTAATAAGAGGTGAGCTGGGAGGTGAGACTGGCTGTCTGCCGCTAAACGTCTCAGTCAGAGGCCACAGACCTCCTGACCCTCTCAGCCACCGGGTCAGACCACACTTCACACCAAGCAGCGTGAACCAGGTCCTCGAGGGTTTGGAAGCACGCTCACTACAGCTGAAAGATACTGACAAAAAAAATCTAATTGTGATTATTTGACAGAATAGAGTCTGATGAAAGGTTTTGATTCACAGAGCAAAGATTACCTGCAGCTCTAAAACTCCTTGTTTACAAGTCCAGTTTGGATGCTCCTCCTCCTCTTAAGCAATTAATTGCAGCCTCTGGGATTTGGAAAGTTAATATTGCGATTTAGATTTTTTTTTTTAATGAATTGTTCAGTTCCAATGCTCACAACCTTTCCTGCACGTCATCCCTTCTCTCTCCACTCTGTAAAGCCATAAGAGGAATCTGAAAAATAAAAAAAAAAGAAACGACTCCCCACTGACAAAGGCAACAGTGACATCTGATAAATCTGCTTTGTGACCTTTGCCTATTTTAAAATCACCCTGGGGTTTTTTTTTTCTTAAGTACTAACAACTGTCTGCTCCTTCCCTGGTTTCCCACCTGGGGGCGCTATTGACAGCAAATTACTGCTGTTTACAACCTGGTGCTCTTCCACTGTGGTGAGGTGATCTCTCTGATTACTGTACGCTGAGGGGGGGGGGGGGGATCTGTACGGGGGCAAATCTACGTCCAGGCTCGCAATCTCATAAGTGCAGGCTGGGCCACCGGCGGGCCTAATGTCTGTTTATGCTCGATCTCAGGAGGTTATGATTACTGGCGACAGTGGCGTCACGGGGGAAACGCAGTCAGCAGGTGCAGACTGAGAGAGGGTGACCAAAAACACAACTATGGGAGGTGTAACAAGCATCTAGATGTCCAGCACTATCATAAGAGTTAAGCTCCTCAGCTGCTGATAACGGTAATCAGGGGCGTTGATTTCACTGCCCCGTTCAAACAAATTGCTCCGCAGCGGCTGCAGGACGGACAGAGGCTCAATCTGGAAGGAGAGGCAGCGTATTAAACTGCTTGATCGTAGGAACGGCACTCTAAAATTGATGGATGCATGTTCAAATTATTATTATTGGTATTAGTCCTGCTACCCTCACCTTAGAATCAGCTTTGCAGCAATTGCACTGTGCAGCTGCGGTTAGTTTGTTCTACGTTTTCTGCACATAACCTCAAATTTGGGGATTACCTAAACACTTAATTTTGGTAAACCGAAAATTTTGTTTGCAACACTTGTAGTGGAGAGTGAAAGCAGGGCGATAGCAGGCTGTAATAGCTGGCTGAGTGTTGCTGTGCAGGCAGGCTCAGGCAGTCCCAGCCGGTAAGCCCAAACCGCCCCGGGCCCCTCAGCTGGGCGACACACCTCTGCAGCCGGGAGTTCAGCCTTTAATAAGCCCGGGCATTATTAAGCCGGGATTTACCAAACCTCTCAGTCAGAGCGCCGCTGCTCAGATCGCTTCTGCCCTTTTCAACTTATAATGAATCGTCAAGTGGAACCTGGTCACCGATCCAACTTAGTTCTTGTCCTGTGCAGCTCGGCGGGCCGGGCAACAATACCTCCACACTGCCAAGGTTAGAGGCTTCAGCTTCAACATATCGGCACTGTCCGGGGGAAAACCTCATATCTCCAAAATGTCAGCTTTTCAGGAACTAGGAAAAAACAGTGTGTTGTTGAGTTTATCCAAAGGGTTTCATAAGGTTTGTAGAAGTTTCTCAACCCACACAGGAATGTGAAATCCTTCAGATGAAGTTAAAACATGCAAATCACCAACAATGGAGCTACAAGGTTTTCACTTAACAGCGATATGTAAGGGTGTTCATTTCAACTTTTGGAGGGTGGTGTGTGTGTGTGCGTGTGTGTGTGTGAGGGGGAGGGTCACTCTGGATGGGTCTGGGCAGTAAATCACACTGACACACTCTGGGCATTGTAGCAGCCTAAGTACAACTGCATTTTGTCTCACTTCATCAGGAACATCAACAAAAGACACAAATTTACATGAGAAAACTATGCAGGCATGAGAGAGAGTGATGAGAGTTCTTGGTCACTGTGAAATACAGTAAGACCTGATCTGAAGGGCAAAGGTTACTCAAAATATGAAACATGGCAGGCTAATTTGTCAGAATGCATTTGAATTCATACATTAAAATGAGATTCAAACAAACTAAAACACAAAATGTGTTTTAGTAAAAGTCAACTGTGCTTCTAAAATCATAAAGCGAGTAAAAATACAGTAAATGTGTTTGAGGCAGAGATAATCGGGAGGGACAATTCACCTTCACTCAGTACTGAGGGGGGCAGGTCCGCCTGTCTTCTACCAAAATCTACCAATTAACATCTGCACCCATGTAAGGTGGTTTAAAATAGTGATTCTCAACCTTTTTCATATCGAGGACTAATGATCATATAAAAGAAAAATGGTGAAGTTTAACAATTCATCAATTTGCTGGGAACCCCCTGAACCCCCTCAAGGACCCCTGGTGGTCCCCGGACCCAAAGTTGAGAACCGCTGGTTTAAAGGATAACATCCACCCAACAGCACATGTTATGTTGCCTGCTTGCTGTATAGCTGCCTCACTGTTGCTCTACAAAAACACACCACGAAACAGAATCGTGTGGAAAATCGTCCCGTACCAATGCTGCTGATGCACAGTGGAGGATATTCTTTTTTTTTTTAATAAACTTTATTTATAGATTTTAACTATAATACAAAATTGTGCACAAAAAAATTGCATCAACAGTGCTATTTCAGACAACAGACAGAAAGAAAAGAAAAATGTACCTTTTCAGAGAGTATTACAAATCATAATAATCTTAGTGGTCATAATAAAAATAAACAAGATAAAGAAAGTTAAATACAGACATTGGACAATGGAAAAAAATATATATATACATATATATATATATAAATAAACAAATGAACATAAATAAATAAATAAATAAATGATAATAAAACATCCATCCAAATGGTAAGTCCAGGCTTAATGGAGCTTGTACGGTCCAACAGGAGACCGTCTAAATCTAGACCCTTATGCTATGGGAGGGAGCGCAGTTTAAGTCTGTCTACATAAGATAAAAATGGCTGCCATAAGTTATAGAACCTGTCAGTTGAGCCTCTAAGAGTATACTTTATTTTTTCTAGGTGGAGAAACTGCATAAGATCTCTAATCCACTGAATATGTGATGGTGGTGATTCTTGCTTCTATTTCAACAGGATCAGGCGTCTAGCAACTAGAGAAGCAAAAGCTACTGAATTAGCCTGTTGTGCGGAGGATATTCTACATTTTCCAAAAGCATCTTCATACCAAGGTCACCTGTGTGCAGTTGGCTGACTGTGAGGAGACTGCGGTTACACTGGGCAGCTCCTGGTGTGAATGTGTGTAACTATGAAAATGCAGCAGGGTGTTACTGTAAAAGACCATGTGTGCTCAGTAAATCTTTCCCTGGACAAACAGCTAGGTACAGGTGGTGAGGAGAAGCAGAAGCATGAGAGAGAGTTCAACTTAGCCGACGCTCACACTGCAGGCCTTCGTGATCAATTGTGAATTGTTGCTGAGATTTGGGTTTTTTTTTGGATGACAACACATCTATCCTATAGGATGTAACTCATATCCAATACCAATATCAACTGACAGTGATGTCACGTGTGGCAGAGACACAATAAGAAAAGACGTCACATTTGTTTTTGTTCTCGTTTCCAACACACAAATTCACACAGGAATATACATTTCTAACCAATAAAACCATCAGATTTTTGAACAGTCCCGCCCCTCTGCACCCCTCCCATTAAATAAAACTGCCTTTCTCTCCCTGACTCATATTCCATTGGTTTAGACTTTTGAGTGATCCCTCGCTGCATTATGTCCCGCCCCAACATCCTGTTTCAACAGGAAATACATCAAATCGAGGAAGTAAAGATGCCGTTTCATGGGGTTTTTAAGTCGTGTTTAGGTCGCATGCCTCAGGATATGATTTTGATCCGATATTCATGTGGTCCAGACGGGAATTGAAAAATGCAGTGTTTTGCTGTTCACACTGATTAGTGAACATCAGATCTGTGTCACACGAGCGGGAAAAAAAAAAATCTGAATTAGGCCACTCTGAGCTGCAGTGTGAACGGAGCCGCAGCCTCAGTCAGTCCGTTCAGAGGACTGGGGCATGCCCAGACATGCAAGCTGACCCTGCTGCAGATCCAAGGATCCAGAGGAATGTGAGTCGTATGTGAGTGTTGAGGGGTGGGGTGGCGGTGACGGGGATGGCGGCGGCGGCGGCGGCGGCGGCGGTGGGAAAGGTGGTAGACGGTGCAAAGGTTCATCTGTATAAGTGTCGCCGGGTCGTCCTGCAGGTCCGCAGAGGAGCGGCTGGTGGCAGGAGGTGTTGGGTTACCCCGCCTTAAATCATGTTAGCATGTTTCATGTTTACACGCATGCTTCGGTGACATCAGAAGTCTTTCATTTTTCATTGGTCCTCACACACCCCCCCCCCCCCGACCCCCCCACCCCTCCCCTCCCCTTACAGTGCAAGGCAACATACATAGAGGAGTAACTGCAGACAGCGAGGCCCTCACACTGCTGTTTGAGTCTGCTGTATGGGACAGACAGGGAATAACATCTGCATCAGAGAGGCGGCCAATAAGAGAGACACCAAGAATATGAGAGAGGGACACTTGGAAAGAGAAAGTGAGAGGAAGACAAACTGAAAAAGAAAGAGAGAGAGAAAGAGGGAGAGAGGGAAAGCCAGAATTGGGGAGAGAAAGAGAGATTGAGAGACAGAAAGAGACTTGGACAAAAAAGAGAAAGAGATAAACTGTGAGAGATTGAGAGACACATAAAAAGAGAGAGAGGGCAATTGAGAGGCACTGAGAGAGAGAGAGAGAGAGAGAGAGAGAGAGGAGTGACAAAAGAATAAAGTGGAGAGACAGATGAGAAGGAGACAAAGTAAGGAGAGAGAGAGGTAGAAAGAAAGAAGGGGACAAAAGGGAGAAGAGACAGAGACAGAAAGAGACTCAGAGAAAAAAGGGAAAGAGATAAACTGTGAGAGATTGAGAGACACATAAAAAGAGGGAGAGGGAGATTGAGAGGCACTGAGAGAGAGAGAGAGAGAAAGAGAGGGGAGAGGAATGGGAGAGAGACAAAATAATAAAGTAGAGAGACAGATGAGGA